>NC_137470.1:112663358-112987239 GCF_964235325.1 Thermobia domestica
AATGTGGCCCTATAAATTAGTTTTTGCTCTACGGAAATCAGTATTAAAACCGGAATAGTAGTAAACTTCAGCCACCCGTGGTTTTGATAGAATGTTGCTGGTTGTAATTGCATGTGCTCTTGACACCATCAATCGATTGAAGAAAACAGTTTGTCGCTATGTATTACAATTTTTATTCTATAGTGATAAATGTTGAAACCGGAAATGGTTAATTTTAACCACTAACTAACTAACTAACTAACTCTATGGCCTATGGAACCCGGAGGTTCAGTGCCGCGTTCACAAAAACTCTCCACTGACTTCTATCCTTAGCTAATTGGATCCAGTTTCTATTTTGTATTCCTATCTCTGCAAGATCTATCTTAATATTATCCTCCCATCTGCGCCTAGGTCTTCCTAATGGTCGTTTTCCTATGGGTCTACCAGTCAAGACTTTGAAAACGTTTCTACTTTCTTCCATTCTAGCTACATGACCTGCCCACCTCTGTCGGATTTAATACAGGGTTACAAGAGAAGACAGAACCTACACTTGGAAAGCTAAATCAACTGCAAAAAACTATATCTCAATATCTATTATCGTTTTTTCTCTACGGAAATCAGCATTGAAATCAGAAGTAGAAGCAAATTTCAACCACTTCCGTTTCTGGTAAAGTGTTGCTGGTGGTAATGTCATGTTCTGACACCCTCAATCGACTGCAGAAAACCATTTCTCGCTATCTGGTACCATTTTCGTTCTATGGCGATAAACGTTGAGAACGGAAATGGTAAATTTGAACCACTTCCGATTTGAATAGAGTGTTAATGGAGAAGATACCTATTCTTGGGGCGCTGAATCGATTGCAAAAAACCGCATCTTTATACGTGGCAGTGGCAATGTAAACAACTCAACAAAAGCTTAAAGGTTTTGAGCCATCCAATGTATACACGACTCCAAAACTTCATTACCACCTGCAATTCTCCTTTTCCTGCAGTAGGAGGCAACCCAAAAAGCTCGACGGTTGGGTTGGTTGCGAATTCGAAAGGCGTTGGACCAAACCTTAATTTTGTAACAAATATATCAGTGTCGCAAACTGCAAATAAGAGAATCATACAGATTGTTAAGAATGACAATTTTATTATCGTGACGGAGTTGGATGACATCAAAAGTTATAAATTGATCTTATTTAAGCAGTTCAAACAAGATGAATGGCAAGAAACAGATATCAGAGGAAAGCATTTCTCTCCTTCCCCCCCAAAAAAAAGGACGTTAAACTCAAAATCACATCAACTAATATGAGCTCTCTGGCAATGGTACTGGGTTGTTTCATAACTTCTTCGAGAAGATCTTTGTAGGAATGAAAAATCATCAAGTAGATAATCTATGTTATGTCATGGTACTCCAAAGATAAGATTTCATTCTTCATAGAGTCGAAAATAATCTTTCTGGTGTTACTGAAGTTAGGAACGGTAAGGTAAAGCATTGTTAGCATATTAACTTCCGAAAACAAATAATGAGCTATCTCTTTTGGTTCAGATTTTAATAAGACAACCAGATCTTGAACACCTTCAATGACGTTTAAAGAATCAATTTTTCCTTCGGTGAAGCGAAGAAAGCATCTTTAACTGTGCTTTTAAAGTATTAAAATGTATGTCTTTTGAATACATTTGGATTAAAATTGGGGATATGTGAACAGATTTTCTACTATTATTATTAATCCGCAACTGTTAAATATTCTACAGCACAGAGAAAATATAGTCCTCAAATCTTCTGATCATGGTGATTAAGAGCAAGTCGTAGGCTTCAGAGTATTTTCACGGTAATATTCTTTCGATGGTGAACATGATCAGTGTCGTATCACTCCAACAAGCAGTGATGAGTGTTGGAGTATTCATAAGGACTGCTCAACGATGGGCAAAGCGATATCGGAGTACTGGAGAATTTCTATACGTTCAGGTACTGGTAGAAAACGTGTAGCATCACAAGAGCAGGAGAATCGACTCATTGCTGTTGCACAGCAGACACCACATATGACCTCCCGGCTACTCAGACAGGTAGCGGTAGCGAATCCCAATGCTTCACGATCTACTGCTGGAAGACGGATTATTACAACGGGTCTTCATGCTTGTAATGCTGTAAGAAAGGAAGTCCTCTTACAGGATTATAATCGACTGCATCTTGAATTTGCAGAGACGAACAGGCATCGGAATTGAAACGATGTGATCTTCATAGATGAATGCGTGTTTGTCCTTCAAAGTGCATGACCAACTGTCGTGTGTAGATCAAAAGGAACCAGGCATGACCCCACGTTATGTCTACCACAGACGGCATTGTGGGTGTGTTATCCTGGGGTTTCTAGATATCAAAGGGGTTAGGAGTACTCCATCAGGTAGGCGGACGTCTAACGGGTGGACAGTATGTGCACATTCTTCGAAATGCAATGCTGCCATTCTCCCGTGCATATGTCTCGGGTAGTTCAGAATTGCTTGGCGCAGCAGGGCGATCTGGATGTTCTTGATTGGTTCCCACGTGGTGCCGACATGATTCGATCGAGAAAGTGTGTGTGGAACTTAAAATAATTATGAAGGAACACTGGCCTAATCCGTCACCCACCACGAAAACAGAATTGTGGAATTTAATTTCTGATTCCTGGGAGGAAGTTTCTGAGAGCGAGCGTTACCTTCGGACTCTCATTGAAGAGATGCCGAGAAGGATCCAGGCGATTATTAATGCCAAGGAACATTAGACATCCTACTATTCGGATAATCAAAACAGCCCGTTTCAGGGCTAAAAAATATATTCTAGGTTTCTAACTTGATCTGAATGCAGAGGTTTCAATCACTATATAGAAGAAACCATGTTCAATGGACTTAAAAAGTTCGTAACTGAATTCTGTACGTCTGTGTGTCCGTCTGTCTGTTATTTGCGATTTTTCAATTTTGGACCCTGCATTTGATAGACCAAAAACTATCAGAGAAAGTGATTAAATTCTTCGCGTCACTCTTACCGTTCCGGGGATGTTGGCCAAAAAATACCGATTTCTAGATATTTAAGGAGCCATGTCTCGGGAATCGTGGGTCATAGAGAGTTCATATTGGTATTGATCAATGTCTAAAATGATGGTAAATATTTTGGTACCAAATAGTAACCGTTGTAGACTGTCCAACTGGCCACTGGTTTGGCCAATGGCAAGTGGCCACCAATTAATAGTGGAACCAAAATGTTTACCATCCTCTTAGGTATTGATTAACACCAATATCATCTCTCTGACTTACCGTTTCCGTGATATGGGCCAAAAGATAGTTCCGATTTCGGGAGATTTAAGGAGCCATCTCGGGAACCGTAAGTCACACAGAGATCATATTAGTGTTGATCAATACCTAAGAGGATGGTAAATATTTTGGTACCAAATAGTAACCGGTGGCCGCTGATTAACTGTCTACTGGCCAACTTGTCACCGTTCCCCAGATAATGACCAAAAAAGTTTGAATTTCTAGATATTTAAGCAGCCATATCTCGAGAAGTGTAAGTCATAGAGAGATGATATTTTGCTAATTTTTGCGAGAAAGAGAAGAAGGTGCGGATAAAAAATTTACTTTTACATCTAGGAACAATGGCAGTTATCCTTCCCGCTCCATTTCTTCATTCTTTTTAAGTTCGTTCTGGCAATACTCTCGGAGTATTTTCAACTTTATTTTTTTAATCTCAGCTATAGGGGAGATTAGAACTGCAAACACATTGCTTTCAAGCTCATGTCTTTCCCCTAATCCATGGCATCTCCGTCAAGATTTACTGGACAGAAATATATTCTACTTTCCTGTATCTAGGAAGACCACATTGGAATAGCTTGAAAGTAACATTCTTGAACGAAAGGCTACAGTCATGTAAAAGCAGGTATTATCAAAAACTGTTTTAGTTTAGCACTCTATCACTTTTCTCTTTAGTTCTTTCTCAATTCAATAGTAAACATAAGAAACGATGCACACTGTTTTACTTTACTGTTATTATTCAATACAATATTTTACAATTCAGGTAATGTTATAATGTTTTTGTCGTTTCTGTTCTGTCTTTATCTTCAACGTTTACATCTATTCCGGAGTAACACGAAGTAATACGAAGTAACACATTTTAACAATCTCAGTCTGATATTGCGCGGTGCAATCAGTAATGCATGGTATTTTAAATCAAAAGATCGTTGTTACGAAACCTGATACGGGATGCTTTTAAGAACGTATTGTGCGTAGCATCTTTGAATTTTGTGAGTAATTCTCCGTTAATTTTGGTGAAATAACATTAATACTAATACTACTACTAATAATAATGCTTTTCATTACTATTATTTGCATAAAACAACACAATCCTCTTTATTGTTTTTATTCCTCACTCAGAATTAGACTTTTGACAAACACACATGGGAACATGGGTAACATTTGAATGGTAGGTGCCATTCTTTATAATTTGTCTGTTATATGAACACAATTGCGAAGAATCACATGGTAAATTTCTTACAGTGTATGTTCAATATGCTAACAAACTTTAAATATGAGCTACTGTAATTCTGAAAGATCTGATTAATTACCCCATACTGTAAACGTCGAGAGCACCTAATGGCACATATGATGGTAAATGTCGTTCGTTGATATAGAGACGTGCCGAAGTATTGCCTCTAGTGTGCCACTGGCGGCAGGTTCGTCGGGTCTAAAAATATATCTAGAGTCAGGGTGCTGAAGTTACCAACGCCTAACAGCGAGGACTTCATTTTGGCCCGCGCTCCTTAGATTCGTCGCATAGAATCGCCACGGGATCAACACAAAATATCACCAGTCATGTGCAGGCGGTTATTATTATATATTATTTTCCTAACGAGTTGTTCCTAAAGTGGGCACCGGGTTCAAGAGTAACCTCTGCCTCTACATCATGAAGTAAAAAATCTTGAGATGAGTGTGTGTAATTGTATGAATTTAAGTGGAAACTCTCGCCGATCATTACAAAGTTAATATTGGAGAACTCTGAAATAAAGTAGACAGACACGCGTCATTTTGTAATAAAATTACAGAGCAAGTGCATTTTATTTGATCCGAAGCTATTATCGTCGAATATACATGATTACAGGAGCTCTGATTTGCTAAATTAAAAAGACCTCAACCATTTATCCCTCTACAGGCGAATTTGTCTTCGTCGCCACCGTGCGGAATACGGGTTTCTTATTTTCTTCAAAAAAGAAAACCGTTTAAGTGGGGCAAAGAGCCCTCCAAAACTTTGATCGTGAAATATCAAACGTACTAATAACAGTGGTAGAAGTGCTTCAAGGACATGAAAAATTGGAACGACACATTGTGTAGGGACAATACACAAAAATAAACGAATACGGTTTTATTATTTTCTGCAGAAAAACGGTTTTATGGGGCAAAAGCCCCACCCAAAATTTTTAAAGTTGAGGCTCGAAGGGTCAGAGGAAGTAAACCGAAGTGAATGAAATTGTGCACAGATTAGGGATGGCCAAAAATTTTCGGATCCGGATATCCCGGATCCAGTGAGATCCGGATCCGGATCTTGCCGGATCCGGACCTAGATCCGGATCTCGGATCCGAAACTCAGATCCGGATCTCGTATCTGGGTCCGGATCTCGGATCCGGATCCGAAATTCGGATCTCGGATCTGGGTCCGGATCTCGGATCTGGATCCGGAACTCGGATCTCGGATCTGGATCCGGAACTCGGATCTCGGATCTGGGTCCGGATCTCGGATCTGGGTCCGGATCTCGGATCTGGATCCGAAACTCGGATCTCGGATCTGGATCCGAAATTCGGATCTCGGATCTGGGTCCGGATCTCGGATCTGGATCCGAATCTCAGATATTGATTCGTATCCAAACCTACATCTGAAATTGTGATGATAAAATTGAATATCTAAAATTCGTCAAAACTTTTTTCGGATTCACTAATATAGTAGGATGCTGTGCTTTTAAATGTTTCCATAACACGTTTGTGCTACCTTTGTTCTTTATGTTATTTTAACCTTGCAATATTTACTTTCTTATATAAACTTTCTTATTTTCTCATATACAAATGAAATATCTTTTAGATAAGATCCTTCTAATCGCAGGAATACTGGACAAAACAAACTCTTTATTAATAGTAGTTTCTGACTCACTAGAGTCCAACCATCAACAAATCTTTCACTTCGAAGGTACAACAAAAAATATAGACTGGTTGGCGTGGAACAACAGTAGATCTTTAAACATACACACGAGAATTTCAGGAGAGCGATATGGTTGTGTAGTATTATTAGTATTAATAAAAGTGTTCGTTGTAGGACTTTATTACCTAACTTATGGCTTGCCCTTCTGAGGTCAGGAATTTGTTGAAGGAGTAAATATAAAAGAGATTTCTCTTATTTCTTCTTCACCCTCCAGGTTTCTTTAATCATACATTGCAGGACGTAACCAAAACATATCCATGCATCGTATCATTGAAGCGTTTTGTGTTTTGTATATTAGTGTTCAAAAATATTTAACATATTCGCATTTGTTCATGTGATCTCAGGTTCAATTCTCGGTGGAACATACATGAGATAATTGAAAGCTGAAACAATATGAAAATAGTATTTAAAAGTCAGGAAATTAATATTAAAACTTTAGCTATCTATTGGGACTGTAAGGCTATAGTTAAATTAACCCACACGTTTCGTGAAGATATATTAAGTCGTTATTGTTTATTTACTATAAGCTACCAGATACATCCTCAGAGGCCACTTTACACTGTAATAATCAACAGATGAAACATTGGGAAAGGAATAGAAGGAAGGTCTCCAGAGCCTTAGATCAAGGTACTAACCTAGCATTTGCCCAGTATAACTGAGGAACAACCCTGGAAAATCCTCAGTCAGGATAGCTGGTCTCCGAATTCGAACTCGGTATAATCCAATTGCGAAGCAAGAATCCTAACAAGTAGCCTGAGCTCACTCCGTATTATTATTATTATTCAATCAACGTAATGTTCTAAAATTAGTGCAAATTAAACCCTACTTTCTTTATTGCTGATGATATAGTTAATAAGCCTACATGAGACATCAGTCTCCCATTACATAGGCCTTGCTCAAGAAAGAATACCAGAACTGGAATTCAGGAAGCGGGGGTGAAGAGATTAATGAGGATGAGGAAACTATGTGCGATGCAAAAACTGAGAAATTATGACTTCATCACAGATATATTCACTTACATACGTCAATTAATATTTCTCTGATACAGGGCACTCTACTTTCTATAGTGACAGGGAAATGGCCCGCTTTTGTAAACGAACACGTTAAGCACGTGCATATAGGCACAATATCCGTGCAAAGAAACATAGGTAAAACTAGAAAAAAATTAGGGAAAGTGATAAAACGCCATTCAGCTTAAAAAAAAAGCTGAAAATAACTTAGAGCTACGAAAGACGCGAGGCGAATTTCATTGAAATGATTGTTTTTCCTTAGTGATTAGCTGTGCTAACTATGAACATGAATTAAAAAGAAAACAAGTAGCTAGCTCTGAGTTTCGCAAACTGGTTGAAAAGAAAATATTGGATAAAATTTAATAATAAAGAAGGCATTTATGATAATTAAAACAAATTAAATTCTTGGCACGACAGTCCTTTGGTTCCTACCATCGGGCTTACGTTCATTTGAAGCGGGATTTGAATGCAAGACATTTACAGTAAAAGGATCCACAGCCTAATGCCGCAGACCACTCGACTATGGCTGTCGGGTTTTCTCGGCTAATCTGTAGCACATTTACAGTAACTGATTATTTTAAAAGTTGCTCCTAAATACTGACAATCTAAGTTTTATGTATCAAATATTTCCTGCGATAATACCATACACTCTCCGACTTCTATAGACGAAAAGCTATAGTTACCCACATTATCTAATACAGAAATAAGTTCTGATTCTCTAATAGCTGCTGATGGTGATAGTCAAGGTTCACCGAAGCATGATCCCAAACCCAAACTGAGATATTGATGTCACTGGAACGCCTGAAAAGTCATTGTGGGTAAGTGAATTGCCCACTTGTCAGGATGAAGGGCGATGGTGATGTGAAATGCAGGGCTGTCAGAGGTGCTACTTATAATAACTGGATTTGTAATATTCTATGTTGCCGTAAACCCTCTTCAAGAAGATAACTGTTAATTTTAGCTTTGAAAATGTTACCTAAAGAGTTTTATTGCTATCATTAGGTTGCATATAAATCTCTTTATTCCGGAATTATCGGATTTATTTTACCGCTTAACTTTCACATCTCTTCTGATTTACGAATATTTAAATCACGATTATCCTCTTAAGGTCAATTAGTGATATTTTAACTTATTTCGAACCAACTATGTATATGGCTAGTCTTGTTATATGAGAATAATTGAGACTAGAAGCAGTCTACAGGCTACGTTCAAAAGAATCTTGTCCGACCTCCTGATAAACCACGTCTTTCAGCAAGGTGAATTGTGGCAATCCGATACTAACATGAGGAAGTCTTCCGGTTCAAGTGAAAGCTTCCATAAGAATCAGCACCCTAATCAGTGGTATGTGCCTTGCTAATTTTTCTCCAATGTGAAAGTACCTAATTTTATTGTTAAAAATGAAAAGGTTATTATTTCAAACAAGTTGTCATTACAGTTTTCATATTTGAACACAACACTCATGAAAAGTCATGTTAAAGCGCGACTTACTCCTGAAAAAGAATATTTATCTGTTTTTAATTTCTCGTGTTCCTCAAACTACATGCGGAATTAGTGCAAGTGCCTTCCGCTCGCATTACCTAGGTACAAACGCAATGGCGTATTTAGGGGAGAGGCTTCCGGGCTTAAGCCCCCCCCCCGAAATCTTACTTACTATAGTAAACTATATGAAATATCTTGCAGAATTTTCACATTTTCAGGCAAAGCCTCCCCCCGAAACAAAGTCGTAAATACGTCACTGTACAAACGGCTACGATCTTGGTACTAGCACATGTTTCGGTTTCCAGATCTCAAATATTTATATTTCAGCCTGATTCTATGTATGAATCCGAAATTTCAAATCTAGATAAGAGGCACCAAAATTCATAGTTTATTCTCGGTGCTCATATTGTGATTTACTAAATAATTATTAAATCTAATTGTAGGGTATACATGTGATATTTTGAGCAGACTGAGCAAGATAAATATACGTAAAAAGTAGTCAATACTTGTCTTAACTGTTTATGTTTTCTTAACTGTCAATGAAATAGGTGCATTGAGGAATTTTAAATATTCATCTCGGTCCTGCAACCAAGTGGAACTAGATACGACATTCGAACTCTCATCCGGATCATTTTTTTTTTCTTAAGTAAGCCAAACATTTGATCTTTAGAGTAGAATGAAGGAAACAAATAGACTTGTCAATATTCGTCTTAATTTTCTGTTCTCTTCTTCACTGTCAGGACTTATGTGAAATTACTTTCGGCGAATTTTAGATATTCATGTTTATCATAATTTGGATGGGATGTGGGTTTGGATAAGAATCAAGATCCGGATTTCGGATCCAGATCCGAATTTCGAACCCAGATCCGAGATCCGAATCCAGATCCCAGATTCGAGATCCGGATCCAGATCTGAGATCCGGATCCAGATCCGAAATCCGAGATCCGGATCCAGATCTGAAATCCGAGATCCGGACCCAGATCCGAAATCCGAGATCCGGACCCAGATCCGAAATCCGAGATCCGGATCCAGATCCGAGATCCGGATCCAAAGGATCCGGACCCAATCAGATCCGGATCTTCGGATCCGGCCAGATCCGGATCCGGCCATCCCTAGCACAGATATTGTAGACATAAAATGAGGGAATACAAGTTTCTTATTTTTCTGAAGAAAAAAAAAGAAAAACGTTTAGGTGGGACACAGACCCCTCCAAAACTTTGATCGTAAAATATCAAAAGTACTAATAATAGTATATCAGAAGTTCTTAAAGAATATGGAGAATTGGAACGACAGATTGTGTAGGGACAATACGCAAAAAATAAACGAATACGTTTTTTTTTATTTTCTGTGGAAAAACGGTTTTAGGGGCAAAAGCCCCCACCCGAAATTTTGAAAGTTGACGCCCGAAAGGCAAAAACAAGTGGACCGAATTGAATGTCATTGTTCACAGACATTGTAGACGTAAAACGAGACAATTGGGTTTGGTATTTCCCTGGAAAAAAGCAGTTGAGTGAGGCACGGGCCTTCTAAACCGTTGATTACGAAATATCAAAAGTGCAAATAATCATACGTCAGAAGTTCCTAAAGAATATCGAGAATTGCAACGAAACTTCGTATAGGGACAATTCGCAAAACAATAAACGAAACGTGTTTTAATTTTTTGCGGAAAAACAGTGTTGCAGCCTAGGACCCATAGCGCAGGAAGGAATGGACCGAAGCAAATGAAATTGTGTGTAGATATTATATAAACCGTATGTAAAATAAGACCTTTCGTTGTTTCTCAAGTGTCCCTATCCGTTTTGCTTCAAATTTGGCAGATCAGCGGTAAACTGAAAATAAATCGACACTTGTTTTTGCTTGTGCGCAAAAACATTGTAAGGGTTCAAGGTGCCTCCTGAAATACTATAAAACACGCTATACCGATTGTGGTTATAGTTGATCTGCCAAATTTGAAGAAATCGGATGGAGACACGACACTTGTAAGACACGAAAGGCTATATTTTACAAGTAAAATATCTACATACAATTTCATTCGCTTTGGTCCACTCCTCCCGCCACTCAACGCCTCGGTCCACTTAACATTTTTTTTCTTTCAGGAAAATACGAAACGCGTATTCCCTCATCTTACCTCTACAATATTTGTGCACATTTCTTTCACTTAGGTCCACTTCTTCTTGCCTTTTGGGTCAAATTCCAAAATTTTGGACGGGGGCTTTTGTCCCCAAAAACCTGTTTTCCCCCGGAAATGAAAAAAAACATTTCGTTAATTTTTTGCCTATTGTTCATACACAAAGTATCCTTGCAATTCTTCATGTTCTTTACACACATCTGACATACACTTTTGATATTTCGTGATCAAATGTTTGGAGGGATCCGTGACACCCAACCGTTTTTCCAGGAAAATAAAAAAACCCGTATTCCTCCATTTTATGTCTAAAATATCTGTTCACAACTTCATTCACTTCGGCATAATTCTTCTTGCCTTTCGGGCGTCAACTTTCAAAATTTTGGGTGGGAGCTTTTGCTCTCTAAAACCGTTTCTCCGCAGAAAATAAAAACCCGTATTCATTTATTTTTTGCGTATTGTCCATACACAAAGTTATGTTGCAATTCTTCATGTCCTTTACACACATCTGATATACTGTTAGTAGCACTTCTGATATTTCGTGATCAAGGTTTCGAGGGGTCCGTGCTCCACCCAATCGTTTTTTTTAGGAAAATACGAAACACGTTTTCTCTCATTTTATATTTACAATACCTGTGCACAATTTCATTCACTTCGGTTCATTTCTTGCCTTTCGGGCGTCAACTTTCAAAATCTTGAGTGGGGCTTCTATACTAAAACTTAGCATTTTGTAACTTTTTTCTTTTTTAAGAGATTTTTTTGGGGGGAAGGAGAGAAATGCTTTCCTCTGATATCTGTTTCTTGCCATTCATCTTGTTTGAACTGCTTAGTAAGATCAATTTGTAACTTTTGATGTCATCCAACTCCGTCACGATAATAAAATTATCATTCTTAACAATCTGTTTGATTCTCTTATTTGCAGTTTGCGACACTGATATATTTGTTACAAAATTGAGGTTTGGTCCAGCGCCTTTCGAATTCGCAACCAACCCAACCGTCGAGCTTTTTGGGTTGCCTCCTACTGCAGGAAAAGGAGAATTGCAGGTGGTAATGTACTTTTGGAGTCGTGTATACAATTACACTTCATATTCATAGTTTTTGCCATAATAGCTCTCTTATCCCTCTGTTGAATAATAATTTTGATTTCAACTGTTTGAATTCAGTTGAAATTTCATTGAAGCATTTTATGAGATAGTTCTTAACCCCTCCTGTTCCGTATGTTTTTGAAGAATAAGATTCCGCATGTATTTGTTCTTTATGTCTTGTCTCATAATTGTGAAAGTGACTATTTCTATTTACTATTATATTATGATGTATATTATTATTCATACCATTAAACATATAATAGATAGCTGATTCTTTGGCTAAATAATCCATTGGTAATACTTTAGACCAGCCCTGTCCAACGGGGTGCCCGCGGGCGCCATGGCGCCCGCCAAGCATTTTCCTTGCGCCCTCTGAAATCGAACTCAAAATACGCAATTTTTTTTTTGTTTTCAACATTAGATATTCTTTTATTTCTGTTATTTCATTTCGAAACTAGTAACTTGCACTTCTGGCTGTTCTGAACTCTGGGAAAAAAACATTCAACAAAATCGAAGAAATAGTTTCACAACATTAATTTGAACATTTGTTACTTTACACTTGGATAAGGCTACCGCTACGCTATGACAACCGCGGTAGTTCGCGTGCCTGCTGCTGGCGGCGCTGTCTGTCTTTACCCGATCGTCTTTTGTCATATCGCGTCTTGAAAAATTTCCATTGTGAGGATAGACTCGCTCTCTCTTGGGGAATATTTTTGGTGTGAACTCGTGTGTATTGCGAAAATTTGCAACTGTACTCGTGACTCCTTTTTTTCAGTGCTTTATTTGCCATGGCCAAGAGACAAAGAACGTATAGTTTTAACTGTGGATGGGAGGAACAAATTGTTTTGTTGAATACACATGAAAACCGGTGTGCTTATTGTGCAATGGAAGTGTGTCTATTCCTAAGAAAAGTAATGTAGAGAGGCATTTCGCGACGAATCGCAAATACTTCGATACTGAATTTCCTATAAATTCTGAACTCAGGAAACACAAAGTGAGAAATCTAAAATCTAAATTAACGCTGCAACAAAATGTGTTTCAAAGGCCTGTTCAACAAGCTACTAACGTAACAATTGCCTCTTTCAAAGTGTGTTATGTGTTAGCTAAAACGCAAAAGGCCTTTTCGTGATGGTGAAGTAGTGAAAGAAGCAATGATTAGTGCCGCTGAATCTCTGTTCGATAGAAACAGAGATAAACATACAATTGTGTCTTCCATCAGTGCACTCCAGTTGTCTCACCAAACTGTTGCTAGAAGGGTGGAGCAGATTTCGAATAATCTGCAAAATCATTTGCACCAGGACTTGCAATCGTGTGATTTTTTTTTCGCTCCAGTTAGATGAAAGTACTGATATGTCCGACACTGCTGAGTTGTGCGTAGTTACTAGAATGATTTTTAGTGATTTCACGGTGAAAGAGGAATTTCTCAAATTGCTGCCACTTCATGGGCATACTAGGGGGGAAGATATATTTAACACCTTTCAAAAGTTTGCTAAGGATAGCAATTTGCCTCTTTCTAAACTTCTCGCAATAACAACGGATGGGGCACCTTCTATGACTGGCAGGAATAACGGGTTTCTTGCTCTTTGTGCTAAGGATGAATCATTTCCAACATTTCTATCTTACCACTGTATCATTCATCAGGAAGCTTTATGTGCAAAAGTTTTAAAATTCGACAATGTCATGAAAATAGTAACTCGTGTAGTAAATTACATTAGGCCATCTTCCACTCGTCATCGATTATTCAAAAGTATTTTGAATTTATCAGATGCTGAGCATGGTGACGTCGTTCTTCATGTAGACGTCAGGTGGTTGAATAGGGGCAAGACACTGGAACGATTCTGTTGTCTTTTGGATGAAATCAGGGACTTTCATAAGTCATCTAAGGGTCAGTATTATCATGATCTCGATGAAACATCATGGTTGCTAGATATAGCTTTCTTGGCAGATATCACTTTCAAATTAAATGAGTTAAATCTAGAATTGCAAGGCAAAGGCCATAACATTTCAGCCATGATAAGTACAGTTAATGCTTTTCAAAAGAAAATGAAGCTGTGGATTGCTCACTTAAACAGGAATTCCCTTTCTCACTTTCCAAACTTCAAATCTATGGTGGAAAAGGTAAATTGTGTTGTTTGTGATCTTTCAAAATTTTCAAAGCATTTGGAAATTCTTATTCTTGAGTTTCGGAACAGATTTGCCCAGTTTGTAGCACTTGAACCAGTGGTTCTGTTCATCAATAATCCATTTGTCTCTGTTGATGTTATTGATCTTGGTAGTAGGATATGTGAAGTGTTTGGAAATTATAATCTTGAAGATTTAGAACTTGAAATCCTAACTATTCAAGAAGATATAGTTTTGAAATCTTCCTATTGAACTTGTACTAATATATGGATTCTAACGGACAGAGTAAAACACCCCTTCTGAGCAGTGTTGCAAAAAAATTTATTCCTGCTTTGGCTCAACTTATCTTTGCGAAGTCGCATTTTCTGCCATGAACATGATCAAAAATAAGTACCGAACCTCCTTGACACCCTCTCACCTGGATGACGCAATAAGAGCAGCCTGTTCCAGCTACACACCAGATTTCCTTCAACTGGCAGCAAATGTGCAGTGTCAGTCTTCTCACTAGGTATGTATCAATTTTCAAAATAATAATAATAATAATAATAATAATAATAATAATAATAATAATAATAATAATAATAATAATAATAGTGATGATGATAATATTAATAACAAATAAATAATAAGTAGTAGTTGTTGTCTAGTAGCAGTAGACTTATTTCTATAGTAGTTTTGTACTTTTTCGAAAGGCGCCCGCAACAGGAGCCAGTTGCGCCCGATAAGGCGAAAACGTTGGACAGCGCTGCTTTAGACATTCTAGAACTATTTAAATTTGGGTTTAAGCGTAGTAGATTGTAGAGGGTACGTAATGCTCTATTATGTAAAATTTGTAGTGGATTTTGTGCACTTTTTTCAAACGTCCACGTAATATATTCATATAAGTTAGATGAGAGGGTACACATGCATAGTAGATATTTTTTAAGGTTTGGCGATAATATATTTCTAAGTCTATTAAGTACGCCTATTATTGCTAAGATTTTTTTTACACAAAAATGCTGTGTGTGGTCCCTATTCGAGATGCTGATTAATTATTATTCCTAGATATTTAGTTTCAGTGACTCTTCTATTTGTTGACCTTGCAAATAAATATTTATATTATGGTCTACAGGGATATCTGTTTTCTTATGGAAACTTATATATACAGTTTTCTCTACGTTTAGTGAAAGTTTATTGCAATTCAACCAATCCTGCAGTAGATTTAGATCCTGCTGTATTATATTTTCCTCTGTGTATGATATATACATATCGTCAGCGAATAATACTAAGGTACCATTTAGTTTGATGCTTGCTACATCATTTATATGTATTAACAATAGGAAAGGCCCAAGCAGGAACCTTGTGGCACTCCACATGTAATTGTCTGTTCTGAACCTGTGAAGTTGTTTACCTCAACACATTGCTTTCGTCCGTTTAAATAATGTTTAAACCATTGCAATGCAAGTCCTCTAATTCCTAAATTACTAAGTTTGTTAAGCAGAATGTCATGGTTAACTGTATCAAAGGCTTTGCGAAGATCAATAAATAATCCTGCTGATGCCTGTTCTTTATCTAAAGCCTCTTCTATTTTAACGATAATGTCTAAAACTGCTGATTGTGTTGAGGAAGTTTCCCTAAACCAATACTGATGTTCGTTAAAAAAACTGACAGATTTTAGACAATTTTCTAAGCTAAATTTTACACTTTTTTTTCAATTATTTTTGAGAGCACAGGCAAAATTGGTATAGGTCTATAGTTATTTAGTTCTTTAACGTTTGTGTTTTTATGAACTGGAAGTACTTTAGCTATTTTACAATTAGAGGACATTGTTCCCGATGTGAATGAATGATTTACAAGATGAGCAATGTATACGCTTAATTTATCCTTGTAATTGATCATAAATTTATTGTTATTTTGTCGTTAGCTGCACTATATTTCGGTTTCAACATTCCTACTATCTTCAGAATTTCGTAGGCTGTGGCTGGGGTTAGGAAAAATGATTTGTTATTTATTGGCTCTTTCATATATTTGTTAGGACTTGAATCGTTAATACTGTTAGCAAGATTTGAACCTATAGAGACAAAGAAATCATAAAACATACGTGGTACATGTTCCGGATGAATTATTTTACCTTTCATTTTTATTGTGAAATTTTGTTTGTTGGGAAATCGTTTGTATTTCTTATTACTTCATTCACGGTTTTCCAGAACTTTTTAAGATTATCTAGCGAATTATTAAATTTACTTTGGTAATACATTTTTTTAAGTTTTTTCTTTTCTTCTGTTACTTTATTTCTAAAAAAGATATATTCTTCTTTTAATATTTTATTACTAGAATATCTCCTGGTTTTTGGAAAGATGATATCTCGTCTATTAATTAATTCAAGTAATTCTTGACCCAAGGAGCTACTGGTGTATAGGGTCTAGTGTTTGAGATTAGTTTCTTTTTAACCGAAGATGAATTTTTTATTCCATTATTTAAGAATGAAATAAAATTGTTGTAATGCTTATTTACATCATTATCTTCATTATTAAGGCTTTGTGTTTCAAAGTACTTTTTTAAATTTTATTATGGTCAATCTGATGAGTAGAGACCGGATGTTAGGCAAAATGCCTATTCTTTATTATTAAAGATATGATCAAAAATAACGTTTTAAAATTTATATGGGGGTTTATACTTTCGATTTAAGCCAATTTTATTTTGCCTATTTTGCCTATTTTGACCTTTAGTGCCTAATATTGCCTATTCTATGCATTTTCTTCAAAATAAGCCTTCATTGGGAAAATATATAATTTATATAACATAAATAATACACACATATTAAGTGTTTGTAAACACAAGCACATGGTACGCTACGACATATATACATGGTGAACTTCAAAGATGTGCACATACTTCGGGAGGTGATTAGTAATATGAAAAGAAGACAAAATGTTTTCTTGCATTTTGTCGAATTCCGTGTCTTGTACGACTGACAAAGTGCCAATTTGGTATTGAAAATTGAATCCTGACAATTGGAACGGAACCGAAAGAAGTGCACATACTTTGAGAGGTGATTCGTGACATGAAAAGAAGACAAAAAGTCCTTTTGGATGTCACGAATCACCTCCCGAAGTATGTGAACACCTTTATGTCTCGTTCCAATTGTCAGGATTCGATTTTGGATTCCAAGTTGGCCCCCTGTCACTCGTACACGACGCAGAATTCGATAACATGCAACAGGACTTTTTGTCTTCTTTTGATGTCATGAATCAGCTCCCAAAGTATGTGCACATCTTTCAGGTTCACCCAGTATGTATGAAATGCATAACAAGCTTCGTTTTTATATATACAATAAAAGAAGATATTAACATAACAAACAAGTATGTTTCTATATTCTTTGAACATTATCTATGACTTGAATCTATTTTTTAATGGTATTGAGTATTTATCTTCATTATTTCGAGTTACATTTTAGTGCCTATTTTACTGCCTATTTTTTAAATTTTTAGTGCCTATTTGCCTGCCTATTTTCCAGGTTTTTAGTGCCTAAACATCCGGTCTCTACTGATGAGAAACCCCTCTTCTCAATTTTCATGTTTTCCTCTAAGCTCAGTTTTCCATCCTTTAGTAATTGTTATTAATACCCTATGATCACTAATATCGTTTTCAGTAGTACATGCAACATGCTGTAATTCATAATTGTTAGAATACATATGATCTAAAATGACTCATTAGTGTTACCAACTTTAGTAGGGTACTTTGTATTACGTAGTAACAAACCAAAGGACATTATTAACTCAAGTAAAGGTACTCTATAAGTATCTACATAATTAATTGTATTAACATTTAAATCTCAGGTTAATATTTTTTCTATTAGAATATAGTGACAATATGTTTTCAAGATCTTCCATCATTAGCGAACTATTTTTGTTATTGGGATTATATATACATACTCGCTAAAGCTCGATGGGGGCTCCGCCCCCAGGCCCCCGGTCAGGCCTTTGCCATGAGGTGTCATGTTCTAGAAAACCATTCCTTCAGGAATTCACTTCCCTTTACAGCAGACACCTGTTACCAACACATACTTCAATTCAACCGGTATTATTCCCTCCATGTAACTTTGAAAAGCAAACACACAATTTATTAGAAAGAACTCTATTACTACTTCTACTCTGGCAATCATGTGCATGGCTTATTATGTACACTTTGCGCACACCTATACATGTGAGAGACAATAACAGAATTTATTTTCTCAAACATAAACAGCGGAGACTGTCTTCCAATAGCCTACCTATTAAACCTTGCATTTTGCGAAAACACTCACTGTTTACAAATGTGATTTTTGCAACCTTTCAAATATTTATTCGTAGCATTTTTTAATATTATGTTTTGCAGTGTAATTTAGTACAATGTAATATAATAGTGTCCTTGTAGTTAATTGTATATATTACCTGCAGGAAAAGTAATTCATATCTGTGATATAAGGGTGGGAAAATATTTCAGTCTTCCTACACATTTATTCTTGTATTTACAATGAAGACTACAATTTACTAGATAATTTACAAATATGAATATTGTTGGAGATTGTTTAAATTTTTTACATAGCATTTGAGTGAACACTACTTTTGTACTATAATGTAGTACAGTGGATTATAATGGAAACCTTGGGCATAGTTGTACATATTACCTCAGCAAGATTTCTTGAAAAGTTTCATATATACTGCACAAATTCTTGCAGTCTCCCTGTATATTTATTCATGTATTTTCAATGAAGACTACAATTTGTAGGTGATTTACAAATATGATTATTGTTGGAGGCTTTTTAAACATTTGTTGTTATCATTTGAGAAAACTCTATTTCGCACTGTAATATAGAAAAGTCCCTTATAAAAGAACCCTTCGGCTTAGTAGTACATATTACATGCAGCAAGACTTTTTGAAATATTTCATATTAACTGGACAATTTCTTGCAGTCTACCTGTATCTCTCGTCTTGTATTTTTATGAAGACTAAATTTGTTCGTAATTTACAAATATGAATTTTGTTAAGGCTTTTTAAACATTAGTTCATAACATTTGATTGAACACCAGTTTTTGCACAGTAACGTAGTACACTGTATTACAATGCTGTCCTTTGGTACAAAAGTAATTATTGGGCAGCAGGACTTGTTCAAATGATTATTTACACTGGACAATTACATACAGTCTTCCTGTATCTTTACTCTTATATTTTCAATGAAGACGTTTATTTACTACGTAATTTAAAATATAAATATTATAGGAGGCTTTTAAAAAAATTGTTTATAGCAACTTAAACAACACCACTTTCTACACTGTAGTAAAACATTGTACTAGAATCGTGTCTTTCAAATTTCTTATTACAATCAAATAACAAGAGATAGTTTCCTTAATCATCCTAAACAACGCATATATAACACGATTACCATTCCGATTTTAGAGGTGTAATTCCACGGACGCGGGCCCGCTACGTACCAGTACTATGTGACCAGTAAGTAGGATATCCAAAATCTAAGGAATTGAGTAGTGTAGGGGAACGACGTGAGCCTACTGTGCAAAAGACCTGGGTTCGATCCCCAACAAGATTTTCTCTCACATTTTCTTTCTTTGAAAGTTTATTTTATAGCATAGGTGATTGAAAATAAGCTTGACTTTATTATATACGGCATTTCATTCCAACCGGACCCGCAACTAAAACTATTAAATCGAAAGGGGCACTTTTCCACGTATCTTATATATAAAAATTATGTACGCTGCCGACGAGACAATTTTCAAAAGGTGCCCATTCGTGTGTGTGTGTGTGTGTGTGTGCGTGTATGAGCGTGTGTGCGCAGTTGCGTACGCAGGAATTTATTTCGGGAAGGGCCAAACTCAATATCAGTGTATTTTATATTGAAATGCCTAAACTTGTCCCCAAAATTAGGCTAAATTTACTCAAAAGTTGGAATTTCGGTGGTGGTCCGGACCCCCAGGACCCACCCCCTGCGTACGTCCCTGTATGTGTGTGTATTTCCTTAAAATTAATATTTTATACTTTCCATTTGTGGTATTCACTTCAAATTTGGTATACGCATGTATCTTAACAAGGAACATAAAAGAGGAGAGAGATATTTTGCAATCGTTTCCGGTTTGAAGCAGACACTGTTGTCGCGAGACAAAATGTATTGTTGTCTTGCATGGACACTATATTGTGAAAATGATGTCCAATGTTTCTTTCAGACTCTTTTTGGGGGACACTGCCTCCTCAGAGCGCCCCTGGCGAGATCAAAATAATACGTTTATAATACAATAACAAATAGAATGTTATCAGCAGTGCCCCCGGGGTAATACTCCCCCCCCCGAACATTGCTTCCGATAGAGACACTGGTGATGCTCCATTTCCAAAGCTACATATGTTTGATTTTAAATACTTCAGTATCGTCTCGAAACTTTACACGAACATACTGCCTAGTTTCGAGACCATCTCAACAGTTAGCGTATAAATATATCCTTTCCGTCTGTCTGTAATAACGAAAATATTTTGTTCACGCAATGCCAACAGAAACTATTTGGTAAAATGAAGCAACGTGATAAGAAAAAAAATGCAAGATAAAATATGGTCTGCGGGGATTCGAACCCAGACCTGCTACTCAGAAAGCAGACACTTTACCGCGGAACTAACTTACTACGTTGAATTCTGTTTGTTCTATTCTACTCAATATACCACATAAGAGGCCAAATGAAGGCAATTCAAAAATATGGCAATTTTGAATTCAAGATGGCGACTTCTCCAATGATTTGTTTCTTCACTTAAACTGAACTACGTCCTTAATAACATAGCGAAACCTGGCTTACCTACCAAGAGCACAACTTACAATTTTCATGGTTACAAATTTTTGAGACGCCATTTTGAATCGAAGATGATGACTTTTCCAACATGTCGGATTTTTCCCCTCACATGAGCTGTTTTCTACGCACTTGAACGCAATTTCGTGATTCCACCATATCTACAAGTTGTGTAGAATTAGACGCCCCCTTATAACATTCCTAGCACTTTCTGACACCGAACATGACTATTTTTTTTCAAGTTTAAGGGCGGATTCGCAAACTACGCATCAGAATAAACATCACCTCGAAATTTCAACATCCTAGATACAGCCATTACAAATTTCACATTTTTTCGATTTGCGCCGCGAAACGAAAACGAATTTTAATGCTCTTTTTTCTATCATAAAGTATGTTACTAGCTTCACTGCCAGACAAAATATGACGTTTCTATGGTGTGCGGAACTACTCTAAAAACCAGCATTTCGAAACGATGAAAAATTTCGACACTTCATTTACATGGAAAATGTCGCCTTTTTCGTGATATCGGAATTTTCCCATTACTCACATCCCATGACGAACAAGTATGCAAAATTTGGTGTTTGTATGTTTTGTGGAAGTATGCAAACAATTAAGTGTGTTTCCGACTTTAGAGGTATATAATTCCACGGACGCGGGCCCGCTACGTACCAGTACTATGTGAGCAGTAAGTAGGAAATCCAATCTCTAAGGAATTGAGTAGTGTAGGGGAACGACGTGAGCCTACTGTGCAAAAGACCTGGGTTCGATCCCCAACAAGTTTTTCTCTCACTTTTTCTTTCTTTGAAAGTTTATTTTTATAGCATAGGTGATTGAAAATAAGCTTGACTTTATTATATACGGCATTTCATTCCAACCGGACCCGCAACTAAAACTATTAAATCGAAAGGGGCACTTTTCCACGTATCTTATATATAAAAATTATGTACGCTGCCGACGAGACAATTTTCAAAGGTGCCCATTTGTGTGTGTGTGTGTGTGTGTGTGTGTGTGTGAGCGTGTGTGCGTAGTTGCGTACGCAGGAATTTATTTCGGGAAGGGCCAAACTCAATATCAGTGTATTTTATAATGAAATTCCTAAACTTGTCCCCAAAATTAGGCTAAATTTACTCAAAAGTTGGAATTTCGGTGGTGGTCCGGACCCCCAGGACCCACCCCCTGCGTACGTCCCTGTATGTGTGTGTATTTCCTTAAAATTAATATTTTATACTTTCCATTTGTGGTATTCACTTCAAATTTGGTATACGCATGAATCTTAACGAGGAACATAAAAGGGGAGAGAGATATTTTGCAATCGTTTCCGGTTTGAAGCAGACACTGTTGTCGCGAGACAAAATGTATTGTTGTCTTGCATGGACACTATATCGTGAAAATGATGTCCAATGTTTCTTTCAGACTCTTTTTGGGGGACACTGCCTCCTCAGAGCGCCCCTGGCGAGATCAAAATAATACGTTTATAATACAATAACAAATAGAATGTTATCAGCAGTGCCCCCGGGGTAATACTCCCCCCCCCCCGAACATTGCTTCCGATAGAGACACTGGTGATGCTCCATTTCCAAAGCTACATATGTTTGATTTTAAATACTTCAGTATCGTCTCGAAACTTTACACGAACATACTGCCTAGTTTCGAGACCATCTCAACAGTTAGCGTATAAATATATCCTTTCCGTCTGTCTGTAATAACGAAAATATTTTGTTCACGCAATGCCAACAGAAACTATTTGGTAAAATGAAGCAACGTGATAAGAAAAAAATGCAAGATAAAATATGGTCTACGGGGATTCGAACCCAGACCTGCTACTCAGAAAGCAGACACTTTACCGCGGAGCTAACTTACTACGTTGAATTCTGTTTGTTCTATTCTACTCAATATACCACATAAGAGGCCAAATGAAGGCAATTCAAAAATATGGCAATTTTGAATTCAAGATGGCGACTTCTCCAACGATTTGTTTCTTCACTTAAACTGAACTACGTCCTTAATAACATAGCGAAACCTGGCTTACCTACCAAGAGCACAACTTACAATTTTCATGGTTACAAATTTTTGAGACGCCATTTTGAATCGAAGATGATGACTTTTCCAACATGTCGGATTTTTCCCCTCACATGAGCTGTTTTCTACGCACTTGAACGCAATTTCGTGATTCCACCATATCTACAAGTTGTGTAGAATTAGACGCCCCCTTATAACATTCCTAGCACTTTCTGACACCGAACATGACTATTTTTTTTTCAAGTTTAAGGGCGGATTCGCAAACTACGCATCAGAATAAACATCACCTCGAAATTTCAACATCCTAGATACAGCCATTACAAATTTCACATTTTTTCGATTTGCGCCGCGAAACGAAAACGAATTTTAATGCTCTTTTTTCTATCATAAAGTATGTTACTAGCTTCACTGCCTGACAAAATATGACGTTTCTATGGTGTGCGGAACTACTCTAAAAACCAGCATTTCGAAACGACGAAAAATTTCGACACTTCATTTACATGGAAAATGTCGCCTTTTTCGTGATATCGGAATTTCCCCATTACTCACATCCCATGACGAACAAGTATGCAAAATTTGGTGTTTGTATGTTTTGTGGAAGTATGCAAACAATTAAGTGTGTTTCCGACTTTAGAGGTATATAATTCCACGGACGCGGGCCCGCTACGTACCAGTACTATGTGAGCAGTAAGTAGGAAATCCAATCTCTAAGGAATTGAGTAGTGTAGGGGAACGACGTGAGCCTACTGTCCAAAAGACCTGGGTTCGATTGCCAACAAGTTTTTTCTCACTTTTTCTTTCTTTGAAAGTTTATTTTTATAGCATAGGTGATTGAAAATAAGCTTGACTTTATTATATACGGCATTTCATTCCAACCGGACCCGCACCTAAAACTATTAAATCGAAAGGGGCACTTTTCCACGTATCTTATATATAAAAATTATGTACGCTGCCGACGAGACAATTTTCAAAGGTGCCCATTTGTGTGTGTGTGTGTGTGTGTGTGTGAGCGTGTGTGCGTAGTTGCGTACGCAGGAATCTATTTCGGGAAGGGCCAAACTCAATATCAGTGTATTTTATATTGAAATTCCTAAACTTGTCCCTAAATTAGGCTAAATTTACTCAAAAGTTGGAATTTCGGTGGTGGTCCGGACCCCCAGGACCCACCCCCTGCGTACGTCCCTGTATGTGTGTGTATTTCCTTAAAATTAATATTTTATACTTTCCATTTGTGGTATTCACTTCAAATTTGGTATACGCATGTATCTTAACGAGGAACATAAAAGGGGAGAGAGATATTTTGCAATCGTTTCCGGTTTGAAGCAGACACTGTTGTCGCGAGACAAAATGTATTGCTGTCTTGCATGGACACTATATCGTGAAAATGATGTCCAATGTTTCTTTCAGACTCTTTTTGGGGGACACTGCCTCCTCAGAGCGCCCCTGGCGAGATCAAAATAATACGTTTATAATACAATAACAAATAGAATGTTATCAGCAGTGCCCCCGGGGTAATATCCCCCCCCCGAACATTGCTTCCGATAGAGACACTGGTGATGCTCCATTTCCAAAGCTACATATGTTTGATTTTAAATACTTCAGTATCGTCTCGAAACTTTACACGATCATACTGCCTAGTTTCGAGACCATCTCAACAGTTAGCGTATAAATATATCCTTTCCGTCTGTCTGTAATAACGAAAATATTTTGTTCACGGAATGCCAACAGAAACTATTTGGTAAAATGAAGCAACGTGATAAGAAAAAAATGCAAGATAAAATATGGTCTGCGGAGATTCGAACCCAGACCTGCTACTCAGAAAGCAGACACTTTACCGCGGTGCTAACTTACTACGTTGAATTCTGTTTGTTCTATTCTACTCAATATACCACATAAGAGGCCAAATGAAGGCAATTCAAAAATATGGCAATTTTGAATTCAAGATGGCGACTTCTCCAATGATTTGTTTCTTCACTTAAACTGAAGTACGTCCTTAATAACATAGCGAAACCTGGCTTACCTACCAAGAGCACAACTTACAATTTTCATGGTTACAAATTTTTGAGACGCCATTTTGAATCGAAGATGATGACTTTTCCAACATATCGGATTTTTCCCCTCACATGAGCTGTACTCTACACACTTGAACGCAATTTCGTGATTCCACCATATCTACAAATTGTGTAGAATTAGACGCCCACTCATAACATTCCTAGCACTTTCTGACACCGAACATGACTATTTTTTTCAAGTTTAAGGGCGGATTCGCAAGCTACGCTTCAGAATAAACATCACCTCGAAATTTCAACATCCTTGATACAGCCATTACAAATTTCACATTTTTTCGATTTGCGCCGCGAAACGAAAACGAATTTTAATGCTCTTTTTTCTATCATAAAGTATGTTCCCAGCTTCACTGCCTGACAAAATATGACGTTTCTATGGTGTGCGGAACTGCTCAAAAAAACCAGCATTTCGAAACGACGAAAAATTTCGACACTTCATTTACATGGAAAATGTCGCCTTTTTCGTGATATCGGAATTTTCCCATTACTCACATCCCATGACGAACAAGTATGCAAAATTTGGTGTTTGTATGTTTTGTGGAAGTATGCAAACAATTAAGTGTGTTTCCGACTTTAGAGGTATATAATTCCCATTACTCACATCCCATGACGAACAAGTATGCAAAATTTGGTGTTTGTATGTTTTGTGGAAGTATGCAAACAATTAAGTGTGTTTCCGACTTTAGAGGTATATAATTCCACGGACGCGGGCCCGCTACGTACCAGTACTATGTGAGCAGTAAGTAGGAAATCCAATCTCTAAGGAATTGAGTAGTGTAGGGAAACGACGTGAGCCTACTGTCCAAAAGACCTGGGTTCGATTGCCAACAAGTTTTTCTCTCACTTTTTTTTTTCTTTGAAAGTTTATTTTTATAGCATAGGTGATTGAAAATAAGCTTGACTTTATTATATACGGGATTTCATTCCAACCGGACCCGCAACTAAAACTATTAAATCGAAAGGGGCACTTTTCCACGTATCTTATATATAAAAATTATGTACGCTGCCGACGAGACAATTTTCAAAGGTGCCCATTTGTGTGTGTGTGTGTGTGTGTGAGCGTGTGTGCGTAGTTGCGTACGCAGGAATTTATTTCGGGAAGGGCCAAACTCAATATCAGTGTATTTTATAATGAAATTCCTAAACTTGTCCCCAAAATTAAGCTAAATTTACTCAAAAGTTGGAATTTCGGTGGCGGTCCGGACCCCCAGGACCCACCCCCTGCGTACGTCCCTGTATCTGTGTGTATTTCCTTAAAATTAATATTTTATACTTTCCATTTGTGGTATTCACTTCAAATTTGGTATACGCATGTATCTTAACGAGGAACATAAAAGGGGAGAGAGATATTTTGCAATCGTTTCCGATTTGAAGCAGACACTGTTGTCGCGAGACAAAATGTATTGTTGTCTTGCATGGACACTATATCGTGAAAATGATGTCCAATGTTTCTTTCAGACTCTTTTTGGGGGACACATCCTCCTCAGAGCGCCCCTGGCGAGATCAAAATAATACGTTTATAATACAATAACAAATAGAATGTTATCAGCAGTGCCCCCGGGGTAATCTCCCCCCCCCCCCGAACATTGGTTCCGATAGAGACACTGGTGATGCTCCATTTCCAAAGCTACATATGTTTGATTTTAAATACTTCAGTATCGTCTCGAAACTTTACACGAACATACTGCCTAGTTTCGAGACCATCTCAACAGTTAGCGTATAAATATATCCTTTCCGTCTGTCTGTAATAACGAAAATATTTTGTTCACGCAATGCCAACAGAAACTATTTGGTAAAATGAAGCAACGTGATAAGAAAAAAAATGCAAGATAAAATATGGTCTGCGGAGATTCGAACCCAGACCTGCTACTCAGAAAGCAGACACTTTACCGCGGAGCTAACTTACTACGTTGAATTCTGTTTGTTCTATTCTACTCAATATACCACATAAGAGGCCAAATGAAGGCAATTCAAAAATATGGCAATTTTGAATTCAAGATGGCGACTTCTCCAATGATTTGTGTCTTCACTTAAACTGAACTACGTCCTTAATAACATAGCGAAACCTGGCTTACCTACCAAGAGCACAACTTACAATTTTCATGGTTACAAATTTTTGAGACGTCATTTTGAATCGAAGATTATGACTTTTCCAACATGTCGGATTTTTCCCCTCACATGAGCTGTACTCTACGCACTTGAACGCAATTTCGTGATTCCACCATATCTACAAGTTGTGTAGAATTAGACGCCCCCTCATAACATTCTTAGCACTTTCTGACACCGAACATGACTATTTTTTTCAAGTTTAAGGGCGGATTCGCAAACTACGCATCAGAATAAACATCACCTCGAAATTTCAACATCCTAGATACAGCCATTACAAATTTCACATTTTTTCGATTTGCGCCGCGAAAAGAAAACGAATTTTAATGCTCTTTTGTCTATCATAAAGTATGTTCCTAGCTTCACTGCCTGACAAAATATGACGTTTCTATGGTGTGCGGAACTACTCTGAAAACCAGCATTTCGAAACGACGAAAAATTTCGACACTTCATTTACATGGAAAATGTCGCCTTTTTCGTGATATCGGAATTTTCCCATTACTCACATCCCATGACGAACAAGTATGCAAAATTTGGTTTTTGTATGTTTTGTGGAAGTATGCACACAATTAAGTGTGTTTCCGACTTTAGAGGTATATAATTCCACGGACGCGGGCCCGCTACGTAGCAGTACTATGTGAGCAGTAAATAGGAAATCCAAAATCTAAGGAATTGAGTAGTGTATGGGAACGACGTGAGCCTACTGTGCAAAACACCTGGGTTCGATCTCCAACAAATTTCTCTCTCACTTTTTCTTTCTTTGAAAGTTTATTTTTATAGCATAGGTGATTGAAAATAAGCTTGACTTTATTATATACGGCATTTCATTCCAACCGGACCCGCACCTAAAACTATTAAATCGAAAGGGGCACTTTTCCACGTATCTTATATATAAAAATTATGTACGCTGCCGACGAGACAATTTTCAAAGGTGCCCATTTGTGTGTGTGTGTGAGTGCGTGTATGAGCGTGTGTGCGCAGTTGCGTACGCAGGAATTTATTTCGGGAAGGGCCAAACTCAATATCAGTGTATTTTATATTGAAATTCCTAAACTTGTCCCCAAAATTAGGCTAAATTTACTCAAAAGTTGGAATTTCGGTGGTGGTCCGGACCCCCAGGACCCACCCCCTGCGTACGTCCCTGTATGTGTGTGTATTTCCTTAAAATTAATATTTTATACTTTCCATTTGTGGTATTCACTTCAAATTTGTATACGCATGTATCTTAACGAGGAACATAAAAGGGGAGAGAGATATTTTGCAATCGTTTCCGGTTTGAAGCAGACACTGTTGTCGCGAGACAAAATGTATTGTTGTCTTGCATGGACACTATATCGTGAAAATGATGTCCAATGTTTCTTTCAGACTCTTTTTGGGGGACACTGCCTCCTCAGAGCGCCCCTGGCGAGATCAAAATAATACGTTTATAATACAATAACAAATAGAATGTTATCAGCAGTGCCCCCGGGGTAATACTCCCCCCCCCCCGAACATTGCTTCCGATAGAGATACTGGTGATGCTCCATTTCCAAAGCTACATATGTTTGATTTTAAATACTTCAGTATCGTCTCGAAACTTTACACGATCATACTGCCTAGTTTCGAGACCATCTCAACAGTTAGCGTATAAATATATCCTTTCCGTCTGTCTGTAATAACGAAAATATTTTGTTCACGCAATGCCAACAGAAACTATTTGGTAAAATGAAGCAACGTGATAAGAAAAAAATGCAAGATAAAATATGGTCTGCGGGGATTCGAACCCAGACCTGCTACTCAGAAAGCAGACACTTTACCGCGGAGCTAACTTACTACGTTGAATTCTGTTTGTTCTATTATACTCAATATACCACATAAGAGGCCAAATGAAGGCAATTCAAAAATATGGCAATTTTGAATTCAAGATGGCGACTTCTCCAATGATTTGTTTCTTCACTTAAACTGAACTACGTCCTTAATAACATAGCGAAACCTGGCTTACCTACCAAGAGCACAACTTACAATTTTCATGGTTACAAATTTTTGAGACGCCATTTTGAATCGAAGATGATGACTTTTCCAACATGTCGGATTTTTCCCCTCACATGAGCTGTACTCTACACACTTGAACGCAATTTCGTGATTCCACCATATCTACAAATTGTGTAGAATTAGACGCCCCCTTATAACATTCCTAGCACTTTCTGACACCGAACATGACTATTTTTTTCAAGTTTAAGGGCGGATTCGCAAACTACGCATCAGAATAAACATCACCTCGAAATTTCAACATCCTAGATACAGCCATTACAAATTTCACATTTTTGCGATTTGCGCCGCGAAACTAAAACGAATTTTAATGCTCTTTCTTCTATCATAAAATATGTTCCTAGCTTCACTGCCTGAAAAAATATGACGTTTCTATGGTGTGCGGAACTACCCTAAAAACCAGCATTTCGAAACGACGAAAAATTTCGACACTTCATTTACATGGAAAATGTCGCCTTTTTCGTGATATCGGAATTTTCCCATTACTCACATCCCATGACGAACAAGTATGCAAGATTTGGTGTTTGTATGTTTTGTGGAAGTATGCAAACAATTAAGTGTGTTTCCGACTTTAGAGGTATATAATTCCACGGACGCGGGCCCGCTACGTACCAGTACTATGTGAGCAGTAAGTAGGAAATCCAAAATATGAGGAATTCAGTAGTGTAGGGGAACGACGTGAGCTTACTGTGCAAAAGACCTGGGTTCGATCCCCAACAAGTTTTTCTCTCACTTTTTCTTTCTTTGAAAGTTTATTTTTATAGCATAGGTGATTGAAAATAAGCTTGACTTCATTATATACGGCATTTCATTCCAACCGGACCCGCAACTAAAACTATTAAATCGAAAGGGGCGCTTTTCCACGTATCTTATATATAAAAATTATGTACGCTGCCGACGAGACAATTTTCAAAGGTGCCCATTTGTGTGTGTGTTTGTGTGTGTGCGTGTATGAGCGTGTGTGCGCAGTTGCGTACGCAGGAATTTATTTCGGGAAGGGCCAAACTCAATATCAGTGTATTTTATATTGAAATTCCTAAACTAGTCCCCAAAATTAGGCTAAATTTACTCAAAAGTTGGAATTTCGGTGGTGGTCCGGACCCCCAGGACCCACCCCTTGCGTACGTCCCTGTATGTGTGTGTATTTCCTTAGAATTAATATTTTATACTTTCCATTTGTGGTATTCACTTCAAATTTGGTATACGCATGTATCTTAACGAGGAACATAAAAGGGGAGAGAGATATTTTGCAATCGTTTCCGGTTTGAAGCAGACACTGTTGTCGCGAGACAAAATGTATTGTTGTCTTGCATGGACACTATATCGTGAAAATGATGTCCAATGTTTCTTTGAGACTCTTTTTGGGGGACACTGCCTCCTCAGAGCGCCCCTGGCGAGATCAAAATAATACGTTTATAATACAATAACAAACAGAATGTTATCAGCAGTGCCCCCGGGGTAATATCCCCCCCCGAACATTGCTTCCGATAGAGACACTGGTGATGCTCCATTTCCAAAGCTACATATGTTTGATTTTAAATACTTCAGTATCGTCTCGAAACTTTACACGAACATACTGCCTAGTTTCGAGACCATCTCAACAGTTAGCGTATAAATATATCCTTTCCGTCTGTCTGTAATAACGAAAATATTTTGTTCACGCAATGCCAACAGAAACTATTTGGTAAAATGAAGCAACGTGATAAGAAAAAAATGCAAGATAAAATATGGTCTGCGGGGATTCGAACCCAGAGCTGCTACTCACAAAACAGACACTTTACCGCGGAGCTAACTTACTACGTTGAATTCTGTTCTATTCTACTCAATATACCACGTAAGAGGCCAAATGAAGGCAATTCAAAAATATGGCAATTTTGAATTCAAGATGGCGACTTCTCCAATGATTTGTTTCTTCACTTAAACTGAACTACGTCCTTAATAACATAGCGAAACCTGGCTTACCTACCAAGAGCACAACTTACAATTTTCATGGTTACAAATTTTTGAGACGCCATTTTGAATCGAAGATGATGACTTTTCCAACATGTCGGATTTTTCCCCTCACATGAGCTGTACTCTACACACTTGAACGCAATTTCGTGATTCCACCATATCTACAAGTTGTGTAGAATTAGACGCCCCCTTATAACATTCCTAGCACTTTCTGACACCGAACATGACTATTTTTTTCAAGTTTAAGGGCGGATTCGCAAACTACGCATCAGAATAAACATCACCTCGAAATTTCAACATCCTAGATACAGCCATTACAAATTTCACATTTTTGCGATTTGCGCCGCGAAACGAAAACGAATTTTAATGCTCTTTTTTCTTGCCTGACAAAATATGAGGTTTCTATGGTGTACGGAACTACTCTAAAAACCAGCATTTCGAAACGACGAAAAATTTCGACACTTCATTTACATGGAAAATGTCGCCTTTTTCGTGATATCGGAATTTTCCCTTTACTCACATCCCATGACGAACAAGTATGCAAAATTTGGTGTTTGTATGTTTTGTGGAAGTATGCAAACAATTAAGTGTGTTTCCGACTTTAGAGGTATATAATTCCACGGACGCGGGCCCGCTACGTACCAGTACTATGTGAGCAGTAAGTAGGAAATCCAAAATCTAAGGAATTGAGTAGTGTAGGGGAACGACGTGAGCCTACTGTGCAAAAGACCTGGGTTCGATCCCCAACAAGTTTTTCTCTCACTTTTTCTTTCTTTAAAAGTTTTTTTTATAGCATAGGTGATTGAAAATAAGCTTGACTTTATTATATACGGCATTTCATTCCAACCCGACCCGCAACTGAAACTATTAAATCGAAAGGGGCACTTTTCCACGTATCTTATATATAAAAATTATGTACGCTGCCGACGAGACAATTTTCAAAGGTGCCCATTTGTGTGTGTGTGTGTGTGTGTGTGTATGAGCGTGTGTGCGTAGTTGCGTACGCAGGAATTTATTTCGGGAAGGGCCAAACTCAATATCAGTGTATTTTATATTGAAATTCCTAAACTTGTCCCCAAAATTAGGCTAAATTTACTCAAAAGTTGGAATTTCGGTGGTGGTCCGGACCCCCAGGACCCACCCCCTGCGTACGTCCCTGTATATGTGTGTATTTAGTTAAAATTAATATTTTATACTTTCCATTTGTGGTATTCACTTCAAATTTGGTATACGCATGTATCTTAACGAGGAACATAAAAGGGGAGAGAGATATTTTGCAATCGTTTCCGGTTTGAAGCAGACACTGTTGTCGCGAGACAAAATGTATTGTTGTCTTGCATGGACACTATATCGTGAAAATGATGTCCAATGTTTCTTTCAGACTCTTTTTGGGGGACACTGCCTCCTCAGAGCGCCCCTGGCGAGATCAAAATAATACGTTTATAATACAATAACAAATAGAATGTTATCAGCAGTGCCCCCGGGGTAATATCCCCCCCCCGAACATTGCTTCCGATAGAGACACTGGTGATGCTCCATTTCCAAAGCTACATATGTTTGATTTTAAATACTTCAGTATCGTCTCGAAACTTTACACGAACATACTGCCTAGTTTCGAGACCATCTCAACAGTTAGCGTATAAATATATCCTTTCCGTCTGTCTGTAATAACGAAAATATTTTGTTCACGCAATGCCAACAGAAACTATTTGGTAAAATGAAGCAACGTGATAAGAAAAAAATGCAAGATAAAATATGGTCTGCGGGGATTCGAACCCAGACCTGCTACTCAGAAAGCAGACATTTTACCGCGGAGATAACTTACTACGTTGAATTCTGTTCTATTCTACTCAATATACCGCATAAGAGGCCAAATGAAGGCAATTCAAAAATATGGCAATTTTGAATTCAAGATGGCGACTTCTCCAATGATTTGTTTCTTCACTTAAACTGAACTACGTCCTTAATAACATAGCGAAACCTGGCTTACCTACCAAGAGCACAACTTACAATTTTCATGGTTACAAATTTTTGAGACGCCATTTTGAATCGAAGATGATGACTTTTCCAACATGTCGGATTTTTTCCCTCACATGAGCTGTACTCTACACACTTGAACGCAATTTCGTGATTCCACCATATCTACAAATTGTGTAGAATTAGACGCCCCCTTATAACATTCCTAGCACTTTCTGACACCGAACGTGACTATTTTTTTCAAGTTTAAGGGCGGATTCGCAAACTACGCATCAGAATAAACATCACCTCGAAATTTCAACATCCTAGATACAGCCATTACAAATTTCACATTTTTTCGATTTGCGCCGCGAAACGAAAACGAATTTTAATGCTCGTTTTTCTATCATAAAGTATGTTCCTAGCATCACTGCCTGACAAAATATGACGTTTCTATGGTGTGCGGAACTACTCTAAGAACCAGCATTTCGAAACGACGAAAAATTTCGACACTTCATTTACATGGAAAATGTCGCCTTTTTCGTGATATCGGAATTTTCCCATTACTCACATCCCATGACGAACAAGTATGCAAAATTTGGTGTTTGTATGTTTTGTGGAAGTATGCAAACAATTAAGTGTGTTTCCGACTTTAGAGGTATATAATTCCACGGACGCGGGCCCGCTACATACCAGTACTATGTGAGCAGTAAGTAGGAAACACAAAATCTGAGGAATTGAGTAGTGTGGGGGAACGACGTGAGCCTACTGTGTAAAAGACCTGGGTTCGATCCCGAACAAGTTTTCTCTCACTTTTTCTTTCTTTGAAAGTTTATTTTTATAGCATAGGTGATTGAAAATAAGCTTGACTTTATTATATACGCCATTTCATTCGAACCGGACCCGCAATTAAAGCTATTAAATCGAAAGGGGCACTTTTCCACGTATCTTATATATATTAAAATTATGTACGCTGCCGACGAGACAATTTTCAAAGGTGCCCATTTGTGTGTGTGTGTGTGCGTGTATGAGCGTGCGTGCGCAGTTGCGTACGCAGGAATTTATTTCGGGAAGGGCCAAACACAATATCAGTGTATTTTATATTGAAATTCCTAAACTTGTCCCAAAAATTAGGCTAAATTTACTCAAAAGTTGGAATTTCGGTGGTGGTCCGCACCCCCAGGACCCACCCCCTGCGTACGTCCCTGTGTGTGTGTGTATTTCCTTAAAATTAATATTTTATACTTTCCATTTGTGGTATTCACTTCAAATTTGGTATACGCATGTATCTTAACGAGGAACATAAAAGGGGAGAGAGATATTTTGCAATCGTTTCTGGTTTGAAGCAGACACTGTTGTCGCGAGACAAAATGTATTGTTGTCTTGTATGGACACTATATCGTGAAAATCATGCCCAATGTTTCTTTCAGACTCTTTTTGGGGGACATTGCCTCCTCAGAGCGCAACTGGCGAGATCAAAATAATACGTTTATAATACAATAACAAATAGAATGTTATCAGCAGTGCCCCCGGGGTAATACTCCCCCCCCCCCCGAACATTGCTTCCGATAGAGACACTGGTGATGCTCCATTTCCAAAGCTACATATGTTTGATTTTAAATACTTCAGTATCGTCTCGAAACTTTACACGAACATACTGCCTAGTTTCGAGACCATCTCAACAGTTAGCGTATAAATATATCCTTTCCGTCTGTCTGTAATAACGAAAATATTTTGTTCACGCAATGCCAACAGAAACTATTTGGTAAAATGAAGCAACGTGATAAGAAAAAAATGCAAGATAAAATATGGTCTGCGGAGATTCGAACCCAGACCTGCTACTCAGAAAGCAGACACTTTACCGCGGAGCTAACTTACTACGTTGAATTCTGTTTGTTCTATTCTACTCAATATACCACATAAGAGGCCAAATGAAGGCAATTCAAAAATATGGCAATTTTGAATTCAAGATGGCGACTTCTCCAATGATTTGTGTCTTCACTTAAACTGAACTACGTCCTTAATAACATAGCGAAACCTGGCTTACCTAACAAGAGCACAACTTACAATTTTCATGGTTACAAATTTTTGAGACGTCATTTTGAATCGAAGATTATGACTTTTCCAACATGTCGGATTTTTCCCCTCACATGAGCTGTACTCAACGCACTTGAACGCAATTTCGTGATTCCACCATATCTACAAGTTGTGTAGAATTAGACGCCCCCTTATAACATTCTTAGCACTTTCTGACACCGAACATGACTATTTTTTTCAAGTTTAAGGGCGGATTCGCAAACTACGCATCAGAATAAACATCACCTCGAAATTTCAACATCCTAGATACAGCCATTACAAATTTCACATTTTTTCGATTTGCGCCGCGAAAAGAAAACGAATTTTAATGCTCTTTTTTCTATCATAAAGTATGTTCCTAGCTTCACTGCCTGACAAAATATGACGTTTCTATGGTGTGCGGAACTACTCTGAAAACCAGCATTTCGAAACGACGAAAAATTTCGACACTTCATTTACATGGAAAATGTCGCCTTTTTCGTGATATCGGAATTTTCCCATTACTCACATCCCATGACGAACAAGTATGCAAAATTTGGTTTTTGTATGTTTTGTGGAAGTATGCAAACAATTAAGTGTGTTTCCGACTTTAGAGGTATATAATTCCACGGACGCGGGCCCGCTACGTACCAGTACTATGTGAGCAGTAAATAGGAAATCCAAAATCTAAGGAATTGAGTAGTGTATGGGAACGACGTGAGCCTACTGTGCAAAACACCTGGGTTCGATCCCCAACAAATTTCTCTCTCACTTTTTCTTTCTTTGAAAGTTTATTTTTATAGCATAGGTGATTGAAAATAAGCTTGACTTTATTATATACGGCATTTCATTCCAACCGGACCCGCACCTAAAACTATTAAATCGAAAGGGGCACTTTTCCACGTATCTTATATATAAAAATTATGTACGCTGCCGACGAGACAATTTTCAAAGGTGCCCATTTGTGTGTGTGTGTGAGTGCGTGTATGAGCGTGTGTGCGCAGTTGCGTACGCAGGAATTTATTTCGGGAAGGGCCAAACTCAATATCAGTGTATTTTATATTGAAATTCCTAAACTTGTCCCCAAAATTAGGCTAAATTTACTCAAAAGTTGGAATTTCGGTGGTGGTCCGGACCCCCAGGACCCACCCCCTGCGTACGTCCCTGTATGTGTGTGTATTTCCTTAAAATTAATATTTTATACTTTCCATTTGTGGTATTCACTTCAAATTTGTATACGCATGTATCTTAACGAGGAACATAAAAGGGGAGAGAGATATTTTGCAATCGTTTCCGGTTTGAAGCAGACACTGTTGTCGCGAGACAAAATGTATTGTTGTCTTGCATGGACACTATATCGTGAAAATGATGTCCAATGTTTCTTTCAGACTCTTTTTGGGGGACACTGCCTCCTCAGAGCGCCCCTGGCGAGATCAAAATAATACGTTTATAATACAATAACAAATAGAATGTTATCAGCAGTGCCCCCGGGGTAATACTCCCCCCCCCCCGAACATTGCTTCCGATAGAGATACTGGTGATGCTCCATTTCCAAAGCTACATATGTTTGATTTTAAATACTTCAGTATCGTCTCGAAACTTTACACGATCATACTGCCTAGTTTCGAGACCATCTCAACAGTTAGCGTATAAATATATCCTTTCCGTCTGTCTGTAATAACGAAAATATTTTGTTCACGCAATGCCAACAGAAACTATTTGGTAAAATGAAGCAACGTGATAAGAAAAAAATGCAAGATAAAATATGGTCTGCGGGGATTCGAACCCAGACCTGCTACTCAGAAAGCAGACACTTTACCGCGGAGCTAACTTACTACGTTGAATTCTGTTTGTTCTATTATACTCAATATACCACATAAGAGGCCAAATGAAGGCAATTCAAAAATATGGCAATTTTGAATTCAAGATGGCGACTTCTCCAATGATTTGTTTCTTCACTTAAACTGAACTACGTCCTTAATAACATAGCGAAACCTGGCTTACCTACCAAGAGCACAACTTACAATTTTCATGGTTACAAATTTTTGAGACGCCATTTTGAATCGAAGATGATGACTTTTCCAACATGTCGGATTTTTCCCCTCACATGAGCTGTACTCTACACACTTGAACGCAATTTCGTGATTCCACCATATCTACAAATTGTGTAGAATTAGACGCCCCCTTATAAGATTCCTAGCACTTTCTGACACCGAACATGACTATTTTTTTCAAGTTTAAGGGCGGATTCGCAAACTACGCATCAGAATAAACATCACCTCGAAATTTCAACATCCTAGATACAGCCATTACAAATTTCACATTTTTGCGATTTGCGCCGCGAAACTAAAACGAATTTTAATGCTCTTTCTTCTATCATAAAGTATGTTCCTAGCTTCACTGCCTGAAAAAATATGACGTTTCTATGGTGTGCGGAACTACCCTAAAAACCAGCATTTCGAAACGACGAAAAATTTCGACACTTCATTTACATGGAAAATGTCGCCTTTTTCGTGATATCGGAATTTTCCCATTACTCACATCCCATGACGAACAAGTATGCAAGATTTGGTGTTTGTATGTTTTGTGGAAGTATGCAAACAATTAAGTGTGTTTCCGACTTTAGAGGTATATAATTCCACGGACGCGGGCCCGCTACGTACCAGTACTATGTGAGCAGTAAGTAGGAAATCCAAAATATGAGAAATTCAGTAGTGTAGGGGAACGACGTGAGCTTACTGTGCAAAAGACCTGGGTTCGATCCCCAACAAGTTTTTCTCTCACTTTTTCTTTCTTTGAAAGTTTATTTTTATAGCATAGGTGATTGAAAATAAGCTTGACTTCATTATATACGGCATTTCATTCCAACCGGACCCGCAACTAAAACTATTAAATCGAAAGGGGCGCTTTTCCACGTATCTTATATATAAAAATTATGTACGCTGCCGACGAGACAATTTTCAAAGGTGCCCATTTGTGTGTGTGTTTGTGTGTGTGCGTGTATGAGCGTGTGTGCGCAGTTGCGTACGCAGGAATTTATTTCGGGAAGGGCCAAACTCAATATCAGTGTATTTTATATTGAAATTCCTAAACTAGTCCCCAAAATTAGGCTAAATTTACTCAAAAGTTGGAATTTCGGTGGTGGTCCGGACCCCCAGGACCCACCCCTTGCGTACGTCCCTGTATGTGTGTGTATTTCCTTAGAATTAATATTTTATACTTTCCATTTGTGGTATTCACTTCAAATTTGGTATACGCATGTATCTTAACGAGGAACATAAAAGGGGAGAGAGATATTTTGCAATCGTTTCCGGTTTGAAGCAGACACTGTTGTCGCGAGACAAAATGTATTGTTGTCTTGCATGGACACTATATCGTGAAAATGATGTCCAATGTTTCTTTCAGACTCTTTTTGGGGGACACTGCCTCCTCAGAGCGCCCCTGGCGAGATCAAAATAATACGTTTATAATACAATAACAAACAGAATGTTATCAGCAGTGCCCCCGGGGTAATATCCCCCCCCCGAACATTGCTTCCGATAGAGACACTGGTGATGCTCCATTTCCAAAGCTACATATGTTTGATTTTAAATACTTCAGTATCGTCTCGAAACTTTACACGAACATACTGCCTAGTTTCGAGACCATCTCAACAGTTAGCGTATAAATATATCCTTTCCGTCTGTCTGTAATAACGAAAATATTTTGTTCACGCAATGCCAACAGAAACTATTTGGTAAAATGAAGCAACGTGATAAGAAAAAAATGCAAGATAAAATATGGTCTGCGGGGATTCGAACCCAGAGCTGCTACTCACAAAACAGACACTTTACCGCGGAGCTAACTTACTACGTTGAATTCTGTTTGTTCTATTCTACTCAATATACCACGTAAGAGGCCAAATGAAGGCAATTCAAAAATATGGCAATTTTGAATTCAAGATGGCGACTTCTCCAATGATTTGTTTCTTCACTTAAACTGAACTACGTCCTTAATAACATAGCGAAACCTGGCTTACCTACCAAGAGCACAACTTACAATTTTCATGGTTACAAATTTTTGAGACGCCATTTTGAATCGAAGATGATGACTTTTCCAACATGTCGGATTTTTCCCCTCACATGAGCTGTACTCTACACACTTGAACGCAATTTCGTGATTCCACCATATCTACAAGTTGTGTAGAATTAGACGCCCCCTTATAACATTCCTAGCACTTTCTGACACCGAACATGACTATTTTTTTCAAGTTTAAGGGCGGATTCGCAAACTACGCATCAGAATAAACATCACCTCGAAATTTCAACATCCTAGATACAGCCATTACAAATTTCACATTTTTGCGATTTGCGCCGCGAAACGAAAACGAATTTTAATGCTCTTTTTTCTTGCCTGACAAAATATGAGGTTTCTATGGTGTACGGAACTACTCTAAAAACCAGCATTTCGAAACGACGAAAAATTTCGACACTTCATTTACATGGAAAATGTCGCCTTTTTCGTGATATCGGAATTTTCCCTTTACTCACATCCCATGACGAACAAGTATGCAAAATTTGGTGTTTGTATGTTTTGTGGAAGTATGCAAACAATTAAGTGTGTTTCCGACTTTAGAGGTATATAATTCCACGGACGCGGGCCCGCTACGTACCAGTACTATGTGAGCAGTAAGTAGGAAATCCAAAATCTAAGGAATTGAGTAGTGTAGGGGAACGACGTGAGCCTACTGTGCAAAAGACCTGGGTTCGATCCCCAACAAGTTTTTCTCTCACTTTTTCTTTCTTTAAAAGTTTTTTTTATAGCATAGGTGATTGAAAATAAGCTTGACTTTATTATATACGGCATTTCATTCCAACCCGACCCGCAACTGAAACTATTAAATCGAAAGGGGCACTTTTCCACGTATCTTATATATAAAAATTATGTACGCTGCCGACGAGACAATTTTCAAAGGTGCCCATTTGTGTGTGTGTGTGTGTGTGTGTGTATGAGCGTGTGTGCGTAGTTGCGTACGCAGGAATTTATTTCGGGAAGGGCCAAACTCAATATCAGTGTATTTTATATTGAAATTCCTAAACTTGTCCCCAAAATTAGGCTAAATTTACTCAAAAGTTGGAATTTCGGTGGTGGTCCGGACCCCCAGGACCCACCCCCTGCGTACGTCCCTGTATATGTGTGTATTTAGTTAAAATTAATATTTTATACTTTCCATTTGTGGTATTCACTTCAAATTTGGTATACGCATGTATCTTAACGAGGAACATAAAAGGGGAGAGAGATATTTTGCAATCGTTTCCGGTTTGAAGCAGACACTGTTGTCGCGAGACAAAATGTATTGTTGTCTTGCATGGACACTATATCGTGAAAATGATGTCCAATGTTTCTTTCAGACTCTTTTTGGGGGACACTGCCTCCTCAGAGCGCCCCTGGCGAGATCAAAATAATACGTTTATAATACAATAACAAATAGAATGTTATCAGCAGTGCCCCCGGGGTAATATCCCCCCCCCCGAACATTGCTTCCGATAGAGACACTGGTGATGCTCCATTTCCAAAGCTACATATGTTTGATTTTAAATACTTCAGTATCGTCTCGAAACTTTACACGAACATACTGCCTAGTTTCGAGACCATCTCAACAGTTAGCGTATAAATATATCCTTTCCGTCTGTCTGTAATAACGAAAATATTTTGTTCACGCAATGCCAACAGAAACTATTTGGTAAAATGAAGCAACGTGATAAGAAAAAAATGCAAGATAAAATATGGTCTACGGGGATTCGAACCCAGACCTGCTACTCAGAAAGCAGACACTTTACCGCGGAGCTAACTTACTACGTTGAATTCTGTTTGTTCTATTCTACTCAATATACCACATAAGAGGCCAAATGAAGGCAATTCAAAAATATGGCAATTTTGAATTCAAGATGGCGACTTCTCCAATGATTTGTTTCTTCACTTAAACTGAACTACGTCCTTAATAACATAGCGAAACCTGGCTTACCTACCAAGAGCACAACTTACAATTTTCATGGTTACAAATTTTTGAGACGCCATTTTGAATCGAAGATGATGACTTTTCCAACATGTCGGATTTTTCCCCTCACATGAGCTGTACTCTACACACTTGAACGCAATTTCGTGATTCCACCATATCTACAAATTGTGTAGAATTAGACGCCCCCTTATAACATTCCTAGCACTTTCTGACACCGAACATGACTATTTTTTTCAAGTTTAAGGGCGGATTCGCAAACTACGCATCAGAATAAACATCACCTCGAAATTTCAACATCCTAGATACAGCCATTACAAATTTCACATTTTTGCGATTTGCGCCGCGAAACTAAAACGAATTTTAATGCTTTTTCTTCTATCATAAAGTATGTTCCTAGCTTCACTGCCTGAAAAAATATGACGTTTCTATGGTGTGCGGAACTACCCTAAAAACCAGCATTTCGAAACGACGAAAAATTTCGACACTTCATTTACATGGAAAATGTCGCCTTTTTCGTGATATCGGAATTTTCCCATTACTCACATCCCATGACGAACAAGTATGCAAGATTTGGTGTTTGTATGTTTTGTGGAAGTATGCAAACAATTAAGTGTGTTTCCGACTTTAGAGGTATATAATTCCACGGACGCGGGCCCGCTACGTACCAGTACTATGTGAGCAGTAAGTAGGAAATCCAAAATATGAGGAATTCAGTAGTGTAGGGGAACGACGTGAGCTTACTGTGCAAAAGACCTGGGTTCGATCCCCAACAAGTTTTTCTCTCACTTTTTCTTTCTTTGAAAGTTTATTTTTATAGCATAGGTGATTGAAAATAAGCTTGACTTCATTATATACGGCATTTCATTCCAACCGGACCCGCAACTAAAACTATTAAATCGAAAGGGGCGCTTTTCCACGTATCTTATATATAAAAATTATGTACGCTGCCGACGAGACAATTTTCAAAGGTGCCCATTTGTGTGTGTGTTTGTGTGTGTGCGTGTATGAGCGTGTGTGCGCAGTTGCGTACGCAGGAATTTATTTCGGGAAGGGCCAAACTCAATATCAGTGTATTTTATATTGAAATTCCTAAACTAGTCCCCAAAATTAGGCTAAATTTACTCAAAAGTTGGAATTTCGGTGGTGGTCCGGACCCCCAGGACCCACCCCTTGCGTACGTCCCTGTATGTGTGTGTATTTCCTTAGAATTAATATTTTATACTTTCCATTTGTGGTATTCACTTCAAATTTGGTATACGCATGTATCTTAACGAGGAACATAAAAGGGGAGAGAGATATTTTGCAATCGTTTCCGGTTTGAAGCAGACACTGTTGTCGCGAGACAAAATGTATTGTTGTCTTGCATGGACACTATATCGTGAAAATGATGTCCAATGTTTCTTTGAGACTCTTTTTGGGGGACACTGCCTCCTCAGAGCGCCCCTGGCGAGATCAAAATAATACGTTTATAATACAATAACAAACAGAATGTTATCAGCAGTGCCCCCGGGGTAATATCCCCCCCCAACATTGCTTCCGATAGAGACACTGGTGATGCTCCATTTCCAAAGCTACATATGTTTGATTTTAAATACTTCAGTATCGTCTCGAAACTTTACACGAACATACTGCCTAGTTTCGAGACCATCTCAACAGTTAGCGTATAAATATATCCTTTCCGTCTGTCTGTAATAACGAAAATATTTTGTTCACGCAATGCCAACAGAAACTATTTGGTAAAATGAAGCAACGTGATAAGAAAAAAATGCAAGATAAAATATGGTCTGCGGGGATTCGAACCCAGAGCTGCTACTCAGAAAACAGACACTTTACCGCGGAGCTAACTTACTACGTTGAATTCTGTTTGTTCTATTCTACTCAATATACCACGTAAGAGGCCAAATGAAGGCAATTCAAAAATATGGCAATTTTGAATTCAAGATGGCGACTTCTCCAATGATTTGTTTCTTCACTTAAACTGAACTACGTCCTTAATAACATAGCGAAACCTGGCTTACCTACCAAGAGCACAACTTACAATTTTCATGGTTACAAATTTTTGAGACGCCATTTTGAATCGAAGATGATGACTTTTCCAACATGTCGGATTTTTCCCCTCACATGAGCTGTACTCTACACACTTGAACGCAATTTCGTGATTCCACCATATCTACAAGTTGTGTAGAATTAGACGCCCCCTTATAACATTCCTAGCACTTTCTGACACCGAACATGACTATTTTTTTCAAGTTTAAGGGCGGATTCGCAAACTACGCATCAGAATAAACATCACCTCGAAATTTCAACATCCTAGATACAGCCATTACAAATTTCACATTTTTGCGATTTGCGCCGCGAAACGAAAACGAATTTTAATGCTCTTTTTTCTTGCCTGACAAAATATGAGGTTTCTATGGTGTACGGAACTACTCTAAAAACCAGCATTTCGAAACGACGAAAAATTTCGACACTTCATTTACATGGAAAATGTCGCCTTTTTCGTGATATCGGAATTTTCCCATTACTCACATCCCATGACGAACAAGTATGCAAAATTTGGTGTTTGTATGTTTTGTGGAAGTATGCAAACAATTAAGTGTGTTTCCGACTTTAAAGGTATATAATTCCACGGACGCGGGCCCGCTACGTACCAGTACTATGTGAGCAGTAAGTAGGAAATCCAAAATCTAAGGAATTGAGTAGTGTAGGGGAACGACGTGAGCCTACTGTGCAAAAGACCTGGGTTCGATCCCCAACAAGTTTTTCTCTCACTTTTTCTTTCTTTAAAAGTTTTTTTTATAGCATAGGTGATTGAAAATAAGCTTGACTTTATTATATACGGCATTTCATTCCAACCCGACCCGCAACTGAAACTATTAAATCGAAAGGGGCACTTTTCCACGTATCTTATATATAAAAATTATGTACGCTGCCGACGAGACAATTTTCAAAGGTGCCCATTTGTGTGTGTGTGTGTGTGTGTGTGTGTATGAGCGTGTGAGCGTAGTTGCGTACGCAGGAATTTATTTCGGGAAGGGCCAAACTCAATATCAGTGTATTTTATATTGAAATTCCTAAACTTGTCCCCAAAATTAGGCTAAATTTACTCAAAAGTTGGAATTTCGGTGGTGGTCCGGACCCCCAGGACCCACCCCCTGCGTACGTCCCTGTATGTGTGTGTATTTAGTTAAAATTAATATTTTATACTTTCCATTTGTGGTATTCACTTCAAATTTGGTATACGCATGTATCTTAACGAGGAACATAAAAGGGGAGAGAGATATTTTGCAATCGTTTCCGGTTTGAAGCAGACACTGTTGTCGCGAGACAAAATGTATTGTTGTCTTGCATGGACACTATATCGTGAAAATGATCTCCAATGTTTCTTTCAGACTCTTTTTGGGGGACACTGCCTCCTCAGAGCGCCCCTGGCGAGATCAAAATAATACGTTTATAATACAATAACAAATAGAATGTTATCAGCAGTGCCCCCGGGGTAATATCCCCCCCCCCCGAACATTGCTTCCGATAGAGACACTGGTGATGCTCCATTTCCAAAGCTACATATGTTTGATTTTAAATACTTCAGTATCGTCTCGAAACTTTACACGAACATACTGCCTAGTTTCGAGACCATCTCAACAGTTAGCGTATAAATATATCCTTTCCGTCTGTCTGTAATAACGAAAATATTTTGTTCACGCAATGCCAACAGAAACTATTTGGTAAAATGAAGCAACGTGATAAGAAAAAAATGCAAGATAAAATATGGTCTGCGGGGATTCGAACCCAGACCTGCTACTCAGAAAGCAGACATTTTACCGCGGAGATAACTTACTACGTTGAATTCTGTTCTATTCTACTCAATATACCGCATAAGAGGCCAAATGAAGGCAATTCAAAAATATGGCAATTTTGAATTCAAGACGGCGACTTCTCCAATGATTTGTTTCTTCACTTAAACTGAACTACGTCCTTAATAACATAGCGAAACCTGGCTTACCTACCAAGAGCACAACTTACAATTTTCATGGTTACAAATTTTTGAGACGCCATTTTGAATCGAAGATGATGACTTTTCCAACATGTCGGATTTTTTCCCTCACATGAGCTGTACTCTACACACTTGAACGCAATTTCGTGATTCCACCATATCTACAAATTGTGTAGAATTAGACGCCCCCTTATAACATTCCTAGCACTTTCTGACACCGAACGTGACTATTTTTTTCAAGTTTAAGGGCGGATTCGCAAACTACGCATCACAATAAACATCACCTCGAAATTTCAACATCCTAGATACAGCCATTACAAATTTCACATTTTTTCGATTTGCGCCGCGAAACGAAAACGAATTTTAATGCTCGTTTTTCTATCATAAAGTATGTTCCTAGCATCACTGCCTGACAAAATATGACGTTTCTATGGTGTGCGGAAATACTCTAAGAACCAGCATTTCGAAACGACGAAAAATTTCGACACTTCATTTACATGGAAAATGTCGCCTTTTTCGTGATATCGGAATTTTCCCATTACTCACATCCCATGACGAACAAGTATGCAAAATTTGGTGTTTGTATGTTTTGTGGAAGTATGCAAACAATTAAGTGTGTTTCCGACTTTAGAGGTATATAATTCCACGGACGCGGGCCCGCTACATACCAGTACTATGTGAGCAGTAAGTAGGAAACACAAAATCTGAGGAATTGAGTAGTGTGGGGGAACGACGTGAGCCTACTGTGTAAAAGACCTGGGTTCGATCCCGAACAAGTTTTCTCTCACTTTTTCTTTCTTTGAAAGTTTATTTTTATAGCATAGGTGATTGAAAATAAGCTTGACTTTATTATATACGCCATTTCATTCCAACCGGACCCGCAATTAAAGCTATTAAATCGAAAGGGGCACTTTTCCACGTATCTTATATATATTAAAATTATGTACGCTGCCGACGAGACAATTTTCAAAGGTGCCCATTTGTGTGTGTGTGTGTGCGTGTATGAGCGTGCGTGCGCAGTTGCGTACGCAGGAATTTATTTCGGGAAGGGCCAAACACAATATCAGTGTATTTTATATTGAAATTCCTAAACTTGTCCCAAAAATTAGGCTAAATTTACTCAAAAGTTGGAATTTCGGTGGTGGTCCGCACCCCCAGGACCCACCCCCTGCGTACGTCCCTGTGTGTGTGTGTATTTCCTTAAAATTAATATTTTATACTTTCCATTTGTGGTATTCACTTCAAATTTGGTATACGCATGTATCTTAACGAGGAACATAAAAGGGGAGAGAGATATTTTGCAATCGTTTCTGGTTTGAAGCAGACACTGTTGTCGCGAGACAAAATGTATTGTTGTCTTGTATGGACACTATATCGTGAAAATCATGCCCAATGTTTCTTTCAGACTCTTTTTGGGGGACATTGCCTCCTCAGAGCGCCCCTGGCGAGATCAAAATAATACGTTTATAATACAATAACAAATAGAATGTTATCAGCAGTGCCCCCGGGGTAATACTCCCCCCCTCCGAACATTGCTTCCGATAGAGACACTGGTGATGCTCCATTTCCAAAGCTACATATGTTTGATTTTAAATACTTCAGTATCGTCTCGAAACTTTACACGAACATACTGCCTAGTTTCGAGACCATCTCAACTGTTAGCGTATAAATATATCCTTTCCGTCTGTCTGTAATAACGAAAATATTTTGTTCACGCAATGCCAACAAAAACTATTTGGTAAAATGAAGCAACGTGATAAGAAAAAAATGCAAGATAAAACATGGTCTGCGGGGATTCGAACCCAGACCTGCTACTCAGAAAGCAGACACTTTACCGCGGAGCTAACTTACTACGTTGAATTCTGTTTCTTCTATTCTACTCAATATACCACATAAGAGGCCAAATGAAGGCAATTCAAAAATATGGCAATTTTGAATTCGAGATGGCGACTTCTCCAATGATTTGTTTCTTCACTTAAACTGAACTACGTCCTTAATAACATAGCGAAACCTGGCTTACCTACCAAGAGCACAACTTACAATTTTCATGGTTACAAATTTTTGAGACGCCATTTTGAATCGAAGATGACGACTTTTCCAAAATGTCGGATTTTTCCCCTCACATGAGCTGTACACACTTGAACGCAATTTCGTGATTCCACCGTATCTACAAGTTGTGTAGAATTAGACGCCCCCTTATAACATTCCTAGCACTTCCTGACACCGAACATGACTATTTTTTTCAAGTTTAAGGGCGGATTCGCAAACTACGCATCACAATAAACATCACCTCGAAATTTCAACATCCTAGATACAGCCATTACAAATTTCACATTTTTTCGATTTGCGCCGCGAAACGAAAACGAATTTTAATGCTCTTTTTTCTATCATAAACTATGTTCCCAGCTTCACTGCCTGACAAAATATGACGTTTCTATGGTGTGCGGAACTACTCTTAAAAAACAGCATTTCGAAACGACGAAAAATTTCGACACTTCATTTACATGGAAAATGTCGCCTTTTTCGTGATATCGGAATTTTCCCATTACTCACATCCCATGACGAACAAGTATGCAAAATTTGGTGTTTGTATGTTTTGTGGAAGTATGCAAACAATTAAGTGTGTTTCCGACTTTAGAGGTATATAATTCCACGGCCGCGGGCCCGCTACATACCAGTACTATGTGAGCAGTAAGTAGGAAACACAAAATCTGAGGAATTGAGTAGTGTGGGGGAACGACGTGAGCCTACTGTGTAAAAGACCTGGGTTCGATCCCCAACAAGTTTTCTCTCACTTTTTCTTTCTTTGAAAGTTTATTTTTATAGCATAGGTGATTGAAAATAAGCTTGACTTTATTATATACGCCATTTCATTCCAACCGGACCGGCAATTAAAGCTATTAAATCGAAAGGGGCACTTTTCCACGTATCTTATATATATTAAAATTATGTACGCTGCCGACGAGACAATTTTCAAAGGTGCCCATTTGTGTGTGTGTGTGTGCGTGTATGAGCGTGTGTGCGCAGTTGCGTACACAGGAATTTATTTTGGGAAGGGCCAAACTCAATATCAGTGTATTTTATATTGAAATTCCTAAACTTGTCCCAAAAATTAGGCTAAATTTACTCAAAAGTTGGAATTTCGGTGGTGGTCCGGACCCCCAGGACCCACCCCCTGCGTACGTCCCTGTGTGTGTGTGTATTTCTTTAAAATTAATATTTTATACTTTCCATTTGTGGTATTCACTTCAAATTTGGTATACGCATGTATCTTAACGAGGAACATAAAAGGGGAGAGAGATATTTTGCAATCGTTTCTGGTTTGAAGCAGACACTGTTGTCGCGAGACAAAATGTATTGTTGTCTTGTATGGACACTATATCGTGAAAATAATGCCCAATGTTTCTTTCAGACTCTTTTTGGGGGACATTGCCTCCTCAGAGCGCCCCTGGCGAGATCAAAATAATACGTTTATAATACAATAACAAATAGAATGTTATCTGCAGTGCCCCCGGGGTAATACACCCCCCCCCGAACATTGCTTCCGATAGAAACACTGGTGATGCTCCATTTCCAAAGCTACATATGTTTGATTTTAAATACTTCAGTATCGTCTCGAAACTTTACACGAACATACTGCCTAGTTTCGAGACCATCTCAACTGTTAGCGTATAAATATATCCTTTCCGTCTGTCTGTAATAACGAAAATATTTTGTTCTCGCAATGCCAACAGAAACTATTTTGATAAAACGAAGCAACGTGATAAGAAAAAAAAGAGTGTTTGACGGGAAATCGAACCCAGACCTGCTACTCAGAAAGCAGACACTTTACCGCGGAGCTAACTTACTACGTTGAATTCTGTTTGTTTTATTCTCCTCAATACAGCACATAAGAGTCCAAATGAAGGCAATTCAAAAATATGGCAATTTTGCATTCAAGATGGCGACTTTTCCAACATGTCGGATTTTTCCCCTCACATGCCCTGTAATCTACACACTTGAACGCAATTTCGTGATTCCACCATATCTACAAGTTGTGTAGAATTAGACGCCCCCTTATAACATTCCTAGCACTTTCTTACCCGAACATGACTATTTTTTCAAGTTTAAGGGCGGATTCGCAAACTACGCATCAGAATAAACATCACCTCGAAATTTCAACGTCCTACATACAGCCATTACAAATTTCACATTTTTTCGATTTGCGCCGCGAAACGAAAACGAATTTTAATGCTCTTTTTTCTATCATAAACTATGTTCTTAGCTTCACTGCCTGACAAAATATGACGTTTCTATCGTGTGCGGAACTACTCTAAAAACCAGCATTTCGAAACGACGAAAAATTTCGACACTTCATTTACATGGAAAATGTCGCCTTTTTCGTGATATCGGAATTTTCCCATTACTCACATCCCATGACGAACAAGTATGCAAAATTTGGTGTTTGTATGTTTTGTGGAAGTATGCAAACAATTAAGTGTGTTTCCGATTATAGAGGTATATAATTCCACGGACGCGGGCCCGCTACATACCAGTATTATGTGAGCAGTAAGTAGGAAACACAAAATCTGAGGAATTGAGTAGTGTAGGGGAACGACGTGAGCCTACTGTGAAAAAGACCTGGGTTCGATCCCCAACAAGTTTTTCTCTCACTTTTTCTTTCTTTGAAAGTTTATTTTTATAGCATAGGTGATTAAAAATAAGCTTGACTTTATTATATACGCCATTTCATTCCAACCGGACCCGCAATTAAAGCTATTAAATCGAAAGGGGCACTTTTCCACGTATCTTATATATATTAAAATTATGTACGCTGCCGACGAGACAATTTTCAAAGGTGCCCATTTGTGTGTGTGTGTGTGCCTGTATGAGCGTGCGTGCGCAGTTGCGTACGCAGGAATTTATTTCGGGAAGGGCCAAACACAATATCAGTGTATTTTATATTGAAATTCCTAAACTTGTCCCAAAAATTAGGCTAAATTTACTCAAAAGTTGGAATTTCGGTGGTGGTCCGGACCCCCAGGACCCACCCCCTGCGTACGTCCCTGTGTGTGTGTGTATTTCCTTAAAATTAATATTTTATACTTTCCATTTGTGGTATTCACTTCAAATTTGGTATACGCATGTATCTTAACGAGGAACATAAAAGGGGAGAGAGATATTTTGCAATCGTTTCTGGTTTGAAGCAGACACTGTTGTCGCGAGACAAAATGTATTGTTGTCTTGTATGGACACTATATCGTGAAAATCATGCCCAATGTTTCTTTCAGACTCTTTTTGGGGGACATTGCCTCCTCAGAGCGCCCCTGGCGAGATCAAAATAATACGTTTATAATACAATAACAAACAGAATGTTATCAGCAGTGCCGCCGGGGTAATACTCCCCCCCCCGAACATTGCTTCCGATAGAGACACTGGTGATGCTCCATTTCCAAAGCTACATATGTTTGATTTTAAATACTTCAGTATCGTCTCGAAACTTTACACGAACATACTGCCTAGTTTCGAGACCATCTCAACTGTTAGCGTATAAATATATCCTTTCCGTCTGTCTGTAATAACGAAAATATTTTGTTCACGCAATGCCAACAAAAACTATTTGGTAAAATGAAGCAACGTGATAAGAAAAAAATGCAAGATAAAACATGGTCTGCGGGGATTCGAACCCAGACCTGCTACTCAGAAAGCAGACACTTTACCGCGGAGCTAACTTACTACGTTGAATTCTGTTTCTTCTATTCTACTCAATATACCACATAAGAGGCCAAATGAAGGCAATTCAAAAATATGGCAATTTTGAATTCAAGATGGCGACTTCTCCAATGATTTGTTTCTTCACTTAAACTGAACTACGTCCTTAATAACATAGCGAAACCTGGCTTACCTACCAAGAGCACAACTTACAATTTTCATGGTTACAAATTTTTGAGCCGCCATTTTGAATCCAAGATGGCGACTTTTCCAACATGTCGGATTTTTCCCCTCACATGCCCTGTAATCTACACACTTGAACGCAATTTCGTGATTCCACCATATCCACAAGTTGTGTAGAATTAGACGCCCCCTTATAACATTCCTAGAACTTTCTTACCCGAACATGACTATTTTTTCAAGTTTAAGGGCGGATTCGCAAACTACGCATCAGAATAAACATCACCTCGAAATTTCAACGTCCTACATACAGCCATTACAAATTTCACATTTTTTCGATTTGCGCCGCGAAACGAAAACGAATTTTAATGCTCTTTTTTCTATCATAAACTATGTTCTTAGCTTCACTGCCTGACAAAATATGACGTTTCTATCGTGTGCGGAACTACTCTAAAAACCAGCATTTCGAAACGACGAAAAATTTCGACACTTCATTTACATGGAAAATGTCGCCTTTTTCGTGATATCGGAATTTTCCCATTACTCACATCCCATGACGAACAAGTATGCAAAATTTGGTGTTTGTATGTTTTGTGGAAGTATGCAAACAATTAAGTGTGTTTCCGATTATAGAGGTATATAATTCCACGGACGCGGGCCCGCTACATACCAGTATTATGTGAGCAGTAAGTAGGAAACACAAAATCTGAGGAATTGAGTAGTGTAGGGGAACGACGTGAGCCTACTGTGAAAAAGACCTGGGTTCGATCCCCAACAAGTTTTTCTCTCACTTTTTCTTTCTTTGAAAGTTTATTTTTATAGCATAGGTGATTGAAAATAAGCTTGACTTTATTATATACGCCATTTCATTCCAACCGGACCCGCAATTAAAGCTATTAAATCGAAAGGGGCACTTTTCCACGTGTCTTATATATATTAAAATTATGTACGCTGCCGACGAGACAATTTTCAAAGGTGCCCATTTGTGTGTGTGTGTGTGCCTGTATGAGCGTGCGTGCGCAGTTGCGTACGCAGGAATTTATTTCGGGAAGGGCCAAACACAATATCAGTGTATTTTATATTGAAATTCCTAAACTTGTCCCAAAAATTAGGCTAAATTTACTCAAAAGTTGGAATTTCGGTGGTGGTCCGGACCCCCAGGACCCACCCCCTGCGTACGTCCCTGTGTGTGTGTGTATTTCCTTAAAATTAATATTTTATACTTTCCATTTGTGGTATTCACTTCAAATTTGGTATACGCATGTATCTTAACGAGGAACATAAAAGGGGAGAGAGATATTTTGCAATCGTTTCTGGTTTGAAGCAGACACTGTTGTCGCGAGACAAAATGTATTGTTGTCTTGTATGGACACTATATCGTGAAAATCATGCCCAATGTTTCTTTCAGACTCTTTTTGGGGGACATTGCCTCCTCAGAGCGCCCCTGGCGAGATCAAAATAATACGTTTATAATACAATAACAAACAGAATGTTATCAGCAGTGCCGCCGGGGTAATACTCCCCCCCCCCCGAACATTGCTTCCGATAGAGACACTGGTGATGCTCCATTTCCAAAGCTACATATGTTTGATTTTAAATACTTCAGTATCGTCTCGAAACTTTACACGAACATACTGCCTAGTTTCGAGACCATCTCAACTGTTAGCGTATAAATATATCCTTTCCGTCTGTCTGTAATAACGAAAATATTTTGTTCACGCAATGCCAACAAAAACTATTTGGTAAAATGAAGCAACGTGATAAGAAAAAAATGCAAGATAAAACATGGTCTGCGGGGATTCGAACCCAGACCTGCTACTCAGAAAGCAGACACTTTACCGCGGAGCTAACTTACTACGTTGAATTCTGTTTCTTCTATTCTACTCAATATACCACATAAGAGGCCAAATGAAGGCAATTCAAAAATATGGCAATTTTGAATTCAAGATGGCGACTTCTCCAATGATTTGTTTCTTCACTTAAACTGAACTACGTCCTTAATAACATAGCGAAACCTGGCTTACCTACCAAGAGCACAACTTACAATTTTCATAGTTACAAATTTTTGAGACGCCATTTTGAATCGAAGATGACGACTTTTCCAAAATGTCGGATTTTTCCCCTCACATGAGCTGTACTCTACACACTTGAACGCAATTTCGTGATTCCACCGTATCTACAAGTTGTGTAGAATTAGACGCCCCCTTATAACATTCCTAGCACTTTCTGACACCGAACATGACTATTTTTTTCAAGTATAAGGGCGGATTCGCAAACTACGCATCACAATAAACATCACCTCGAAATTTCAACATCCTAGATACAGCCATTACAAATTTCACATTTTTTCGATTTGCGCCGCGAAACGAAAACGAATTTTAATGCTCTTTTCTCTATCATAAACTATGTTCCTAGCTTCACTGCCTGACAAAATATGACGTTTCTATGGTGTGCGGAACTACTCTAAAAAACAGCATTTCGAAACGACGAAAAATTTCGACACTTCATTTACATGGAAAATGTCGCCTTTTTCGTGATATCGGAATTTTCCCATTACTCACATCCCATGATGAACAAGTATGCAAAATTTGGTGTTTGTATGTTTTGTGGAAGTATGCAAACAATTAAGTGTGTTTCCGACTTTAGAGGTATATAATTCCACGGACGCGGGCCCGCTACATACCAGTACTATGTGAGCAGTAAGTAGGAAACACAAAATCTGAGGAATTGAGTAGTGTGGGGGAACGACGTGAGCCTACTGTGTAAAAGACCTGGGTTCGATCCCCAACAAGTTTTCTCTCACTTTTTCTTTCTTTGAAAGTTTATTTTTATAGCATAGGTGATTGAAAATAAGCTTGACTTTATTATATACGCCATTTCATTCCAACCGGACCCGCAATTAAAGCTATTAAATCGAAAGGGGCACTTTTCCACGTATCTTATATATATTAAAATTATGTACGCTGCCGACGAGACAATTTTCAAAGGTGCCCATTTGTGTGTGTGTGTGTGCGTGTATGAGCGTGCGTGCGCAGTTGCGTACGCAGGAATTTATTTCGGGAAGGGCCAAACACAATATCAGTGTATTTTATATTGAAATTCCTAAACTTGTCCCAAAAATTAGGCTAAATTTACTCAAAAGTTGGAATTTCGGTGGTGGTCCGCACCCCCAGGACCCACCCCCTGCGTACGTCCCTGTGTGTGTGTGTATTTCCTTAAAATTAATATTTTATACTTTCCATTTGTGGTATTCACTTCAAATTTGGTATACGCATGTATCTTAACGAGGAACATAAAAGGGGAGAGAGATATTTTGCAATCGTTTCTGGTTTGAAGCAGACACTGTTGTCGCGAGACAAAATGTATTGTTGTCTTGTATGGACACTATATCGTGAAAATCATGCCCAATGTTTCTTTCAGACTCTTTTTGGGGGACATTGCCTCCTCAGAGCGCCCCTGGCGAGATCAAAATAATACGTTTATAATACAATAACAAATAGAATGTTATCAGCAGTGCCCCCGGGGTAATACTCCCCCCCCCGAACATTGCTTCCGATAGAGACACTGGTGATGCTCCATTTCCAAAGCTACATATGTTTGATTTTAAATACTTCAGTATCGTCTCGAAACTTTACACGAACATACTGCCTAGTTTCGAGACCATCTCAACTGTTAGCGTATAAATATATCCTTTCCGTCTGTCTGTAATAACGAAAATATTTTGTTCACGCAATGCCAACAAAAACTATTTGGTAAAATGAAGCAACGTGATAAGAAAAAAATGCAAGATAAAACATGGTCTGCGGGGATTCGAACCCAGACCTCCTACTCAGAAAGCAGACACTTTACCGCGGAGCTAACTTACTACGTTGAATTCTGTTTCTTCTATTCTACTCAATATACCACATAAGAGGCCAAATGAAGGCAATTCAAAAATATGGCAATTTTGAATTCAAGATGGCGACTTCTCCAATGATTTGTTTCTTCACTTAAACTGAACTACGTCCTTAATAACATAGCGAAACCTGGCTTACCTACCAAGAGCACAACTTACAATTTTCATGGTTACAAATTTTTGAGACGCCATTTTGAATCGAAGATGACGACTTTTCCAAAATGTCGGATTTTTCCCCTCACATGAGCTGTACTCTACACACTTGAACGCAATTTCGTGATTCCACCGTATCTACAAGTTGTGTAGAATTAGACGCCCCCTTATAACATTCCTAGCACTTTCTGACACCGAACATGACTATTTTTTTCAAGTATAAGGGCGGATTCGCAAACTACGCATCACAATAAACATCACCTCGAAATTTCAACATCCTAGATACAGCCATTACAAATTTCACATTTTTTCGATTTGCGCCGCGAAACGAAAACGAATTTTAATGCTCTTTTTTCTATCATAAACTATGTTCCCAGCTTCACTGCCTGACAAAATATGACGTTTCTATGGTGTGCGGAACTACTCTAAAAAACAGCATTTCGAAACGACGAAAAATTTCGACACTTCATTTACATGGAAAATGTCGCCTTTTTCGTGATATCGGAATTTTCCCATTACTCACATCCCATGATGAACAAGTATGCAAAATTTGGTGTTTGTATGTTTTGTGGAAGTATGCAAACAATTAAGTGTGTTTCCGACTTTAGAGGTATATAATTCCACGGACGCGGGCCCGCTACATACCAGTACTATGTGAGCAGTAAGTAGGAAACACAAAATCTGAGGAATTGAGTAGTGTGGGGGAACGACGTGAGCCTACTGTGTAAAAGACCTGGGTTCGATCCCCAACAAGTTTTCTCTCACTTTTTCTTTCTTTGAAAGTTTATTTTTATAGCATAGGTGATTGAAAATAAGCTTGACTTTATTATATACGCCATTTCATTCCAACCGGACCCGCAATTAAAGCTATTAAATCGAAAGGGGCACTTTTCCACGTATCTTATATATATTAAAATTATGTACGCTGCCGACGAGACAATTTTCAAAGGTGCCCATTTGTGTGTGTTTGTGTGCGTGTATGAGCGTGTGTGCGCAGTTGCGTACACAGGAATTTATTTCGGGAAGGGCCAAACTCAATATCAGTGTATTTTATATTGAAATTCCTAAACTTGTCCCAAAAATTAGGCTAAATTTACTCAAAAGTTGGAATTTCGGTGGTGGTCCGGACCCCCAGGACCCACCCCCTGCGTACGTCCCTGTGTGTGTGTGTATTTCCTTAAAATTAATATTTTATACTTTCCCTTTGTGGTATTCACTTCAAATTTGGTATACGCATGTATCTTAACGAGGAACATAAAAGGGGAGAGAGATATTTTGCAATCGTTTCTGGTTTGAAGCAAACACTGTTGTCGCGAGACAAAATGTATTGTTGTCTTGTATGGACACTATATCGTGAAAATCATGCCCAATGTTTCTTTCAGACTCTTTTTGGGGGACATTGCCTCCTCAGAGCGCCCCTGGCGAGATCAAAATAATACGTTCATAATACAATAACAAATAGAATGTTATCAGCAGTGCCCCCGGGGTAATACTCCCCCCCCCGAACATTGCTTCCGATAGAAACACTGGTGATGCTCCATTTCCAAAGCTACATATGTTTGATTTTAAATACTTCAGTATCGTCTCGAAACTTTACACGAACATACTGCCTAGTTTCGAGACCATCTCAACTGTTAGCGTATAAATATATCCTTTCCGTCTGTCTGTAATAACGAAAATATTTTGTTCACGCAATGCCAACAGAAACTATTTTGATAAAACGAAGCAACGTGATAAGAAAAAAAAGAGGGTTTGACGGGAAATCGAACCCAGACCTGCTACTCAGAAAGCAGACACTTTACCGCGGAGCTAACTTACTACGTTGAATTCTGTTTGTTTTATTCTCCTCAATACAGCACATAAGAGTCCAAATGAAGGCAATTCAAAAATATGGCAATTTTGAATTCAAGATGGCGACTTCTCCAATGATTTGTTTCTTCACTTAAACTGAACTACGTCCTTAATAACATAGCGAAACCTGGCTTACCTACCAAGAGCACAACTTACAATTTTCATGGTTACAAATTTTTGAGCCGCCATTTTGAATCCAAGATGGCGACTTTTCCAACAGGTCGGATTTTTCCCCTCACATGCCCTGTAATCTACACACTTGAACGCAATTTCGTGATTCCAACATATCTACAAGTTGTGTAGAATTAGACGCCCCCTTATAACATTCCTAGAACTTTCTTACCCGAACATGACTATTTTTTCAAGTTTAAGGGCGGATTCGCAAACTACGCATCAGAATAAACATCACCTCGAAATTTCAACGTCCTACATACAGCCATTACAAATTTCACATTTTTTCGATTTGCGCCGCGAAACGAAAACGAATTTTAATGCTCTTTTTTCTATCATAAACTATGTTCTTAGCTTCACTGCCTGACAAAATATGACGTTTCTATCGTGTGCGGAACTACTCTAAAAACCAGCATTTCGAAACGACGAAAAATTTCGACACTTCATTTACATGGAAAATGTCGCCTTTTTCGTGATATCGGAATTTTCCCATTACTCACATCCCATGACGAACAAGTATGCAAAATTTGGTGTTTGTATGTTTTGTGGAAGTATGCAAACAATTAAGTGTGTTTCCGATTATAGAGGTATATAATTCCACGGACGCGGGCCCGCTACATACCAGTATTATGTGAGCAGTAAGTAGGAAACACAAAATCTGAGGAATTGAGTAGTGTAGGGGAACGACGTGAGCCTACTGTGAAAAAGACCTGGGTTCGATCCCCAACAAGTTTTTCTCTCACTTTTTCTTTCTTTGAAAGTTTATTTTTATAGCATAGGTGATTGAAAATAAGCTTGACTTTATTATATACGCCATTTCATTCCAACCGGACCCGCAATTAAAGCTATTAAATCGAAAGGGGCACTTTTCCACGTATCTTATATATATTAAAATTATGTACGCTGCCGACGAGACAATTTTCAAAGGTGCCCATTTGTGTGTGTGTGTGTGCCTGTATGAGCGTGCGTGCGCAGTTGCGTACGCAGGAATTTATTTCGGGAAGGGCCAAACACAATATCAGTGTATTTTATATTGAAATTCCTAAACTTGTCCCAAAAATTAGGCTAAATTTACTCAAAAGTTGGAATTTCGGTGGTGGTCCGGACCCCCAGGACCCACCCCCTGCGTACGTCCCTGTGTGTGTGTGTATTTCCTTAAAATTAATATTTTATACTTTCCATTTGTGGTATTCACTTCAAATTTGGTATACGCATGTATCTTAACGAGGAACATAAAAGGGGAGAGAGATATTTTGCAATCGTTTCTGGTTTGAAGCAGACACTGTTGTCGCGAGACAAAATGTATTGTTGTCTTGTATGGACACTATATCGTGAAAATCATGCCCAATGTTTCTTTCAGACTCTTTTTGGGGGACATTGCCTCCTCAGAGCGCCCCTGGCGAGATCAAAATAATACGTTTATAATACAATAACAAACAGAATGTTATCAGCAGTGCCGCCGGGGTAATACTCCCCCCCCCCCCGAACATTGCTTCCGATAGAGACACTGGTGATGCTCCATTTCCAAAGCTACATATGTTTGATTTTAAATACTTCAGTATCGTCTCGAAACTTTACACGAACATACTGCCTAGTTTCGAGACCATCTCAACAGTTAGCGTATAAATATATCCTTTCCGTCTGTCTGTAATAACGAAAATATTTTGTTCACGCAATGCCAACAAAAACTATTTGGTAAAATGAAGCAACGTGATAAGAAAAAAATGCAAGATAAAACATGGTCTGCGGGGATTCGAACCCAGACCTGCTACTCAGAAAGCAGACACTTTACCGCGGAGCTAACTTACTACGTTGAATTCTGTTTGTTCTATTCTACTCAATATACCACATAAGAGGCCAAATGAAGGCAATTCAAAAATATGGCAATTTTGAATTCAAGATGGCGACTTCTCCAATGATTTGTTTCTTCACTTAAACTGAACTACGTCCTTAATAACATAGCGAAACCTGGCTTACCTACCAAGAGCACAACTTACAATTTTCATGGTTACAAATTTTTGAGCCGCCATTTTGAATCCAAGATGGCGACTTTTCCAACATGTCGGATTTTTCCCCTCACATGCCCTGTAATCTACACACTTGAACGCAATTTCGTGATTCCACCATATCTACAAGTTGTGTAGAATTAGACGCCCCCTTATAACATTCCTAGCACTTTCTTACCCGAACATGACTATTTTTTCAAGTTTAAGGGCGGATTCGCAAACTACGCATCAGAATAAACATCACCTCGAAATTTCAACGTCCTACATACAGCCATTACAAATTTCACATTTTTTCGATTTGCGCCGCGAAACGAAAACGAATTTTAATGCTCTTTTTTCTATCATAAACTATGTTCTTAGCTTCACTGCCTGACAAAATATGACGTTTCTATCGTGTGCGGAACTACTCTAAAAACCAGCATTTCGAAACGACGAAAAATTTCGACACTTCATTTACATGGAAAATGTCGCCTTTTTCGTGATATCGGAATTTTCCCATTACTCACATCCCATGACGAACAAGTATGCAAAATTTTGTGTTTGTATGTTTTGTGGAAGTATGCAAACAATTAAGTGTGTTTCCGATTATAGAGGTATATAATTACAATCATATTTATACTATCTTTTTTTTTTTTACTTCAATCCCTAATGTGCTGTGTTCTTTTTCAATTTTATTAATATTTTAAATTGCCATGAGTTATGGATAGATATTGCTACACCTCCTCCAAGCCTATCTCTATTCACATGTACTGATACATATTCTCTTATATTAAAGTAATCTATTTCCAATTTATCAACCCATGTTTCACTAATTACCAAAAAATCCACTAGCGAGAGTCTATGCAACGTTGTCCCTATTTTGTGTAATTTATTTCTTAAACTTCTTGTATTGATTGTTACACACGTTACACCTTCCTGTTGTATTAGATAATGTTTAGGCAACTTTCTTTAATTGCGTTTGTGATATCCCCACTATTTGCACTTTAGTAAGAGGCACTACCGAGAGCCCCCGTTTTTTACAGGGTCTTGACAGCGCGAGCTAAAGCACGAACAATGTTGAGAATATCCCGGAATGTTGTCTCAAAGTGGTTCTTTCATTTTTGGGAACAAATCAAATTCGCAAGGGCTCATATTAGTGAAATATGGCTGATGTTCCAGTACATCCAACCTCATCGTCGTAAGAGAGTCTATGCCCCATGAGCAGAATGACATCTGCCGCTTTTTAAAGGACAATTGGTCCGAACTGCACAAGAGGTGGTCATTTGTGCCGCAATGATGGCCGCAAATGGTAACTGAGGTACAAGGCATAGTATGCAGCTTTCACGGTAACTCCTGGTGGCGCTTGATGTGAAAGGATAAAAGTTAAGGTATTAACGCCATGACATTCACGTTTGCAGGCTCTTGTTTCAAATTTTTTTTTTTTTTTTTTTTTTGGTCTTGACGACGCTGGATGGCACCATTCACTGAACTGATGATTATATTCTGGTTCGTCCTCCATGTTTAGCTAATCGACATAACATGGTGTAAGAAAATAACAGATTTTTGCTCATAACGTTCAAGGTGCAAGCGTGGAAATTACCATCAGTCCCAGTTTTGCACCTCCATCAGAACATGAGGTACCCATCTGGATACTACGCATATGCCAAGATCTGTGTTAGTATGTAGTACACTGACGCCGATGATATATTTAGTTCATTAGCCACTTCGTTACATGTCCATCGCATATCGTTTTCGAGGAACATGATGTCGATCCGTCGTCGTTTGAATACGATCACCTTCATATTCTTTCTCTTCTGACTGGTGCTCCGTCTTGAATCCTACAACCGAACTCGAAACCATCCGATAAGGCAAAACACAGTCACCACATGCCTTACGTAATCGTATGTGAATCTGACGAACATTTCGGTTTCGTGCCATCTGAAACTTGATGAAAATATGGTGCTATGCATGACATTGTTTGGGACGGTATGTTATATACTTCTCGCTTTGACAGTGTCCTCTTACCACACACACACACGCCATAATACAGGAACATGAACACGTTGACACGATCTCTACCAAGGATGTTATAAAATAGAGGATCTGCCCATACGTATCTTCATTCTATGAACTCAATGAAGCCAAAAAACAACTGAGTATCGTGTGAGTTGACACGTCTGATTGGCTCCTCTCGTTTACGCCATGTTTGTTGGCTCGAAACATTGAGATCTTAGTGGCGCGGAGTGGGCAGAGTAGGTGGGGCGAAGCTGTGACGTATGGCTTCACGATTTTGTTCTATGGGCAGATCCTCTATTTCATAACATCCTTGGTCTCTACGCTGCCTAGGAACACACGTTGTTCGTAATTTGTCTCCCAGACAAACGACAATCAAATCACAGCAGTTTTGTCACTTCAATCTAACTTACCCTCGCATATACTCCCTTTTAACTTTATGTATTACAACATGCTTATAAGTGTTGCATCTCACAGGCCGTTGCATTCATCAATGATTATAAGAAACTAGAAAATATATACGTCACATACTTCTACTTTGGAGAGAGAAAGAATTTTGGCCATGTTTTAGTGGTAGAAATATTTCGATGGAACAACCAGGAAAGATCATTGACAAATGCAAGTTGCAACATCTGTCTCATATAGCCTCAGTGCTAGAACGAGACGTTAAACTGCAATAAATAAAACAAAAACTAAATAAACATGTGGAGTGTTGCAGGTAGTGTATCTCTGGCTTGATGCTAAACTTTTATTTTTTCTTGGAATACAATGTAAAAAGTACATGATAAAGGATTAAGTTATAACAACGCAAAAGAAACAGCATCAAAATCCAGACATAACATATGTGTTTTGCGTCTCAATACAATGAAATTTGTTCTTATTTTTAATTATCTTTATAGTTGAAGGTCAGATTAAAACCATAAATTATGCGGCACTGAAATATCTACAGAACTTAAATGTTTCTTTCTCAGTCTCTAGTAGCAACCAAACCGACCGAAAGCAAAATTGTCTCTATAGCAACTAAGTGCACTTAAAAATCCCAGTGTGCGGCGCATGCGTACAACATTTAAGTGGTGTTAGTAAGACAGCTTCAAAGTTTACCACAGCAAATGTCCCATGAGAATCATTTTCTCCTCCTCCTTAAGTACTATCTGTCGAACTTTTCCCCATATTTTTTATTTTATTTGTGGCGATATCAACACGTTAAGTCCTCTTTAGAAACAACAGCTGCTTGTGACAATCTTGAAAACAATTTACGTTACTTGACAAACAATTCACATAAATTCAATAAAGAACAAAGTGGAGACGAAGAAAGAAAAGCCGGCGTTAAATTCATATTATACAGTACTTTTGTTCGAAAGTAACAATTAAGATACATCTTAATATAAATACAAAGAAAAAATAATAAATTAAGGGTACGGACCACCGCACTAAACGTTTTGTTTCTCTCATTTCTTCAATTGAATCACATTATGCTGTAGTTATTACGGAAACGTTTATTTCCGAAATACAAATAAAATTACAAGGTGTAATCAATGAGTACGCTGAATGTAGTTGCACAGCGCCACCTATTGACGTTTAATCCATTTCGACAACTAAGTCTGATAGCCTGAACTTGTGGGATAGTCAGTTCCGAATTTGAATGAATAGTGACGTGTCAGTCGGCTTCTAGAGGCAGAACAGTGAGAACGTGTTAAAAGTGTATATCGTGCGTGAACATTAAGTTTCGCTTTAAGCTGCAAAAACGTGCTAAAGAATCTTGCAAAATGTTAAAATCAGAGTATGGCAATGAAGCGCTCGCATTGAAGATGTTTAGAAGTGGTATGAGCAATTCAAAAGTGGCAGGAAGTCGGTTGGAAACGAGCAACGATCGGGACGCCTTCCTATGTCAAAAATAGATGAAAAAGTGCAAGAAGTAGCACAAATGATCAGTTCAAATAGGCGAACGACTATACGAGAGCTTTCAAAAAAAAAATCTCGTAGGGGTCTGTGAAAAGCATTTTAACCGCCGATTAAATGGGAAAATGGCTTCCTTCTTCACCATGAAAACGCGTCGTGCCACACCTTGCTTTCGATCCGCGAGTTTTTGGCCCAAAAAATGTTCCTGTCTGTCTACATTCGCTTTGCTCTCCAGGTATAGCACTGTATGACTTCTGTCCATAGATGTTCATTTTACTTCGACCTCACTCACCCTCGCCCTCGCAGTAGCAGTTGGCCCTCGCCCTCGTTCACCCTCGCCCTCGCGAATGGAATTGTCCATCGCCCTCGCGCGCCCTCACCCTCGCGGTCGAAGCTTGTCCTCGCCCTCGCGCACCCTCGCCCTCGCCGCCGAAGCTTGTCCTCGCCCTCGCGCACCCTCGCCCTCGCTGCCGAAACTTGTCCTCGCCCTCGCGCACCCTCGCCCTCGCCGTCGAAGCTTTTCCTCGTCCTCGCGCACCCTCGCCCTCGCTGCCGAAACTTGTCCTCGCCCTCGCGCACCCTCGCCCTCGCCGTCGAAGCTTTTCCTCGCCCTCGCGCACCCTCACCCTCGCCATCGAAGCTTGTCCTCGCCCTCGCACACCCTCGCCCTTTTCCTCGAAGCTTTCCCTCGCCCTCGCGCACCCTCACCCTCGCGGTCGAAGCTTGTCCTCGCCCTCGCGCACCCTCGCCCTCGCCATCGAAGCTTGTCCTCGCCCTCGCGCACCCTCGTCCTCGCGATAGGAGTTGTTCATTATCCTCGCTCGCCCTCGCCTTCGTGCTCAAAACTTTTCCTCGCCCTCGCGCACCCTCGCCCTCATATCATTGAGGGCGAGGGTAATTGAGGGTGAGGAGGCCTCGAGAGGGCCTCCTTCGTGAGGATCAGAGCATCAATTATTCAACCTATTTATTGAATTATTACTTTATCGTCAGTGGCGGATCCAGGGGGTGCGATCGGGGCGATCGCTCCCCCCCAGAAGAGGAAACTTCTTTATTTTATATATGCAAATAAACGCATCCCAGAGTTTGGAGCTCTTAAAAGTAGCTCTAAGTAGCAGTATTACAACCCACCACCCCCACCAGAAGTCCGTCCTGGTTCCGCCCTTGCTTAACATACGTCCTAAAGAAAGGAAACTAAACATATCATCGTATAACTTACTGTGGAACACCTAAAATGGAACAACTGTTACAATGGAGATCTCGGTCGATAGTGACGTTTATATCATTTATCAACAGTATCCAATGCCTTTACTTCAAAATGTTTCTTGAACTATGATGCAAGCATAAGTATTCAGCCACACAAGGGCGGCTCTCATGAGGGTGAGGGTGAAATCAAGGTTTGATGAGTGGCGGTAGAGTGACTGCCGCGGACTATCTGTCAGAATTTGACACTCAACACGTTGGCCATCCCTGATGTATGTAGCGTAACTGAGGAATTTGAACAAATTCAAAGGGAAAGATCTAAAGAGCTTAATTTTGAAACTCCGTCAGCAAACAAATAAAATACTTCAGAACAGTATTGTTGAATTATCACTCGGAAATATATACTACTCTAACGTATAACATGAATGACTTCATTGATTTGAATGTGAATCTAAGTCAAGGTTACCAGACGTCCCGTTTTAGCCGGGACAGTCCCTTTTTTCAATCATTGTCCCGTATTTTTCTGATTCTCAAACGGGACGCCTAAATGTCCCGTTTTTAAGCAAAACTGACCCAGGTGTCCCGTAATTATTATTCAAAATATAAATGGTCAATACAAACTCTATACTCTTCCGTACCAATACTCGTTGGAAAGGTTCATTTAAGTGGAACTCAAATAAAGTATCTCCTGACAACTGCTGGGTAGAAGTATTTTCCCATTTCTGTTCTTATAACGTACCGTACTTAAATCTTCTAAAACTTGTGAAGTTCCTTCTCTGTTTACCGGGGACTAATGCTACAATAGAACGTGTATTCTCGCACATGAATGCTTTGTGAACAAGTGATAAAAACCCAACTGTTTACAGATACTTTGGAAGCTTTTGTCGACCAGTAAGATTAATTTTGATCAGTCTTGTACCAATTTCTACAAATTGTTAAGTGCAAACAAAGAACTTTTAAAGAAGATCCATTCATCCCAAAAATGCCAGTGAAAATTACGCTATAGATGATGTAGTGAAAGTAGTGATATAGTAGAGAATAATAGATATTCAATAATGAGGTAAGTAGTTTATTAGTAGTTAAAAGTATTGTTGGGTAGTACTTAAGTTAGAAACGCTGTGTTATCACTCTTACTTGTGTATTTTATAAATTGAAAACAGTGCTAATCTGGAAATCAGATATATCCCCCCCTCCCCCCGTCGCTGATTCGTATGCGTCCCGTTTTTGCAAGTAAGAATTCTGGTCACCTTGATCTAAGTTAATTGGTATTTTAAAATATAAACTGAAATGTGTCAATGTGCTTGTAAGGTTAATTTCGATGCTCAAATATTGTTAATATTCACCACTAATAGAGATACATTTGTCCTCCTTAACAATGTTAAAATTTTTAATTTTTTTCAATAATTGCCATAAATATGAAACTTTGTCTTAAGAAACTACCCTAGGGGCCAATTTATGCACTTTATCACTTTGGTCTTGGTTCATTTTTGGCAGCTATCATTGTTGGAAAGTTTATTTTCAGTAATTCCCACAATTATGAAATGATATCTTTCAAACGTTGTCTCAAGGATTCCTTACACTACAAATACGTAAAGGCAAATGAAAAATGAAATCTTTAAGATCCCACGATTATGCAAGCTAAATGCTAAAGGAGACAGAAGTGAATGATGAAAGAAATAGTTGAATGAGAATGTGGTAGGAAACTGGAGAATCCCCAGAAAACCCACGAACACGATGTCCTCCACCACGAACTTACTTGGACGGGAATCGAACATGCGACCCTTCGAACAAAGGTAATTTCTCTATTGCTGAGCCACCGTTCCTCCCTAAATGACACGCTCAGAGCTTAGCGCCTCCAGGGGCCTTGGAAAGATTATCGAGCCTAAAATGATTTAGCACTGACTTTTATAAATCCACCAATTCAACAATTAATAATGTCGTGCAAACTTTAATACGTGCAAACTTTAAGATTGTAGTAATGAAAGAAAAGATGAAATCTTTAGTTTAGCGCCCCAGAGTTATGTAACTGCTAAAGGAGATGGATGAAATTGCAAGTGAATGATGATGAAAGAAATGGTGGAACGGGAAAGTAAGAGAACAAACCTTTATTTTCTTTAGCACAAATAATTAAATGTGTAGATTAATTGATTTCCAGAAATTTTATTATAATTAGCAATTAAAAACTGAAAGGGCGATCACAAACTTTTCTTGCCCAGGACCTCGCAACAATTTGTTACACGCTGCCATACATCATTAAAACAGGAGTAGAGTGACTGAATTATTTTGCTCTGTGGTTGAAAAGTAATAATGCAAAACAGACAATTATTGACTTGAAGAGATAGGATAGTTTAAAAATTCTGACTGGGGAATAAAATCTTCATTTGTACGTCCTACGATTATCGCAGTCTTGTAGCCAACCTGGAACGAAAGAGATTCAGCCCACTGAAGATTCTTTGCGAATATCATTTCAATGTGAATTTCGAACAAAGATCTAAGCTTACCTTCATGCTTACGTTACGTCAAACAACTAACGTATAAGGTGGAAATTATTCAACTTTTTTTCATAAGATGTAATCCAGCTGACTAACTAAAATTTTATAAGCTTTATATGTTATATGTTGATTGATTAAATGTTGCACCTGATAATATGTAGTCGTTACTGCTTATTACATAGTATTAGCGTGTGTAATGGTTGTATGGGGGAGAGGAGTATTTAAACGCTAATATTCTAAAGTGAAATATTTACATAAAAATTAGGATAATTAAACATTTTCAATAACTCCCTCTTAGACTTCGACTCTGGTTTTAGGTCGGTTACCGGTGATTACTGAAAGTTAATGATATTGAAATATACAAAGGAAGTTAGTATAGTGTCTAGCAAGCATGTCTGCTTTGCAGCAAGTCTCAGGTTCGATTCCCTTGAGTGAAGTTTGAACGCATTATGGTGGTTCGGATCCTACCATAAACTATAGATTCACGCACCATTTAACATCGGCATCGGTGATGAATAACAAAGGGACATTAACTCTAATACGTCAGAATATAGACAGATCGACTGATTCCCAGATATTCATAAGTTAAACTTATATTTTCCAAAACAGCAAATTACGTTAGTAGAGTGCTATTTTTTCTAAATATAGATCATGAACGGTTTCAAATTATGTTTATTCTGTTGTGTGAGAACGTTTCTCTATAGTTAGAATTGAGGACATCTTCGAAAGTTCCCCTTGGGGAGGATGAACACTAAGAATCATGAAATTGTAGGTGTAAACCTGAATGCAGTTTTACCCACTTATCTCAATAGTAATCTATGTAAATGTAAGGTCACTTGACAGGTCCAAATGTAAGGTCACTTGACCAAAGGCTTAGATAATGTCCCCACAACCTCCACGATGCGGGGCCACCAAAGGCGAATAACTAGGGGCTGTGTTGCAATAATAGACTATCAAAAACTTCCTGCTCAAGTCCTAAAATTTCACACGGCGTACACCATAGTCTTAAAATTTTCACAGAGTATACGCTAGTCTTAAACATTTCACAGGTTATATATGCTAGTTTTGAATATAGTACTACACGCCTTGAAACAGAAAGTATGCGCAAATGACTAAGATTGAGCAATACACCTTCGTATACTCTCGACTACACCCCTGAATATATGCTTTTATTTTCTTGGTTTGCTTACATACGTGTGACGAAAATCTGGGAGGAACGCGACCACCCAAGCCCCTCGTTACGACGCCCATGATTAGATGAACCATAGCCGAATACTTCAGGTAGTTTTGCTTCTTTATTTCTAAGTTTTCCTATGCTTTGCTGACTAAATATCAGTTGTCAGGGAGCTTTAAAACTTGCGATATAGAACCAAATCATACTATTTTAATGTCCTATTTAGCGAAAAAAAAAATAAATAAAAACGTCGATAATGAAGGGTAACAGATCACAGAAAGAAGCCTACTGGACGCCCAAAATAGTCTCCCTTTTCAAGACTGTGCGCTGCATATTCTTACACTGTATTAAAAACGCTTTCAAAGATACCAATCTTAAAAGAAAAATAAATAAATAAAATAAAATTTAAAAAAATAAATCTTTAGTTTAACATCCAACGGTTATGCCATCGATGGCTAAAGGAGACTGATGGAATTGCAAGTGAATGATGATGAAAGAATAGGTGGAATGATAAAACGGGAGGAAACGGGAAAATCCCGAGAAAACCCAAGTATACGCTATCGTCCTCCACGAACTCACTTGGCCTACTGGGATCGAACGAGTGACCCCTGAAACCAGAGATTGGCTGTAGCACTGAGCCAACGTGCTCCCGTCCAATAATACCAATCGTGTTAATCGTTTAATTGCAATAAATATTTTCGTTTTTAGTTTTCAGTATTGACTTAATAGTTTTGTAACTGGGTACTTGGAAAACGGATAGGATTTCAATTAAAAACACCTTGTGGGCTGGCCTAGATAGTTGTGATCTACACTTAACGTAATTATCTTAGAATGAGATTTTACTTACAAAATTGACAATTCAATTAAACCATTAACAGTAGTGATTTATAAGATAATCCTAATTTAAGATCAATTAAAATTATTGATCAACTAATAACTGACTTTGATGAAGTGGATTACACTAAGTGTTATCAATTTACGGTGTCTACATTTAATTCATTTAAAAAGTTCGTTATTGAATTATATATCTCTTTCTCTCTGTGTGTGTGTGTTTGTGTCAGGGGCGGATCCAGGACCGACTTCTGGGGGTAGGGTTGTCATACTGCTACTTTTAAGGGCTCTAAACTCTGGGATGGGTTTTATTCATATATGTAAAATAAGAAAGTTTCCTCTTCTGCGATGGGACTGCCCCGATCGCCCCTGGTGTGTGTGTTATTTGCGAATTTTTCAATTTTGAGCCTCCCATTCGATGGAGCATCAAAAAGCATCTAAAAGAAGTGAGGCATTTTTAGCGTCACTTTAATACCAATACTAGTTATTGATCGAAAAATTATTGCGTCATTAGTTATTTCAATTTAAACTTTTAAATAATTTAAATAACTACACATTTTTCATATTTTTCATTTAATTAATTGCCTACAATTTGTATGATATTTTTCTAATTACTTTATTACGATTATAATTTATATTAATATAATTATATATATTGTATTATCTATTGAATTTAATCAAATACATTTAATATACAATTTCATATAAATTTCGAAAAAAATAATTCAAGTTTGTTCTGGCAATGCTATTCGAGCATTCTCAACTGGTTTAATATTAAGATCTATTTCTAAATAGATAAACCCAATCTGTCAGCCTGTTTGTAAAATTTGCCGTTGTATGCCGTGTTGGTGCCATCCAATTAATAACTCATTGGCTGCACTTCTCAGAATAGAACGGGATTAGATGGAAATTGAAAAGACGGATGTACCTAAAACAATGGTAAACTGGTAGGACTAGGGAAAAAAATCATAGTGAGAATTGAGCGCGAGACCTCTTCGAAGGTTTACTCTGTTATGTATGACAGCTTCACATAGTTAAATATAATCCTTCTTTTCCTTCATTGCTTTGTGGTTTATGATCAACGTATCTGTTTCCATCCAACAAAATAAGAACGAGCTTTCTAATCAAATGAATATCTAATTGTTGAAATTTCTGTATTCAAACAAGCATCACATGATTTTACGCTTGGACGCACTTTTAAACGAAGCACTTGTATTCACAGAATTCTTTGGTCTTGGCAAATTCTAGGAATTGAATTATCCTCAAAGTGACACATTTGGTAGTCTCAGTCTCACTATTGAAGAATGAATTGCAGAGATGTGAATCAGATCGCTAAAAATATTTCCGACAAAGGCATAAACCTCTGCAAATCCCTGCTAGCTACTATTAACATATTTCTACCTGAGATGGGAAGCGACACAAACAAGTACCTCTGAACTCAAACGAGTCATTGGAAAATTCCACGAACAAAGAATAGTATTACACCCAACAGTTTTATTTTTTTACACTTTGACAAAAAATTATTCTGTTCACCTGTTAGTTACATTTTTTTCCTTCTAAACAGAACGTTTTTAAATATGGATATATTAAATTACACAAAATACAGCCTAACTCTCTCCCTCGTGGCTAAATGGTGCGGGAAACTTGAGTTTCATCCCCCGCTTGGTCGGTTCCGTGCATGTAGCGCCCGTAGACTTAGCGCCCAGTGTTTCTGGCTCACAGAAGGAATTTTATATTGATTTTATCTCACAATCAGGGATGTCCAGTTCATTTTACCACTCTTTCCACAGGTCGTTAATTCCTGTTATTTTCTTACATCCATGTTCCGTGTACTTAGCGTCCACTAAGTAAAACTGTTATGAAGAGGGGGAGAGAGAGAGAGACAGAGAGACCAGATAGCACTGATTATGACGCTTCAATGAATCATAACCTCCGGGGGAAAGGGTGAAACGCAGAAACGTAGTTATATATATATATATATATATATATATATATATATATATATATATATATATATATATAGGCCTATATATATATGCATGTATGTATGTAACTGTACTCCGTGGTATGCAATGCTCTACAATACTTAAATGTACTATAAACTAAGGTTACATATTTAGCTTTTAATGTGAAAACTATGTAAAACAGACGTAATCTAGAATACCGCAATGAGGATAAGGCATACAAAAAACGGTGAACATATTCTCACGACTGAGAACCGGGACAAAATGTAAACTGGCGAAACACCGGGATAAGAGTCTTCATGGAGGTCACGGTGGTTCAGTGGTAGAAACACTCACATCTGGTTCATGGGATCCCTGGTTTTATCCCATCTTGCGTCAAATGGGCTTTGTGGTAGTCAGACGCTGCGTGCATGGATAAACTCGGAGTTCTCTCGTTTTCTCTCACTTTCTTCATTCCACCATTTCATTCATTCTCACAATCACCGTCTTCTCTATCCTACTCAAGGTTTCATTTCATTTCAAGAGCTTTCAAACCGGGACTGTCCCGGTAAAAACCTGACATATGGTAACTCTGACTATATAACAACATCGGTTTCGATACCAAAAAAGAAAAAGTCAAATTATCATATGGTATTACACAGTTTCAGAAAAAAAAAACATCTAACAAGCTAGCCGCATTAAGTCTGATACATATTTCACAACTTTATGCGTATTATAAATGTATATAGTTAAGCAATTGATATCACACTACAAGCACTGAAAAACAACGTAACGTTCTATAATAAAAAGAACGTTACTTTACGAACCAATAAGTTAATCGCTCTACGAACCTTATTGTACACATTATACCCTAAAGTTACAGCCTTATGCAGTAATCAATTCCTATCAGATATTGAACAAGTATGGTGCTTCGGTTCCGTGCATGTAGCGCCCGTAGACTTAGCGCCCAGTGTTTCTGGCTCACAGAAGGAATTTTACATTGATTTTATCTCACAATCAGGGATGTCCAGTTCATTTTACCACTCTTTCCACAGGTCGTTAATTCCTGTTATTTTCTTACATCCATGTTCCGTGTACTTAGCGTCCACTAAGTAAAACTGTTATGAAGAGGGAGAGAGAGAGAGCGAGAGAGAGAGACAGAGAGACCAGCCAATAGCACTGATTATGACGCTTCAATGAATCATAACCTCCGGAGGAAAGGGTGAAACGCAGAAACGTAGTTATATATATATATATATATATATATATATATATATATATATATATATATATATATATATATATATGCATGTATGTAACTGTACTACGTGGTATGCAATGCTCTACAATATTTAAATGTACTATAAACTAAGGTTACATATTTAGCTTTTAATGTGAAAACTATGTAAAACAGACGTAATCTAGAATACCGCAATGAGGATAAAGCATACAAAAAACGGTGAACATATTCTCACGACTGAGAACTGGGACAAAATGTAAACTGGCGAAACACCGGGATAAGAGTCTTCATGGAGGTCACGGTGGTTCAGTGGTAGAAACACTCACATCTGGTTCATGTGATCCCTGGTTTTACCCCATCTTGCGTCAAACGGGCTTTGTGGTAGTCAGACATTGCGTGCATGGATAAACTCGGAGTTCTCTCGTTTTCTCTCACTTTCTTCATTCCACCATTTCATTCATACAATCACCGTCTTCTCTATCCTACTCAAGGTTTCATTTCATTTCAAGAGCTTTCAAACCGGGACTGTCCCGGTAAAAACCTGACATGGTAACTCTGACTATAAAACAACATCGGTTTCGATACCAAAAAAGAAAAAGTCAAATTATCATATGGTATTACACAGTTTCAGAAAAAAAAAAACATCTAACAAGCTAGCTGCATTAAGTCTGATACATATTTCACAACTTTATGCGTAATATAAATCTATATAGTTAAGCAATTGATATCATACACTACAAGCACTGAAAAACAACGTAACGTTCTATAATAAAAAGAACGTTGCTTTACGAACCAATAAGTTAATCGCTCTACGAACCGGATAACATTATACCCTAAAGTTACAGCCTTATGCAGTAATCAATTCCAATCAGATATTGAACGAGTATGGTGTTTCTTTGAGAATAATCCATCACTAAGTTGAACAAGCGCCTTTGAAGGCTAGTCGTCTTCCATTTTATCCTCTTCTTCGGTAATTCATCTCGCTGCTCTTGTTCGATGCAGTTGAAACCATGGCCTCATCCTTTTGTAATGTCCATCCACAAGGAAGGATGGACAGGTTCAACCTTTTGGAATTTCAAATTCGAAGCTTCTATCAATTTACTCGTTCGTGTCTCTTTCTGTAATTTTGCTATATGAACGGGTAGGTTGCGAGGAAACAGAGGCTAGCAAAGAAATTGAATCGTAAGATCATCGTAAGACGTAAGATGAAAGTCGCATACTCCAGAGACTACCTGATGCGTAATGTTGATCAAAATAAATTAGGAATTCTTCAGTTTCTTCTGGTACGATTTGTTGTAAGTAATCCATCACTTCTGACCCTTGTCAGAGAGAAGGAAAACAAATCCGTCCACCATTCTATAGAAATCGGACTTTCTCATTCTCCCTGTAAAAATTCGCCAATCCCAAGTGCTGCAGTATGTACTTCGTGTTCGTGTGACTTGTCTGGAACGCTTTGGCTTACGACTTCCCTCACTAGCCACGTCTGGTTGAGAGTTTAATTTACATATTCCCATATATGTTTGTTTTATCTTTCCTCGCTGGTCTAGTGGCAAGACCGCAAGCCTTTGGCGTATGAGGCTCAAGATTCGATTCCTGGTGGGAGAGCATTGAATGACCAAAGTGGTTCGGATTCCACTAAAATCAGTAAATTCAAGTCTTCTTTAGCCTACCTGGCAAAACCATGGGACATAAAACTAAATTCAAACCTATTTTTATTATTATTATTATTATTATTATTATTATTATTATTATTATTATTATTATTATTATTTATTTATTTATTTATTTTTGCAAAAGGAAGATTTTATTATGAAGTAAAACACTATTCAGAAGTATAATATTGAAATTCGCAAGAAGAAAACTTATTTCTGCGTAACAAAATTTAAAAATTAATTAGTCTTAGGTAATTGTTTTACAATTCTCCATGTCTTTTTAGGTACTTTGCACTACACTAATTAGCACTTTGATAAGTCGTGATGAAATGTAAACACAGTTTCGTTGCAATTCTCCATGTCCAGTAGGCATTTTTGACGTACTGTTATTAGCGCTTTTGATATTTCGAGATCAAAGGTTTGAAGGGGTCTGTGCCCCACCCAACCATTTTTCCCAGGAAAATACGAAACACATATTCCATCATTTAACGTTTATAATATCGGTGCACAATTTCATTCACTCCGGCTAACTTCTTCTTGTCTTTCGGACCTCAAATTTCTCCAAATTTTGGGTGGAGGCTTTTACCCCTTAAAACAGTTTTCCCCAGAAAAGAAAAAAAACACGTATTCGTTTATTTCATGTGTAATATCTACCTGCCAAATTTTATCAAAATCGGAGTGTTACACTTCGAAAATGTTACATGTCAGTACATTCATGTAGCTTGCATTTGCGGCAGAAAGTTGTTGTTTTGTGCTCCCTCTTTGCTGGAGAGAATTTCTTAGACTGTTCCTCTTCAGTATGCAGGGAAGCTTCCATTCTCCGTGATTTTTTCTCAACGTTGGCGAACTGCTAACCAGACGAAATGAAGAATTTACGGCATTTCAAACTTTTTAAATGTGTTTCTCGTTTGAAATTACGCTTTGATGACACAATACCATAAGTGTTGAGTCCACTTACATCAGTTATGTAAAATACTGTCATAGGCCATTTTGTTCATTGTTTTGTAATCTAACAGCGAGCCATATGATTGTTAGTGTGAACGTGTGATTTTGTTGTGTTGTAATATATGATAACTTTGAGTTTTTCCTCCGCTCTAGAAGTGACCACTTCATGATAGCTGTGCATTGTGTTTTGCAATGGGTGATCTTACTGGGAATATATTGTCAAAAGAGACAGCGCACCCCAAAAATGAGAAATTGTTCGTCTACAGTCATATTATATGTAAGAATAAAATTATATTGCAGAGTGTGTGAAGAATCTGCAACTTCACAAATTAGGAACAGTTCATCATCAGGTATTCTAATAGCGCCGATGTTGTCATCAAAACATGAGGCAGCCCATGTAGGATCGCTTTTCTCCGGAGTTTTGCTTTTTGCATTAGCACGTGCTTTTGCATTAGCTATAAGTGCTACGCTTCAAACTTCTAACCAATCCTCTGGATAAGAAAACTACTCAACGTCTCATTTCAATATGGGTACCTGAACAAGAAACTTCAGTTGCATTTGTATATAAGTCTGCTAATATCTTATCGTCTGTCGGGAATCAATTTCTTCATTGTTTATTGATTTACCAAAAATATTCCTCCTCTACCATCAATAGTGACGTGTATTGTTAGTGATCTGTTTGTCTACCATGTGCAATGATCAAAACACACTAACAATAAACAAAACTTTACATACAATCAGTGGCAAAGCCAGGATTTCTATTCGGGGGGAGGGGATCAGTGTCCTACTCCGGAAAACTTTTTTTGTTAATGTGGAGACTGAAAGCGCAAATTTAGATTTTATTCTAGCAACTTTTTAAAATTTTGGTTCTTGGGAGTTTATATCCCGGGAAACTCCCCCTGGATACGCAACTGCATACAATGGAAAAATTAATACAGTTTGATAGACAAAAGCAGCTATTATGCTTCTGACAATGAACTTATATAAGTGAATAAATAAAGAAAAGCTGCTACTAAAATAAGCAAAATTGCAAATAATAAAATCAATCTAACTAAATAATAACACAAAGTTGCAATATGTTATATCTGACTTCATTGGGACAGTTAGAAGATTATCAGAACGTTCACTCCGCTACGAGCCACAATCTCAATCTATTCTGAATCTGTCCTCATATTTCTTCATTAAGGCTCGAGTTTAATGGACCCACTCGGTACCCAATGCTATAAATTTTAAAAACTATCACTTAACTCACGGAAATGAAAAATAATAATAATAATAATAATAATAATAATAATAATAATAATAATAATAATAATAATAATAATACTTAAATAACATAATACAAGAACACAACCAGGGAAATGTCATAGAATCTCAATACTTACTAAGCCTTAGTAATTATTAAAGAAAGTATGCGTACGAGTGCAATGGACCCACCTGGTAGTCCTAGGCAGTGGCGACGGTTGGACGTTAAAAGTGGGGAGGCAAGACATGATCTGAATATAGTATTTGTATGTCAATGTTACTTTTCCTGGTTGCTTGTAACATTTTGTTAGACTAAAGGCTGTATAACTATTAGGAGGCTGTTATATAGACTAAAGGCTGTATAACTGTATAACTATCTTTTTCAGTTAAAATACCGTATATCTTGTTTCATATTTTGTTACGTAAATTGACAAGAGCAACACAAGATACTAACTCTTTGTACTCTTATACAACGAAGGTATAAGAAGAGATCTGATTCCTTGCTCATGAAATCAAAAAATCATAAAATCATGTATCTTAAAATTCTGTCTGGAAAATTGTGTGATCAGATTAGGGACCTATTTAATAACAAATTTGCAAACCAAATAAATAGAAAGGATAATATTAATCAAATAATCATAGTAATGGATAATAAGGCTTGTTCTGCAAAAGTTATGTTGAAACTGGAAATTAATGAACAACTTATATTTTTAATTCCACGCATGTTATTATATGTGTTATTACTCTTAGAAAGACAGTGAATACTACAAGCATATGCTACGACATTCAAAAAATATTTTTGCAGCTTCCCGAAACATGTTCGTTGCCATTAGATACAGTTTTCATTTTCTTGGAATACGGTACATCAAAACTCAACAATACTTAGTCACTCCACATTCCAGTTATACAAAATAATCCTAAAACCTAGAATTATGTTGAATTTACTAAATTTAATTGTATAACAAAACTGTATATGTACACCCCTAAACTCGTATATTACACTGCAAAATTATATATTCCTTACTGAGCTCCTTCGTGGCTAAGCGGTTAACGTACGCACCTTTGACGTGGGAGACCTGGGTTCAATTCCCGGAGGGAGCTCACGTGGTTCGGACTCTACGTTTAAGTTCACGTCTCATATAGCTTCGCTGCTGAACAGGATGTTAAGCTGAAAAAAATCAAATCAAAATATTCCTTACTATAAGAAAGAAGAAAAGAACTGTCAATTTTTTAAAGAAAAGAACTGTTTTAGGAACTGTCAATTTTTGTGCAATTAAAGAATAACTTGTGAAGGACTTCTTTTCTTGCGAAATGATATCTCAATTAGATCCAGAGCGGCTTACTAACATATCGAGCCCTTGTAAGATGAAATGAAAGTACGCTCGAATTGTCTCGCTCCAACAGCTTAATTTTTGGGCCATTTTTAGTGTCATTTTTAAAACGCAATTTCTGTAGCTTTCTTAACTTCACGGAAAGATAACCAATACGTAGGCCTACTCATGGAACGGCAAATATTTTATGGCACCATTTGTATTCTATGAACCAATAATACATACAAAACTTTATATTTCCAAATGAAACTATATACATTAATGGGTCATTTCAAAAAGTGGAGGGGCAACTGCCCCCCTTTGCCCCACCCTAATCGCCGCCCGTGGTCCTAGGGTTAAAAGTGTATCCTTGTATGGATATTTAGATAGAGGAAATACTATTTCTTGCCGAATTTCTTTAACTACTTACGATATGTTCCATTATTTTTAAACTAGGGTTTAAAATGTGATTGATTGCGTTTAGGGCGGCTTATAACACTTGATACATGTTCATTAGAACGTTTTATTTTCTATAAAGAATTACCCATTTGATATAAAGAATTACCCAGCAAATTTTGGCATTTGAATTTTTTGACACCCTGTATTTACGATAGGAAATGAAGTTATGCAATGTGCATAAATAATTGCTGTTTTCCATGCAGTAGTATTTGCATTAAGGTGCGTGTAATTATTATTATTTAAAACTATATAAATTTTAAAATAACGCTGACACATGAATTCACATCCATATATGAAAATCTCATAGGTGATATAGTAATGCTCTTAAGTCGTAATTAAATTGTACGTAATTACAGATGTACATGAAAAGTCAGAGTATTAGAGCTGACGGTGATGAACAGAAGAGGAAGAAAAGAACACATTTCTTTCAACTTGCCTAAGGGGTTTTAAAAGTGACATGACAATTGTGCAGGAAGTTTTAAAACCCCTTAGGCAGGATCTTTCAAGTGAAAAATTTTTGTTCTTTAGTCGTCAAAAGAGAGGGGATGGGATAGATGATTTGAGTACGAAACTACATTTATACATATAAACTAGTTCTCTCTTTGGTCAACCCTAGCACACTGATAAGCATCAAATATTTTCTGGGCGCTAAGTACACGAAATTATATGTGGGCGCTAAATCTACGGGCGCAAAGTGCACTCCACGGGTGCTTCCTTGAGAATAATCCATCAATAAGTTGAACAAGCACCTTTGAAGGTTAATCGTCTTCCATTTTATCCTCTTCTTCGGTAATTCATCTCGCTACTCTTGTTCGATGCAGTTGAAACCATGGTCTCAACCTTTTGGAATTTCAAATTCGAAGCTTCTGTCAATTTACTCGTTTGTGTCTCTTTCTGTAATGTTGCTATATGAACGGGTATGTTGCGAGAAAACAAAAGAGGCTAGCAAAGAAATCGAATCGTAAGATGACCATAAGATGAAAGTCGCATACTCCAGAGTTACAGTATAATTTCCCAAAGACTCTTCTCATACAACTCTGCTGTTCTCACATGTAACACTTCCCAAGTGTAACACTCCGATTTTGATAAAATTTAGCAGGTAGATATTACACATGAAATAAACGAATGCATGTTTTTTTTCTTTTCAGCGGAAAAACAGTTTTAGGGGGCAAAAGCCCCAACCCAAAATTTTGAAATTTGAGTCCCGAAAGGCAAGAAGTGAACCGAAGTGAATAATATTGTGCACAGATGCTATAAACGTAAAACGAAGGAATAGATGTTTCGTATTTTTCTGGGAAAAATGGTTGGACATAATTGCAACGATAGTTTGTGTAGGAACAGTACGCAAAAATAAAGAAAGAAAGAAAAGAAAAGAAAAGAAATGATTACGTGTTTTTGATTTTATGCAGAAAAACAAAAGTGTGACAAAGGGCCCCCCTTCTAAAAATACGAAATTCAACTCCACGAGCCCAGAAAGAAATATACTGTAATAAATGAACATGTCCACAAATATTGTAGACGTAAAATGAGAGAATACGTGTCGTATTTTCCTGTGAAAACTACCTGCGCTTCTGCGGTAATAATTACTTTTTTTTCGGAGGGACTTTAGTCACAACACAGTTTTTTCCGCAGAAACTAAAAACACGTATTCGGAGATATATATATATATATATATATATATATATATATATATATATATATATATATATATATATATATATATATATATATATATATATATATATTTAGAGAGAGAGAGAGAGAGAGAGAGAGAGAGAGAGAGAGAGAGAGCATATAAGTCTTGGTTTTGGGTGGGAGAGGAGAAAGAAACATACAAAGAAATCGCACTGAGGTTATACCAACCGGATGTTAATGGAGGTATCATATCACATATCACTTATAATATATACTTTTACAACAGAAGCTGGAAATATAAAGAATTAAACTTTCCAGCTCAAATCAACTTTAGAACATATTGCTTGTTTCCAGAAACAATACAAACTATTCATTCATTCATTTGAATTCTAGGTAGAGACCATACGCTTCCTTATTTACGTCCATGGATGTGCTTGTATTGCAACATGATATGTGTACTTCACAAGCCAAAAGTAACAGAGCCACTTAACAGTCTGATGGTCACTTGGCAGAGGGCCCCGCAAGCAGAACATATTACTTATAAAAAAAAAGGAAATGAAATCTTTTAGTTTTACGTCCCACGCTTATGCCGGTTAGGCTAAAGGAGACGGTGATGATGAGTAATGAATAAAATGGTGGAATGAAGAAAGTGGGAGGAAACGGGAGAACCCCGAGAAAACCCACGCACACGGTGTTTGTCCACCACAAAGTTCACGTGGCAGGGGCTGGGATCGAACCCAGGACACCAAGCACCAGAGGTGAACGCTCTACCATTGAGCCACCGCGGCCCGTATATTACTTATAGAATATATTATAATGTATTATTTGCAATATTTAGTCCTAGAGGCCACACTGGTTTCTACAGGGTCCATTAGGCTTATAAGACGACACTGTCGAATGGATTGGATAACACTCTAGCGCGGGGCTAGATTGGGAGAAATCGGTCCAATTCCGGGCCTGCATTGTTTACAATTATCGTACGGGGTCATATTACGACCTTTGGAAAGTTTTTTAATAGTTTGAAGCAACAAAAAATCTTGCAGTATTCAACTCGCTATCGCTTACTGTTTGGGCCGCGGTGGCTCAGTGGTAGAGCGTTCACCTCTGGTGCTAGGGGTCTCGGGTTCAAACCCTGCTCCCGCCAAGTGAACTTTGTGGTGGACAAACACCGTGTGCGTGGGTTTTCTCGGGGTTCTCCCACTTTCTTCATTACACCATTTTATTCATTACTCATCATCACCGTCTCCTTTAGCCTAGCCGGCATAACCGTGGGACGTAAAACTCAAAATTTCATTTCATTTCTTGCAGTACCCTCTGAAGTACCATTATTTCTTTGTGTTACATTCAAACCGATACGAAGGGGTTAGAGAAAGTTCCTTTTTACCTCTTGGTTTGCTTTTAGTTTCCGCAGAAATAGCTGTTTTCTTATAAAATGGTTTTAACCAACACGTGTAATCACTGATATCAGATCCTGTTACTTCCTTTACCAAACGTTTAACACCTTGGAGAAACGTTTAGCAGTTGTGATTATAAGTTCTGTAATTTCATGAATGTAGAATACCTGTAAAGTCTCCTTAAATTTCTAATTATAACTCCAAAGGTTCGATCTCATGATATAAAGCTGTCTTCTATATATTTATGCGTAATGTTTGATGTTTGTTATGTCCAGGATAATTGTCTGCTGATAGACAAGCATCCCAGAAGAGGTAAATATGTTCAGTATTTGGCCTATGATGCAGTGTCGGCGGTTGGACGTTAAAAGTAGGGGGGGCAAGACATGATCTCAATATTTGTAAATCAATGTTAGTTTTCCTGGTTGCTTCTAACATTTTTCTTGACGAAATTTTGTATAACTATTAGGATACTGTTTTTTCCAGTTAAAATACCATATATCGTGTTTCATATTTTATTAAGTAAATTTACAAGAGCAACGCAAAGTAGATACTAGCGCTTTGTACTCTTAAACAACGAAGGTGTAAGAAGAGGTTGGATTCCTTGCTCATGAATATCTTATAATTCTGTCCGGAAATTTGTATGATCAGATTAGGGGCCTATTTAATAACAAATTTCCAAAACAAATAAACAGAAAGAATAATATTAATCGACTACTAATGAAAAATGAGGCTTGTTTTGCAAAAGTTATATTGAAACTGGGAATTAATGAACAATTTATATTTTTAGTTCCACGCATGCTATTATATGTTATTACTCTTAGAAAGACAGTAAATACTTCAAGCATATGCTGCGACATTTAAAGAAATACTTTTGCAGCTTCCCGAAACATGTTTATTGCCATTAGGTGCAGTTTTCACTTTCTTGGAATATATCAAAACTCAACAATATTTAAGGGGGCGCGGTGGCTCAGTAATTCACCTCCGGTGCTTGGGGGTCCCTGGTTCGATCCCAGCTCGCGCCGTGTGGACTTTGTGGTGGACAAACGCCGTGCTCGTGGGTTTTCTCGGGGTTCTCCCGTTTCCTCCCACTTTATTCATTCCATTATTTCACTCATTTCTTATTATCACCGTCTCCTTTAGCCTAACCGGCATAACCATAGGACGTTAATCTTAAAGATTTCATTTCAACAATACTTAGAATCACTCCACACTCCAGTTATCCCAAATAATCCTAAAACCTAGAATTATGTTGAATTCACTAAATTCAATTGTATATACAAAATTGTATATGTACACCCCTGAACTCGTATATTACACTTCAAAACAATGCCGCAACTTTGACGTGGGAGACCCGGGTTCGATTCCTGGCGGGAGCTCATGTGGTTCGTATTCTATGTTAATCGGTAGGTTCACGTCTCATATAGTCTCACTGCTGAAGGGATGTTTAAAAAAATCAAATCAAATATTCCTTACTATTAGAAAGAAGAAAAGACATTTCAGGAACTGTCGATTTTTGTGCAATTACAGAATAAGTTGTGAAGAGTGTTTCTTCCAGACATGTTTTTTGGGGGGGTACTGTCCCCCGAAGCTCTGAGAGCGTCCCCCCGAAGGAGACCAAAATAATACGTCTATAATATAATATATGAATAGAATAGTACCTGCAGTGCCGCCCCGGGATACTAAGTGTGCCCCCCCCCCAGAACATTGTTTCTGAAAAAAAAAACTGCCTATGAAGGACTTTTTTTTTCTGCGAAATGTTATCTCAATTTGTTCCAAAGCGGCTGACTAACATATCGAGCCCTTGTAAGAAGAAATGAATATGAAAGTACACTCGGATAGGTTAATTTTTGAACAATTTTTCGTGGCAATTAAAACGCAACTCCTGTAGCTTTCTTAACTGCACGGGAAGACAACTAATACGTACTCACGGAACGGCAAATATTTTATGGCACCATTTTCATTCTGTGAATCTTAATACATACAAAAACTTTATATTTCCAAAGGAAACTATATAGCGACATTAATGGGTCATTTCAAAAGAGTGGGGGGTAACTGCCCCCCTTTGCCCCCCTAATCGCCGCCCATGCTATGATGTGTGGCACATTTGTGCGAAATTAATAATAATATGATTAAACTGTTTACCCACAACAAAGTCATGCTCGTTTTGCTGAAGTGGCTTTTCCTAAGTTTTATATTTTTCATATATCCTACAGTTTTTCAGGCCTTTTTTTTTTAATTTGTCCAAATTTATATTTCCCCTTTTACCACACAATCGTTCAATACTTGCACTATAATATTTACAATCAGTATAGCATCCTGTAACGTATTTTATTCCTAATAAAAATCATTGAACAACACAACATACAAACCCTATCTCACTGGCTTGCACGCGAACCTTTGGTGCATGGGGTCCTGGGGACAATTCCGAGTGGGAGAACATTGAACGACAGTGGATCGAATTCCGCGTTAAACCTATAGGTCCACTTCTCATATAGCCTCGCCGACGAAAGAGGACGCTAAACGGCAATCAGTCAACAGTTGCAAATTTCGGCTGCATAAACAACTTATGTCTTGTGGAACTTATTAAATTTATTTTGTTAAAGCAGCTCTTTTAACAAAATTTCAGTATTAACGTGTCAGATATTTCTATTTAAGGACAAGAAAAAACATATTATTTATTTTCTAACTAAATGACAGCTCTACCCACGTAGATTATAAAAGCAGAAACAATGAAAATCGATACAATAGTGACTGACATTATTTTAACAAATATCGATTCAGATAATAGTTTGGGCTGTCACAAAACTATGAAAAGTTAAAAATTCCGATTAATTGTAACAACTTCATCAGTGGTGGACATTGGAGGAGGATGTATGCTATTAATCAGCCCATTTCATGGGCATCCAAACTCACGAGCCCAACGCTCGCTAGCTCGGCATTCGCGCTCAACCGTTCTCGGGTTCAATAATTAAGCGCTACCCCAAGCGTCAATGAAATAAGTCAGCGCAAGTCCAACTGATGGAAGTAAGCCCGAGCACGATTCCCAAAGGAATAAATGAGCGAGAGCCCAGTTGAAAAAAATGAGCCCGAGTCCGAGAGAGTCCAGAGCAAAATGACCATCTATGAACCAAAGTCATTCCATCAAGTCTTTTTCCATCTGATCTACTGCATTCTGATGGTTCTCTCATTGATTGTGTTTGTTCAGATATCAGCGCTCTTGTCATTTACTGCTGAATGACGTGAGTGACTGTCTGTCTACCAACACTCTTTAAACATGACAGTGTAGTAGACACTTCTTATCTAAAACGTCTCCAGCACAGGGAGGGCAACAATGAGGCACACTTACTTCTTAATGTAGCGCTTTTTCTACCCGGAAACTTTCATGGGAAAAATCAAATATTATTATTATTTGCATTATTATTTTTAATAATTATGTACGTACACACGAGAAATTGTCTACTGCAATTAATTGAAAGGAAAAATACGATTATGTATAACCTTGCTATGACACTAACTTTTCATCTAGGGGACATGGCAGATGATATATTAAATTTTGCCTCTCTCCAAAAGAGGTCAAACAGCAAACTCCAAAACAGTTGCTTTTAAGGAAGCTTGTCCTCCTCCCTCGAGTGTCCTCGTTCTCCTGAAGGAAGTTGTCGCTAGCCATCGTGCACCCTCGCTCCCGCAGTAACACTTGGCCCTCACCCTCGTTCACCCTCGCCCTCTTCGTCGAAGCTTTTCCTCGCCCTCGCGCACCCTCACCCTCGCCATCGAAGGTTGTCCTCGCCCTCGCGCACCCTCGCCCTCGCGGCCAAAACTTGTCCTCGCCCTCGCGCACCCTCACCCTCTTCGTCGAAGCTTTTCCTCGCCCTCGCGCACCCTCACCCTCGCCATCGAAGCTTGTCCTCGCCCTCGCGCACCCTCGCCCTCGCGGCCAAAACTTGTCCTCGCCCTCGCGCACCCTCACCCTCGCCATCGAAGCTTGTCCTCGCCCTCGCGCACCCTCGCCCTCGCGGCCAAAACTTGTCCTCGCCCTCGCGCACCCTCACCCTCGCCATCGAAGCTTGTCCTCGCCCTCGCGCACCCTCGCCCTCGCTGCCGAAACTTGTCCTCGCCCTCGCGCACCCTCGCCCTCGCGGCCAAAACTTGTCCTCGCCCTCGCGCTCCCTCGCCCTCGCGTCACTGTGGGCGAGGGAACTTGAGGGTGAGGATGCCCTCGAGAGGGCCACCCTCGCGAGGGTGAACATCTCTGCTTCTGTCTCTTTTCAAAAATTAAAACCGTGCTTAGAGGAAAATATTTGCACACCATTCCTGACATTGAGAGGGTCGACAGAGCAGCTAAATAGCCTTCCAAAGAGATCCTTCCAGAAATGATTCCAGTCATGGATTCAACGTTGAAATAAGCGCATTGCTAACCAAGGACAGTACTTTGAAGAAGGCTACATCAAATTCCATGTAAGCTTATTACTTTGTTTCTAATAAAATTATCCAGCCTATTTTTTGATCACACTTCGTACAATAGGAGCTTAAGGTAAATTGTATCAAAATAAACATCTCCAGCCGCAAACTACTCCTCATGGATTTTTTCATGAGAAATAATTCATGACCTTTTGTAGTCTTCTTACAGAAATATTTATTTATGAAATATGAACAAAATTACCTGAATCGTTTTTTGAGAAAATCGTCCGAGAAAAACTCACCCCCAAGAGTACACTACCCTAGTGATTTCTTTAAATAATATATATATATATATATATATATATATATATATATATATATATATATATATATATATATATATATATATATATATATATATATATATATATATATATATATATGTGTGTGTGTATCATATTGTACGTTTATTTATTAGAACACTTATTTATAAAATATTGTAAAACTTCTTTCTAGGTAGAGCTAGGTCAGACTCCGGAATCGACTCTCACTACCAGTTTATTTATGATCAACAGCAGTATTTATTTACAGAAGTACTGTAGTACACTTTCTTCTAATTGTAGAGTAGAAATTAGGTGGCCCAAGACCGTGCGGTCGTGGACAGGATCTTTACAAAGCCCTGCAGCAGGCTAAGCAGAGTGGCGTAGGAAACCCCAAAGCTCTGAAGCAAGCACTGAGGGGGATAAATGTCACAGAGTCCCGCAGCAAACTAAAAGTTTTGAGGTAAGGTTACTCCTATTGCCCAAGCACGCAAGAGGAGGGACGGTCAGAAACTGGTAATGGTCCACTGGTTGCTGTCCAATATATAGGCGTCCGAAAGCGGTGGTGGTGCTGTTGTTGTCCTGTCATCATGTGGTTTGTAGGAGGCACTAGTGGTCCGTTGTCTGTTACTCATAGTAATGCCATGTGGCGTATAGTGCTCCGACGAAAATCCATGTGATGATATTTACAAACAGGAGCATATGTACACAGAAGCACGTGGTACATTACAACATGAATGAATTTATCTTACAATATGAATGGAGAAAATTATCCAAGAGAAACTCCCCCCAAGACTAAACTACATTTATATCATATTGTACTTTCTTAATGGACCACTTATTTATGAAATACGAAAAAATACCTGAATGTTTTTTCACAAAATCGACCGGGAAAAACACCCCCAAAAGTAAACTACCCTTTGTGGATTTTTGGAGGGACAATTTAGTTTTGACATATTGTCAGGTTAGTAATGTAACACTCACATATATTCATGAAGTATGAATAGAATCGCCTGAGCCACTTTAAAGAAAATCGTCCGAGAAAAACTCACTCCCAGAGAAAATTACATCTCCTAGACTTTTTAGGGAGAAGCGACTTATACCAGACTATAGGGTTGCTAATTAAATACTGATGTGTGAAGTATAAACAAAATCGTTAGAGCTATTGTTTTAAAAAATCGCAATTTTTATTTTCACACAGGGATAGGCAATTTGCCACTCCGTGCAATAACATCATTTCCCGCCCCCTTTCTCCAGAAAGAGGAAATATTAAAAGCCACAATTTTAATTATGCTACCCCATCATGAAAAATGAAGGGGAGGGAAAGTGCACTCACACTCAGAAAGGCCTAAACATTACAAATATTATCTCGTTGTGTCTGTTTTGTTTTTAAAAAAAATAATAATAATCTATTATGTTAAAGAAAGATAATGCAAACACATCTGCAGAGGAAAGATGGTAATTCTTTTCATAGAATTCAATATCGAGCTTGTGTCAATATATCAGTTTACAGTTGCAGTGCAACTAGCAGGGTTGGAAAAAAAGTTTTTTTTAAAAAAAAAGAACAAAACGTGTGTTTAAAACATGAGAAAGATGTCCAAAATCTTTTAAACATGTTTTAAAACACACATGAAAAAAATACATGTTTTAAACATTTTGAACAGTTTAAAACATGATTTTAAACATATTTCAAAATCGTGTAATAACGTATTTATCAAGACTTTTATTAAGACTTTGCAACTCATCTTTTCATTTATTTTATTCTCGTTAAGACTACAGTTTGTTGGGTACAGAATATTTTAGTATAGATTAGTAATTCTCAACTTATTACATATCACGACTCCTTTTTATTACACCATCTTGCCAGGTTGTAATAAGCTTTTTAGGTAGATTTTAAAATCTACCTACTACAGAGATTTCACACAATCTATCAATATACATGGTGAAACAAAAGTTTTCATCATCCTTGTGTATTGAGATCTAGTTGAGGGAGAGTGATGAAACTTCGAAATGGTCTGACACATCAGATGGTACTAGCAAGCATTATGGCAGACATCTTTGATTGGTATTCAAAATTTAAGATGTAAAGGGAGTTATGTTACTTGTTTTAAGGCTAGAATTTTACCAAGAATGTGGCTGTGCGGTTATTTTAGCCCTAAAGCAAGTCATTTCGGAGTTACTGCTTCTGAAAGTATTTTAGTTTTGCCTTTATTCGCTAAGTTCACATTTTGTGGAGGCGGGTGAGATTTTAGTTGCAAAATTTCATTACTATTTCAGAACACTGATGCTAATAAAGTTATTTCAAAATAAATTTTCGAAAAGTAATGTCTGAAGCACACTTCATGTTGTGCTAACTTTAGAATATTTTCTGCAAGCCTAGTAACTGGTTGTTTTTTGAGTCAATAATTTATTGAAGAAAGGTATTATTTGGGGCGTTCAAAACACAATGGATCCAAATCCATTTTCAATAAAGTTCAGTTTTGCTCAGCAAATGAACTCTATTTCAAAACGTCTTCGCAGGCAAGAGTCCAAAACAAATGTAACTAAAACCATGAGAAAGGGCGTGGGTTTCATATGACAGCCACTATACAGAAGCATCAGTAGGACAGGAGGACAACCGCCCTCATCCCCCACTCTGGATTTCAGATTTTGATGGCAGTAAGGCAGTTCTAGAAATCTTTTGATAAGCAAAGTCCAACAGAACAAACTTGAGGTCCTTACACGGAATAAATACGGAGAACATACAGATGACTAAAACTGGAAAGTTGCTTATGCCCAATTTCCATAATATTAAGCAGGCCCGAAACTCGAAAGTAGAACCGCCTTTGGTATCCTTGGTCCAAGAAATATACACGAGAGCAGTATAGGCCTATAGCTCCTTACGGCCAATGGAAACGGATTATAACCGATCAAAATCCGTATTTATTCAGTGTAAGGATTTCAATTTTTTTAATGTTGGACTTTGCTCAGCGAAAGGTTTCTAAATCTGCATTACTACCCTCTAAAAAGGGGTGGATGACCTCTAAACGAACGCCCCTCTCTAGCGACAATTATATAAAATTCTAAATTGCACCTTGTCATGTAGGTCTTCTTCCTTTGATTTCGGATTCGTGGTTGTCAAAATATGACGTTTTCCGTCGGTGTATTCTTTTGGACACACCCTGCATTTATTTAACGTAATTATGCATCATTGACTATGGCATTCGGAGCTTCACTTGTTAATCAATTCCACGTTGCAGCGTACACAATATAATGTTAATATCTTAAATTTATAAGCAAGGAGGGGAAAATTAGCCCTCCTCCCCCATTCCATCAACGCCCTTGTCTAGCGATTGTGCTATGAAATTCTAGTCCACACTCTTTCGCGTTTTTTATTTATTTATTTATTTCGTACCATTGGCTACGAAGATACTACGTTTGCTGAGCAAAAGTTAACCTTTCTGAAAATGGACTTGGATCCCTTGTGCTCTGAACGCCCCATATCTAAAAATATATTATAATAACTGAGTTTAAGCCAAATTTATCTTGCAACGCAAGTTTGTTCGAAACGCATAAAATTAGTTTGTTTAGTTTGACTGATTACAGTCTTGCATCAGTAGCAAGGCTATTTGAGACAGGGCTTTTTGTTTAAAGTGAGATCCGAACCACTAACTTTAAAGTTTTACGTCGGATTGCAGTCAAAATCTATACATTAAATTCCGACGTCTCGTGCCTCTATCCTCAAAATTTAATGTTAAAAGACCGAGAATTTCGCCCTGTACCGTGGTGCATACAGACAGACAGACGAACAAATTGAGATCAAATTGTCCCAGACACTGACGCTCGGTACTGATGTTACAATAAGTATCACGCTTTAATGGCTAGTTAGGCGGGCAACTGCCATACCTTGCGCTTTCTCGTCTGGTCCCTTCATACAAGCTATGGCAAGGTGTAAAGTTTTTAAGAAAATTCAGAACTGTGGTGGGAAGAGGGATGAAATAAAATTTTCATAATATAATGAAAAAGATACTGTTGATACAAAATTAATTCTTACCAGTAGCATCTCAACCACATCACTGACGTTAGAATAATCTGACGCAACTTTCGGATCAACACTTTTACCATTTGTTTGGGTTTTCAGTTTTTTCACAGCATTGTCTTTTTTATAATAATATTTCATTATTTGAACTAAACCAACAATTTCTTTCTTACACGTTTTGTAACGAGTTCGTATGGTCGTTTTCTTATCTGATGGAGTTTGAGTTACTTTAATAAATTTGCTCCAAATTATGTACTTTTTTCTTTCCGTAAAACTCATGTTAAACAATTCCAAGTTGTACGGAGACTGAGAACCAACATGTACTGTATCAACGAATGCCTGTGATATTTTAATTTCAGAACTGCAATTTAGCAAATAATCTTTTGTTTGTTTCCTGAATACAACACAAAAATTTGTTTCCATGATAATTATTTTATTTATTAATTAATATCAGTTCTACAAGTAGTCCAACCTTCGACTACGACACTTTCTCGCAAGTTAACTGAGAAGCACATAAACAATACAATATACGTTAAAAATAAGGGGAAAAAGGGAGAAGATAAATTATAGATCACCATATTGACATGCTGTAGCCACGAGAAATCAAAACATTCACATGGGAAGAAAATAGTCTTCTGAACGAGAAGCACTTTTGATAATTTTCTTTCTCTGGCAGATATTTTTACAAAAATAAAATAAAACAAAAATAAACATATGTTTAAAACAAGTCTTAAAAAGTACACATGTTTAAAACAAAATGTTTAAAACGTATACAAAATTTGTTTGAAACAAAAGCAATTGTTTAAAACAAGTTTTAATCATTTGTTTTAAACATTTTGTTTTAAACAAAAAAAAAACCTGGCAACAAGCTCTTTTATTTTTATTTCTTGATTTTCCTTCTACAACTGTTAAGAAAACTTGTTTCCACCTTCAATGATAAAGAACTTGTTTGTAACAAGGATAAGACTAGTTTTCCTATTAAAACTGTGATAACTAACTAAATGGAACAGGTGTTCGCTACTGCTCGAGAACTGAGTTTTTGTATTTGACAACAATCAAGCTCATGCTGAGATTTGTTTAACCATTTGCTTTAGCACTGTCAATGCGACCTAACTAATTCGACCTAAACATGATCTATGAATATAGTATTCAAATAGAAGGTTAGCTTAGTAAATTTAACTACCATCATCATAAAGTATGTTTCCAACAAGAAATATTTATTTTAAATAATATAGTTATGAAAAATTTTGCCGCCCCGTGCGAATGTACGTGTTGCACATATGGTAAAGTCGGCTCTGTTTTTACCCTTCAGTAAACATCTTTTTTTTTTTTTTTTTTTTTTGGATGTAGGAAGAAAATTTGAACACTACAAATGGTCGCTGTTATAAAATCCTGAAGTTCAAATTTTGGTGCCAATATGTTTGAATGGTACGAACTCTAGACGAGGAAATGCATTTGCATCGGACAAACGGACAGATGGACATCCAAAAATAACGTTTGCGATCCATAAGACGTGTAAATTCGTTGAAACCTCGAATCCGGTTCTTTTTAACGACGAACATACTGTGGTATTATTCACAATATATATCAGCGTTTCCCAACCTTTTTCAACTTGCGGCACACTTCAGGGTAACTTGAATTCTCACGGCACACATATTATTATTATTATTATTATTATTATTATTATTATTATTATTATTATTATTATTATTTGAAAATATAAAATACTGTAGTATTTTTTCTGATTACTGACATCCTTCTCACAGAGAAGAAAGCTAGACCACTGTTTTTTCCCCGTGGTAAATCATTATGCTTATTTTTCATTTTAATTTAAAAATAGAAAACAATTACAATCAGATATAGGGCTCAAGTTGTTAAAAATACACTTTTTTTTTCGAAAACTGTATCCAACCTTTCATTAAGAAGGAGGATCACTAAATAACGAACGAACAAACGAATCTCTTTTACTTTTAAAACACAAATATAGGTAATTCGTATGCATGTTTACTTTGCCGGAAGGATTGAATAATATTTTAAAATTTCAAGTTACGAAATAGTCTGCAACAATAAAGAAGCAATAATGGTCATAACAATGATAACAAATACTTTTTTTTCAAAATTAGAAATGTACAGAAAAATGTTCTACAGAAAAGTAACACAGTATGAAACTTTAAATTTTAGATTCATAGTAGTAATTTGAAATACAAATATACCTTTTTCTGTATATCTTGCAATTTGATTGCTATAGAATTAATAATTTTGTTCCGATTTCCTCGCGGCACACCAGCGACCCATTCGCGGCACACCGGTTGGGAAACGCTGATATATATACATGAGTGTGTGTTTGTGTGTGTAAATTTTTCATACAGGTTGAAGAACCAGAGATTTAGTTCTTGATGTTCTTTGAGTTAGAAGACACAAGAAGTTTCCAACTGACAGCATACTTTTAAATATTATTGTATACTACATGACATCTGTAGGTGAGTGGGTCATAGCAGAAATAGATTAAGAGGAAAATAACCACAGTTACACGACACATATAAAAGACTGCCTCCAAGATCAGTTAGGTGGAGAAGCAAGGCGGTCGTCTTAGAGTTGGAATCTGTGTTGTACATCTTCCGAAGTTTCCGTCATTTGGAGTTCTGATATAATGGATCTCCCATGCTCAACAAAGGTTGACTCTTATGGTCTCTTCTGCTAAATATTACCGTAAATGACAATCCTTCTCTTACCCTAGACTATGGATAAATTTCTATTTGTGATTTTTCAATATGAACTCTTTGAGATTCTTAACATGTAATTGCAAATTACTCCCATTTAGATCTCACTTTTGGCATGAAGTATCTAAACCAAGTAGTTTGAATTAATTAACATTTTATATTGAGTTTCACAAATAAATTATTGTAGCAATTTACTTATCCTAGTATCCTTTCGTTGCTTCATTTACATTTGCTCCTTCAAGTTCCTTATAATTAAAACTAAAGAAGTTAGTTATGAAGCAGTGACATGCAGTTTGGAAAACCCATATTCTTTGCAACAAAATTGCTTTGAGAAATGAATGAAATGGTGGAATGACGAAACCGGGAGGAAACGGGAGAGACCCGAGAAAACCCACGCACACGGTGTTTATCCGCCACAAGCTCACTTGGTGAGATCTCGGATCGAACCAGGGACCCCACTCACCGGAGGTGAACGCTCCACCACTGAGCCACCGCGGTCCATTTCTGCGGCCACCACAATTTCTTTACGTTTATTTACCTGTTAACGGCATTAGTAGTAGTAGAATTATTTAAATACATTACAATACTTTATTCCTTCCTATGGTGGCTCGAAAGCAAAAAAGCTTTTAAAAGGCATTATATAATTCTGCTCTGATGGAAGTATTATATTTTAATAGTTAATATTACTGCTCGTATAACTAGATGTACTAACAAAAAAGAAATCTGAGAGACAGCAAAACCGAATACTATTAAAAATAAAGCTATCACAACTGCACAAAGTAAACCACATTCAATATAAATGCTAAAACGTTTTGTGAGAATCCTCGTTATTACCGTTCTTATCATTAATGTAAAGAGGCCCCAGGTAAAATTTTCAGTTAAGCCTACCATTGGTCTAGTTTGAGATATCTTGAAAGGCATACAGGGTAGCCCAAAAGTAGGTATACAGTCTCGTATTGATCAGCTCATTCCTTATTATATCATTTCTTATTGTTATCCATCAGGTAGACTTAGTTTCTTTGTTATTGGTTCTTGATGTCTTTTTACTTATATCTTAAGCTCGAAACAGCCGAAGCAAATAAACCTATAAGCTAGGATGTTATACTTGATCAATGCAGCAGAGGGCGCGGTGGCTCAGTGGTAGAGCGTTCACCTCCGGTGCTTGGGGTCCCTGGTTCGATCCCAGCTCGCACCATGTGGATTTTGTGGTGGACAAACACCGTGGTCGTGGGTTTTCTCGGGGTTCTCCCGTTTCCTCTTACTTTCTTCATTCCACCATTTCATGCATTTCTCATCATCTTCGTCTCCTTTAGCCTAACCGGCATAATCGTGGGACGTAATACTCAAAGATTTCATTTCATTTGTTCAATGCAGGGCTGAATACCTACTTTTTGGCCACCCTGTATTTTTTATTCTGATTGTCAAATACATCGAAGAATATTAAACAAAAACGAATTGTTTAAAAAAACAATTGAAGGGTAAGGGAAAAAAGGAAGGAATGTCACAAAACTGCATTTTCAAGAAAACGGCCTTTTAATATTGAAAACCGCGTAAAAAGAATAGGGTTTTTAAATCTTTTGCCTCTTTTTACATGGACATTTCTACATCTACACATGCATGGCATATACAGTAAAATAGTACCAAGAGTCACCAACAGATAGGATAAAGCACCCGATAAAGCACATGTATGGACATTCCAGAGGAATGAAACTGATTGAAAACTACATAATGAAAATCGAGGAAAATAAAAATTCAACAAAAACTGCATATTGAAATACAAGGAAAATACGAAATCAACAACAACTGTATATTATACACTTTTATTATTGTATATTATACATAATATGTTTGAAACTAACTTCCATGCTGATATCAATTCATCACTTTATTATTACTATTATTTATTAAATTTATCTTCTCACTGGTCGATGTTTCTATAGCAAGTTTTTCAACAACGAAAATAAAGATAGATAGGCTGATAACATTTTACTATAAACGTATAAAATAAATCCGAAAAATTTATATTCTTTCACCAAGAAAATTGCGCTCTCGTGATTTGATAATACTACACAGCGGAAAAATAATTAGTAATTTTTGTTGCAGCTAAGTATTTACATATTGTTGTTAGTATTGGTGTTTGAAACTGCTTCAGTTTTGCTGTATTATTTCCCTAAAGAGAATGAGAGAGGATAGAGAAATTTTAAATTTATTAAATAACAAGGACTACTATTCATTTTACAAAAGTACAGAAAACTGAATTTCTTGGAGGATAGTTTCTGTTTAATCTCTGTTCTCCAAACGACAACTTTAATCATAACCCCCAACTTAATGCAGGTACCGTAACTTAATTCAGTATAAACGTATAAATTGTTCATATATCGAAATGTATGTACGACAGAAAATTATAATCGTTTCCTGGTTAATTACTGTATCTACATTTTAGACTTCCAAACCAAAGGTGCCAACTTTGCACTCACCTCACTCAAACTCACGCTTACATCATCATCTCGACTTCACGCTCACTCGACCTCACACTTATATCGTCAGCCCGACTCACGTTCACTCAAACTCACGCTCACAGCAGCATCTCGAGGTCACGCTCACAACATCCTTCCCACATGGTCACTCGACTTCACACTCACATCATTTCGACATCACGCTCACTCGACCTTACGCTCACATCGTCAACCTGACATCGCGGTCACAACATCATCTGGACATTACATCCACTCAACCTGACGCTCACATCATCATTTCGACATCACGCTCACTCGACCTCACGCTCACATCAACCCGACATCACGCTCACTCGACTTCACACTCACAGCATCATATCGACATCACGCTCACCAGACCTCACGCTCACATCATGATTTGGAACTTGCACTCACTCAACCTCACGCTCACTTTGTGAGGGAGAGGTCGAGTGACTGTGAGTTATAAACTCATGTTTACCGACCTCATGAGCTCGGGCGCCATTGTTCTAAACTATGCAAAGATGGGAAGTCTTATAGAAGGACTATGTCTGTTAGTCCATCTGTCGATAGGTATCAGAGCGAAAACGGTAAGAGACAGGCAGAAGAAATTTTCTTTAATATATAGTTTCAGTGTTCCAATACTAGGTTCCACTTCCTTTCTTAACCCTCTAGTCAAAGCGGAAGAGCTAGAAAGCAACCATTTCCGGTGTCAATGTTGGTTTCCATACAACAAAATCCGTCGTATAGCAATAACCGGTTTTTCAAAATGGATTCGTCTCAAAAATAGGTTTCACATCCACTTTTATCCCCCTACTAAAACTGACAGCATTAAAAATCCACAATACTTTTTGTTTCAATATTGATCTTCATACACGGCCGGCCCTATCATATGTGGAACACGTGATTTGCCGGGACGGCAAGTTTCGAGGGGTGGAAAAATCTGTCATAAGTATATTATTTAAAATAAATATTTCTTGTTGGAAACATACTTTATGATGATGGTAGTTAAATTTACTATGATGATCTTCTATTTGAATACTGCATTCATAAATCATGTTTAGATCGCATTAGTTTAAGGTCACATGAACAGTGCTAAATCAAACGGTCAAACAAAAACAATTGCTTGATCGTTGTCAAATACAAGAACTGAATTCACGAAGAGTGGCGACCACGTGTTCCATTTAGTTAGTTAGCACAGTTTTGATATGAACACTACTCTTGTCTTTGTCACAAATAAGTTCCTTATCATTGAAGGTGGAAACAGTTTTTTTTTTTTTTAATTTTTTAACAGATGTAGAGGGAAAATCAAGAAATAAAGATAAAAGAGCTAGTTGCACTGGAATTGCAAACTGATATATTGAGATGGAAGTTCGATAATGAATTCTAAAAAAGGATTACTATCATTCCCCTGCAGGTGTGTTTGCTTTATCTTTCACTAATATAATAGATTAATATTTAAAGAAAAAACAGACACAACGAGATAATATTTGTAGTGTTTAGGCCTTTCTGAGTATGAGTGCACTTTCCCTCCCCTTCGCTGTTCATGATGGGGTAGCATACCAAAAATCGTAGCTTTCAAGATTTGTTCTTTCTGGAGAAAGAGGGGCAGCAAATAATGCCATTGCACGGGGCAGCAAATTGCCTAGCGCCGGCCATGTCTTCATAGAGCAAAAGCAATATGAAATAGCTGAATATGGTTTTATGGTATAGATCCAGCCTCTCAAGGATAAATTTAATTTCAAATCCCTTATCCCTCTATTCAAACCGGAAATTATAAAATTTTACGATTCTGGTTTCAACACTGATTATTATACATAAAAAGAACGGTACACACACACACACACACACACACACATATATATATATATATATATATATATATATATATATATATATATATATATATATATATATATATATATATATATATACCAGGTTATCATAAAATAAGTATCGCTGTTCAGAGAGCTCTGGAGACATAACCACTTGACAGAATGCAACCAAACTTGGTAGGAACATACAGAAGCGATTGGTGTAGGAAACAAAATTAGTTCCAATTTTCGCCACCAGACGTAATTGTGGTGCTGTACAACGCCATATAAGTGCAGCGTGAAAAAAAAGGCACACTGGTGATGCTAAATGATAATAAAGGCTGTAATTACCTCTCCAGGTGCTTACTCACGTCTGCATGTGTTTCAGTGATACGGATTTGAGTGCCATTATGTGCCCGAAATGAATTGATGGTGATCCGATGTTTGTTTCTTTTTTCTTCTCACACTCTTTGGCTTGTGTTTAAGGGGTCCCGGGTTCGATTTCCGATGAAGACACATGAGTCGGATCCCATGTTAACCTCTAGGTCCCGTTCTTAGAACGTCATCATTATCTTATACGGTACTAGTCACCACGCGTCTTCCTTGCCCAGGGCCTTCACGTGAAAGACCTGCCTATGGGCAGAAACCACATCATCATCATCGCCCATAATGTATCACTATACCACGGAGTTATTAATAGGAGTACAAATCAATGCCAGGCATCACACTGGGAGCATAATTATAACGTTTCTTTCATTGAATATCAATACTATCATTTGTATTGCATACCACACTCACCGTACTTAACACTGAACAGAAACACAATAACTTCTGGACGCGAGATTTCACACTAATATTTTCCTGGAATTTTGGAGGGAACTTGCATTTTATGAGCACAGGAAAGACTAACATTTAATTTCGCTTTTGTAAGATACACAAGAATTTTAAAGGGACGCTTCAACTGAAAAGTCCCCTCCCTCGTAAATCCGCCACTGACCACGGGGTATTAATAGCGTTGGTAATCAATGTCACGAGACCCACAGGAGAGGTAATTACAGTCTTTCTTAACATTTACCGTCACTAGTATCGTCTTTCTTCCACGCTACACTTACTTGGTGTTCTACAGCGCCACAATTACCCCTGGTGGCGAAAATTGGAATTAATTTATTTTCTACACCGATCTCTTCTGCATGTTTCCAAATGCACCCCTACCAAGTTTGGTTGAATTCTGTCAAGAGATTATGTCTCCAGAGTTCTCTGAACAGCGATACTTAGCCTATTGTGTGTGTGTGTGTGTGTGTAGGTGTATGTGTATGTGTACCTTTCTTCTTATGGTGCCATCTAGAAAAATCAATGTAACTATTTGATGGATTGATAGATCTACTCTATGGTTGTTTATCAGCGATGTTGCCACATAGTGCAATTCCCGTCTCCAGACGAGGACTCGAAAGGTATACAATTATACATATTGCCTCTTTATTTTGATTTGTTGGATAGTACTCAGTAGTCTGTGGGCGCATTTTTTAAGAACACCTGATATATATATATATATGGATTCAGGATTGCAAAAATATATTCTATTTTCAGCGCTTATTCTTCTCTTAAAACCGAGAGAAGTAAAAGGTAGTAGAACCTAAGGTTTCAATATTGATTCCTGTAAAGAAAAACTGCGAGAGATAGCGAGGAACTGTTCAACGAACTTAAAAAGTTCGTTACTGAATTCTCTATATCTTTGTGGCTGTCTCTTACTTGCGATTTTTTTTCAATGTTAAGCCCTCCGTTCCATAGAGTATCGAAAACTATCTGAGAAAGTGATGGAATTTTTCCCGTCACTCATCGTTCCCGAGATATTGTACAAAAATGGCCGATTTCCGGAGATTTAAGGATCCATATCTCTAGAACCATAAGTCATAAAGAGGTGGTGTTGATCAATACCTAAGAGGATGGTGAACATTTCGGTACCAAATAGTAACCGGTGGCCACTGTCCAAGTGGTCACTAGTTTGGCCAGTGACCACCAGTGAATATTGGTACCAAAATGTTTACCATCCTCTTACATATAGATCAAAACCAAAATCATCTCTCTGACTTACCATTCCCCACATAATGGCCGAAAAACAGTTCCGATTTCAGGAGATTTAAGGATCCATATCTCGGGAACCGTAAGTTATAGAAAGATCATATTGGTGTTGACTAATACCTAAGAGGATAGTGAACATTTTGGTACCAAATAGTAACCGGTGGCCACTGGCAAACTGGCCGCCGTTCCCCAGATATTGGTCCAAACAGTTCGAATTTAGGGACATTTGAGGAGCCTTGTCTCAAGAACGATAAAAAAAAAAATGATATTTTGCGTCATAGAGAAATGATGTTTTGTGAATTTTGCGAGAAGCAGAAGGAGGTGTGGATAAAATGATTTACATGTAGTAGCAATCACAGTTATTCTTCCCGCTCCATCTCTCCATTCTACTAGAGATATTACTAGAGCAATAACTCCTCCTAGCTTATTAGGAATAGAACGAAGAATGGCATAAGCAAACAAGAAGTACCATTCTGGTTGAATATGTACAGGTGTAACTAGAGGATTGGCCGGAGTAAAATTTTCAGGGTCTCCTAATATATAAGGATTTCAGAGAGTAAGTAATATTAAGGCTGTTATTATTATTAAGAATCCAATAGTGTCCTTTGTCGAGAAATAGGGATGGAAAGGAATTTTATCTTGATTTCTATTAAGTCCTAAGGTGTTGTTAGAGCCTGTTTGATGGAAGAATAGGAGATGTACTATTGATATGGCAGTGACGATGAAAGGTAAGAGAAAATGAAAGTAAAGAATCGATTTAAAGTAGCATTATCTACGGCGAACCCCCCCTCAAATTCATTGTACTGATATTGTTCCTAGGTAGGGAATAGCTGAAAGTAGATTTGTAATAACTGTTGCCCCCAGAAGGACATTTGATCTCATGGTAAGACGTATCCCAGGAAGGCAATGCTCTTGGAGCATTCTCAACTGTTTTTATTCTTAATCCAGCGTCCCAAGAGCAAGTTCAAGCTCCGACACTTTACCGTTCATTGCTACCGAAAATGAAATTAAATCTTTAAGTTTTACATCCCATGATTCTGTCGTGTAAGGTAAAGGAAGCGGTGGTAATAAAAATGAGTATGAAATAATGGAATGAAGAAAGTGGGACAAAATTTAAGAACACTGAGAAAACCCACGTACACTGTGTTTGTTCACCTCAAAGCCCACTTGATGCAAGCTGGGATCGAATCAGAGATTCCACACACATGCGGCCCCAATTGCTATCGAAGATCTGCTGGTAGAATGCTTACCTCTTATGCGTAGGGTTCCTCATTCAATCCTCGACCAAGTAAATTTGTGGCGGACAACATTATATATGTGGGTTTTCTTCGTCTAATCCCATATCCTCCCACATTCTCATTCCATAGATTATTTCATTTTCATTCCAACTAACTAACTCTATGGACTATTGGACCCGGAGATTCAATGCCGCGTTCACAAAAGCTCCCCACTGACTTATGTCCTTAGTCAACTGGATCCAGTGTTTACTTTGTATTCATATTTCTGTCAAATCCATCTTAATATTGTCCCTTCATCTGCGCTTACGTCTTCCTAATGGTCGTTTTCTAATTGGGCTTCCAGTTTAAACCTTAAAAGTGTTCCTACTTTCTTCCATTCTGGCTACATGACTTGCCCACCTGAGCCTCCTAGATTTAATGACTTTAACAATGTTTGGTAAACGGTATAAATTATGCAGTTCCTCTTTATGAAGTTTCCGCCATTACCTATTCCAGTTCCTCTTGGGGCCAAATATTCGCCTCAGGATCTTGTTCTCAAATACTTTCAGTCTGCGTTCTTCCCTCAGAATAAGGGACCATGTTTCGCAACCATACAGAACAACAGGCATAATTATCGTTTTATAAAATCTTCAAATTTCTCGACAGAATTCGCAACGACAAAATATTTTGAACTCAATAACAGCATGAGTTCATCATCATTAACTTGCCTTAATCGCCTATCTTCCTTAGTCTAAAGGGCATAAACGTGGGACGTTAAACTGAAAGATTTAATAACTTTGGAAAGATCTACTACGCCTATTTCCAATACTGAATCACCACACTCTGAAGGTCTACATAGTTATACCTACGTACGATGTAAATCGAAGGTAATTTCTTTAAGTTCATGAGTTATAAATGGCGAACGAAACTGAAAATGAATATATGAGTTATGCTTTACTGCACTTTAAAAAAATCAACAATATTCCATTTTAACATTCTTTGTAGACTTAATTTCTAGATTTTCAACTGCAAGAAAAATTTATTTATTTTTCTGTTGCAGGCATTGTAACACAGTTATGTAAAAAGTTGAATGTTTAATCATTTTAAAGTTTCCTTCACGCTTACAACGCACACTTCCTTTATACGAACGCCGCATAGGGAACCCTATCATCCCATTCCGCGTTGCTAAGCAACGAAACACAGAATCAAGTTTAGCATCCAGGAGACTGATCAAGTAACGAGTAATGTCCACCCGACACTAACCACCACGCAACAGATACAAGTCATTTAGAAACAAGAAAGATGTTCGAAAGAACCTCAGATTCTTTCAACCTTTCTGTCTATGAAAACGTACATTCAATGAATAAACGAACCTACCTAGAGGTCATACTTTGGCTTTAAAATTCCCGACCATGAATTGTACAATTTTTCAATACAGAGTCTACAAGAACAAGGTTTAACTAGAGATGCCCATATGGCAGACTCTACAGAGGGTGATACTTTTAGATTTCATAAATAGTTCTATGTAGGGATGCGCATGAGTCGAGACACACTTTGTAAAATTCGAAACGAGTCGAGACAAATGTATTTCTTGACTCGAATTTTCGAGTCGAGACTCGAGTCGAGTCGAGACAACTGGTAAAAATCTCGACTCGACTCGAATGTCTCGAAAATCTTTTTTATAATTTTTAATATTATTTTGAAGAAAGTAATCACTCAAAAACACTCGGCACTGCAGGACTTGTCAGATGTTCGAGGAGTGCTGTGGTGATTGTCTTCAACAAGTCGCAAAACCAAGGGGAAAAGACGACCAGATGTCGAGGGGTTGGGCGCCCCCACCTCATTACAGATGTCGGACGTCGTAGGCTGGGCAGACTGGTAAAACAGAACAGGCAGGGAACTTCGTCGGAACTAAGATCAGAGTTTAATGAAGGCAAAGTACAAGTGTGTCTGAACTAGCGTTGTCAAATTTTCGGAAATTTTGAACCTGTTTTTTTTTTAAAAAAAACATTTTTCGATTTTCCGGAAAAATTGAAAAAAATAAAAATGTTTGTATTAGTTTAATTTTACTAGTAATGATATCTCTTTTTTTATCAAACACGCGAAAAATCTAAGTTTAAAAATTTCAATATTGCGAATATTAAAAAAATGGCACTCGAAAATAAAACTATTCCAATTATTATCTATTAAAATACTAGATTTACGCGTATATGTTTCTCCTCACAGAAAATTTTATATGTTTGTCTTCAATCGTTTCAGCAATGAAATCTCGAACCCACAAGTGCTAGAAACGTGCCGTTTTCATTTGTCGGTTCCAAATTTTGTGTAAATTGTCCAGTTCTAATTGAATAAAAAAAATACATGGCCATTAGTTCTTTATTACATTTTTAGGGGTACACTAGAAGTACTGTGCGGGTGCGGTGGCTCAGTGGTAGAGCGTTCAACTCCGGTGCTTTGGGTCGCTGGTTCGATCCCAGATCGCGCCGTGTGGACTTGTGGTGGACAAATACCGTGCTCGTGGGTTTTGTCGCGGTTCTCCCGTTTCCTCCCACTTTCTTCATTCCACCGTTTCATTCATTTCTCATCATCACCGTCTCCTTTAGCCTAACCGGCATAACTGTGGGACGCAAAACTATAGATTTCATTTCACTAGAAGTACAGAATTTTTTTGAAAAAGTAAAGCATCATGCCCTACGAGATATATATTACAACATCACATAGTTGTATATAGGGGTTGTATATCTGTCAGGCGTTTGTTTCATGGCCAAATGATAATGAAAACGAAGGATAACCATTTCTCCAGTCTAAGATTAATCTTCATTGTTTGGAGAGTTCTTTTGCCCAATAAACACCGTTTATCACTGACATAATTAATTGTGTGTGTAATTTATTTATTTATTAAATAATGCATGCAAATGCATGCATACACGATATGGGAATTCAGTAAATGGATACTTGAAAATTTGAATTCAATTATCTATACAAGCCGGCTACGAGTCTTTTGTTTTGGCCACGGGTGCAGTCCAAACTACTTTTTCCTCCTACCAATTTTACAACTAGGATTAAGCTTCTTACCGGATGTGTAGCCTACCGAAGGACCACACAGATGTTATCAAAACTATTGTGCTATTGTTTCTTTGTATGCTATGGCAGAAACTTCTGTAGATATCGAAGCCCGCCAGTGACGCCATATCTAGCATAATTCACTTCCATTTAGCATCTAGGATCTTGACTTTAGCATCTTGGCAAAATCTCATTCTTCCCGATGGAGAACAGAAAAAGAACGAAAATTTAGATGGTTCACTGACCGTTGGGAATTATCCCTTAGTTGAAGCGATGGTTGGAGCAATAAAACCAGTTAGTATTTCCGCTGTTGTATTGTTGAATTCACGGAAATGTTCTAAAATAAGCAAAACATGACTCTGCACAAGATGTTTCCTTACCCATAGTTTTATTATTGTCAACTCAACCCTGAGTGTGAGGTAATCTGGGATGTTTCTGTCCCTTCTCACTTTACAACTTGAGAGGGGAGGGGGTATGAGCGGCAGGGGACAACTAGTAATACACCGCTAAAAGAAATGCTTCAGTACTGCGTGGGAAGCGGCATATTTTGTAAATATTTCTTAAAATGTTATCTATTCATAAAGTATAAATTCCCCCTTCCTCCCTTGATTCTCTTTCCAATACAGAGAACCGACTCTTTCAATGAAGAAAGTACCTTGATCCCTCCCGAAAATGCTAAAATGAATGATGCATACAAATAACAAATCTGTGGATGAATCAAATAATGCAGATACATGAGAAGATGATGACGAAGATAACAGTGCTTGATGCAGCGGATAGGTGCTAATTGCCACGGGTGCTGACTGCCACAGCCAATTATTGGTGCTGATTGCCACAACTTTCACTGATTGCAAATATGAAGGTGCTGACTGCCACGACGGCGTGCTGACTGCCACGAGCCTGGGAGAAACTGTATTTGGAAAGAGGGGAATTAATCCCTCACACTAAATTTATGATTATTAATTAATTTAGTAATCATCACAGCAATTCTATGCGGTATCCTATAAGTTACAAAGTTGCTCACTAAGTGAAACGACATACACTTGGATGTTTATAAAGGGATTGTCTTTTCTGCTATATGTACAATTTGCATATTGTTTATATGTTTATATTAATACTTTTATTGTATTATTTAATGGATATGATGGTTTAAAGTCAGCTGACAAGGGAAGTTTGGGAGAAGCACTCTCCTGCAGAGAAATAAGCATGTCATTTGAAGGACCAATTCATGCAGATTACAACAGGTAATAAAACTCCTGTACGTTGAGAACTGTTCGAGATATTCAGCTTGGAAATTTATATGAGAAAATGTGTGGATGCACGTTTCAATGCGTTAAGTTTTCTCACCCATGGCGAAGCCTGATGGTTTGAACTTGCTATTGCTTGATCACTGGGATCTATTCACAGACAAATTGTCCATTACAAGTTGCATGACGGATGGCAAAGACCTAATGATTGAGAAGATACTAAAGAATTGCAGACGAATTGTGCAACCATTTGATGTGTTTTGATTCCGATCAATCAAAGATTATGGCAGGAGATTTGTACATAGTATGAATCTTCTTCATCTGCATGTTATAATGTACCAACGAAACAATCAAATAAAGTTCGTGTCCATACAAATGACTTCGATCACCGCGATACATTGGATTGTTTCAGTTTGCGTTCTGCAAGGCAGGTTACGAACAAATTATAGGCCTATAACTTTTGAATCACTTGTCGAATTTGCTTTTTGCTTTGGTTCTGCGAACTGTTCTCTTGACGGATGCAACACAATTGCACATATAAAATGTTCATGGTGCAAGGGAGTCTTTTGCCTGCGTCATAAAACAGAAGAACAAGAGTGATCAATTTTCATCTCTAACCTATGATTATTGTGAACAATGTAATGACTAATTGTATCTAACAAACCGGTTAGTTATTGCGAAACACTTTTTTCTGTTACTTCCGATAACTTTCAATTCGTATGTCAATATTCGTTACTAATTATGTTGTACTTAACGCGTATATCCTCACGTTGTATATATTACGTATATCCTCATTTTCTCATATAAACTTCCAAGTTGAATATCTCGAACCCTTCTCAACCATACAGGAATTTTATTAGCTTGTTTTAATCAGCATGAATTGGGACTTCAAATGGCATTCTTAGTTTCTCTGCAGGCGAGTGCTTTCTCCTGAATTTCCTTGTGAGGTACAGTCAGCAGTGCAGTACAGTTCATGCTGACATAGAGAGTTCAAGTGAGAATACATAAATCGTACCAATTTTGTACGCACCGCTCCCTGACAAAACTGAAAGTACATTCATGTCCAAAATTATTGTCGCATATCTATAACTATTCTTGTAAGAATATAATTTGATAATTTTGCAGAGTACTTTTAATACTTATATTATGTATATACTCAGGAAATGTATATTTGTGGTAAATTTCATAGGAAAAGGATTATAAATACGAAAATGATAATGAGTAAAATAAAATGTAACTAAAAAAGGACAAGAAAATTTTATTTTCGTTTTATTGTTCTTATTTACTGCTCTTTTGACATGAAATTTACCACATACTTGTCTTTGCCGATTATACACATACTAACATTATAAGAAATACCGGGTGAATTCGTTATCAATTTATATTACTAGAACAACATATTTATAATCACGTGACAATAATTTTGGACATGAGTGTACATACAGAGAACTGTTTACCTTTGTTAGGTGTTGGTCTGAACAACACGATCCTAAGGTTCATCTAGTTTCTTTCATGCTTCTTGGCGTCCGGTAATGTTACGTCTAGCAACTTTCTCTCAGGCTCGTGGCAGTCAGCACGCCATCGTAGCAGTCAGCACCTTGATATTGGCAATCAGCGTCAGTCGTGGCAATCAGCACCAATAATTGGCTGTGGCAGTCAGCACCAGTACACCACATGTAAATAGTTTTGAAGTGTTCATATTTGTGTATGAGTACATGTGTATGTGCTTGTTTCTGAGTATTTATATGCGCGTGTGTCTTGTAATTGTTATATTAATATCCACTGGATTAAGTGAAAGTATAAAATGGATCTGATGCCTGCCAAATTGACATCACCTTGTAAGTCATTATTTTTTCATATTTCGTAATATTAAATTAGATTATAGTTTAGCGTCGTTTTCAGGAGCAAAGCTCTACAAGACGTGAACCTACAGTTTAACGTCGAATTTGAAACACATGAGCTCCTACCATGAATCAAACCTCGTTCGAGAAAGGCGCATACGCTAACCACATAGCAACGAGGAGCTCAACATTTAGTAATATGTATATTATGTTGTAAAATTATATTCGTTTAATTTTCACTAATATAATTTTCACAATGTAAAGCCTTCGCTAGGCACGTTATCTTCTTTAAAAACAAAAACCCTATCTCTTATGTTTCCGTCTCGGGGTTGGACTGCGGGATGATTGAAATCCGAAAGAGATGTTTTTATTATATTTTGTACAGTAGATCTGCTTCTTCAAATCTCCGTGTTTGATAAGAATTAACCACCCTGACTCACGAAAATGTATACGTAATATAACAAACCATGCACATTAAATGCCACACTAATATAGAAAACATTGAAGATGCCCCCCATAGAAAATTTTCTTCGGCCGCCCATGTCTGGAGGTACACAATTTTGCAACTCAGTGGATACGATATGGATGTATTCAAAGTCCACTGATTTACCCATCAAATTTAAATTTTATAAAAATATTCTCATTGAATACTAACCTGAGGAGAACTATTTTTTTTAATTCGATCGCTAAAGGAGTTTTTTTTTTTTTTTTTGTTCATCAGGTCTCGGTAATCGTCCGGCACGAAAACTGAAGTTTCTACAAGTGTTTCCCCAGGAATTTTTTTGAGAAAGGGGCCCTCCAGGAGCGTTATTTAGGGGGTAATTCCTGCGTTTGTTATATTATATAGATAGATAGATATAAATATATTGTATATATATAAAGATAAGCAGGAGTGGGTCTTTAAAATTAGTTCGGAAAGATAATATGAAAATCTGGAATAATTTGCAACAATCCATCTAGTCTAATATAAATAAAATAAATAGTTTATGTGTTTGTCTGTCTGTATGCGACCTGGGACAAGACGAGTGGACCGAGAGTTACGAAATTTTGGTCAGGGGTACCTTGGCCCAGGCCCCAGAATCCTTTTTTTTAATTCGAACCAGGGGGTCTCAGGGGGCGCTTACAGGGACATGTAAAAGTGGTAGAAAATGGCCGATATTACTGTCGAATTCATAGTTTTCGCGGTCGCTGAAATCAACGGTGAAACTCTGATCACACTAACTTCCAAATTCACCCTATTCGGGCAGGGGATCACAGGAGGGGAGGGGGGTCGGATACCGAGACAAGTGAAAGTCACCATTTCAAAGACCGCGAAAACTATGAATTCGACAGTAATATCGGCCATTTCCTACCATTTTTACATGTGCCTGTAAACGCCCCCCTGAGACCCCATGGTTGGATTCCTAGACTTGTAAAGGTAATCCAAAATGATCGATATTAGTGTCGGATTCATAGTTTTTGCGGTCGCAGAAATGAATGGTGATACGTCAACAGGCGTTGTCTTCCAAATACTGTCCCCATGCGAAGAATGCGTATATTCAGCTGTCTAATATAAATAAAATAAAAGAGTTTGTTTGTGTGTTTGTCTGTCTGTGTGCGGCCTTTGGACCAGACGAGTGGACTGAGAGTTATCAGAATTTGGTCTGGGGTACCTTGGCCTAGCCCCAGATCAAGACGAAGCCCTGTTTTCAAATTTCGAACTAGGGGAGTCTCAGGGGGGAAGCGTTTACCGGAACTGCTTGGGAACCAAATTGACCGAGAGTTACCAAATTTTAGTCACGAATACCTTGGTCCAGGTTCCAGGCCAGAGTTAAACGATTTTGCCAAAATTCGAACCAGGGGGGTCTCAGGGGGTCGTTTACCAGGACATGTAAAAGTAGTAGAAAATAACCGATATTACTGTTGAATTCATAGTTTTCGCGGTCGCTGAAATCAATGGTGAAACTTCGATCGCATTAACTAACAAATTCATGCTATGGGGCACCGGGCCGGGGGTCACCGGGGGGCAGGGAATTGAGATACCGAGACATATAAAAGTAATCCACAATGACCGATATTAGTGTCAAATCCATCACTGATCGCTGAGATCAATAGTGACACATCCATCAGCGATGATTTGCAAATTCAGCTACAATTGCATGTGGGCCGGGAGTCAGCTGGGGGGGATACCGAGAGATGTAAAACTAATCCAAAATGACCGATATTAGTGTCAAATCCATAATTTTCGCGGTCGCTGAGATGAATGGTGACACTTTGATTAGCGATCACTTACAAATTCAGCTGGGAGTCAGCAGGGGGGGGGCCGAGACATGTAAAAGTAATCCAAAATGATCGATATTAGTCTCAGATCCATAGTTTTCGCGGTCGCCGAAATGAGGGTAATACTTCCACAGGCCTTGACTTCTATGCAAAGAATGGGCATATTTAGCTAATATATATATATATAGTATATACTGATCAAAAGAATTAGGGAATCAGATGAAAACTCGTGCAAAACTTCTTAAAATAATGTGAGAAGTAGTAGAAAATGGATCCATCTGGACCAGACCTGAGCCATACCTGAGCCATACTTGACCTTTTATGAGCATTTTTTAGGGGTGTACTCGTTCTCTTTTTCCAACCCCTATTTTAACAACAGAAATAGCAAAGATTACAATCGAACACCCTGAACCGTCCACAGGGGTGGACATAGCAGTAGTACAGATAGTCGTTTTAGGGGATGTATTCATTCTCTCTGATGACCATTTTTTCCACCCCTAATTGAACATAACAGAGAATACATAAGACTATGAAACATAGCAGGGGTGTATTCGTTCCACGGGTGTACTAGTTTCCTTTTGTTACCACCTATGTAACATAGAACTACGAACATAGCAGATCGATAAAAGACAATGAACACATTTCCAACCACCTATTTAACATAGCACATATTACATAAGAATATGTAACATAGCAGAGCTAATAAAAGAGTATGGCTTATTTTCCAACCCCTATTTTAACATAGCAGAAATGACATAAGAATACGTAACATAGCAGACCTAATAAAAGACTATGGCTTTTTTTTCAATCCTTATTTTAACATAACAGAAATGACATAAGAATACGTAACATAGCAGAGCTAATAAAAGACTATGGCTTTTTTCAACCCCTATTTTAACATAGCAAAAATTAAGACACTACGAACAAACATTTTAACAGCACTTATATGTAATAAGGGGTGTACTCGTTCCTTTTTTCAACCCCTGTGTAAAATAGCATTCGTCAATTACTGCATGTCCCAAAACTACTGACCATCGTGGACAAAGGTCAAACTCGTAAACGAAGTCACATATTGAAGAGGTGTTTCCACATTTAGTAATAGGTCATCAAATACTACAAGTTCCAAAAGCACTGACCATCGAGGTCAAAGGTCAAACTCGTAAACAGAGCAACGTATTGAGGTGGTGTTTCCACATTTAGTAATAGTTCATCAACTACTACAAGTTCCAAAAATAATGACCATCGAGGTCAAAGGTCAAACTCGAAAACGGAGCCACATATTGAGATTACGTTTCCTCATTTAGTAACAGATCATCAACCACTGCAAGTTCCAAAATGATGACCATCGAGGTCAAAAGTTCAAACTCGTAAACGAAGCAACATACGCAACGAACTCTGGTTTTCATGAACATATTCAACACAACGTATATTCCTTTTTCTGCTTGGCATAAAACTAAATACTCCATCCAAATTTATATAAAATTCTGAGTTAGTTAAAATGGTCTTTTTGCTACAAAATTGAATAACCACTCAAATTTATCTCTTCGTTTGTTTAAATAGTACAACATAGTCTGGAAATTCTTAGATAGTTAAAAATGGTATTTCTTCGCCTTTTCTGGTTAGTACAAATTGATTGCTTTGTTTATTTGTGTAACATTTTTTCTCTTTGGTACAAATTTAACCCTTCGTTTGTTTAAATATTACAAAAAGGTATAAAATTCTAAGCCAGTTAAATATGGTAATTCTCGTTGGTACAAAAGGAAATAGGACACCCGTATTTAAATGGCACAAAAAGGTATAAAATGCTGAGTTAGCTAAAATGAACTTTCTTCGACTTTGCTGGTAAGTAAAAATTTATTCCTTCGTTTATCTGAATAATACAAAAGCTATGATGGCCCTTCACTTTTTCCAGTTGGTTTACAAGGAAAGAGTCCACTCAAATTTTATTCATTCTTCACTTTTCTTCTGGTTTGTACAAAATATGACCCTTCTTCGCTTTTTTCTACTTGCTACAAAATTAAGAAGTTTATTCGAAATTTATCCCTTCGTTTGTTTAAATAGTACAAAATGGTATAAAATACTCAGTTAAAGTGGACGTTCATTTTTTCTCGTTGGTATAATAGTAGGACACCCAAATTTATGCGTTCGTTTATTTGAGCAGTACAAAAGTTATGCATAAATTCTGAGTTCTTCGCTTTTTCTGTGTAGTACAAATTTATCCGTTTTTTATTTAAATAGTACAAAATGGTTTAAAATGGTATTTCTCGTTATTACAAAATTGAATAGACCACTCAAATATATTCCATCGTTTATTTAAATAGTACAAGACGACATAAAATCGACCTTCTTCGCCTTTTTTAGGTTAGCACAAAAAGGTACATAAATTTTGAGCTATTTAAAATGGCAGTTGTAGTTGGTGGAAAATTGAATAGGTCAATCAAATTTATCCCTTACGTGATGATATAAAATTCTTAGCTATTTAAAATGGCATATCTTTCCTTTCTTTCTCGTTAGTACAAAAATAAATACTCCATCCAAATTTATGTTTTCATTTTTTTCAATAACCCAAAAAGGTACAGAAATTCTGAGCTAGTTAAAATGGCGTTTCTTTGATGTTTTCTCGTTAATACGAAAGTAAATAAGCCACCCAAATTTATTTCTTCTTCACTTTTTTCTGCTTGGTACAAAATTTCCTGCTGGCTCCGTTTACGAGTTATTCGGGTTCGAATATTTGACCTTTGACCTCGATTTTAAGTACTTTGGTACATGTAGTAGTTGATGACCTGTTACTTATTTAAATAGCACAAAAAGGTATAAAATGTTGAGTTAGTTAAAATGGCATTTCTCGTTGGTACCAAATTAAATAGGTCATTCAAATTTATTCTTTCGTTTATTTGAGTAGCACAAAATGGTACAGAAATATTGAGCTAGTTAAAATGGACCTTCTTCGCTTTTTTTAGGTTAGTACATTTTTGTTTATTTGTGTAGCACAAAAATTATTAGTTAGTTAAATGGTATTTCTTTGTTTTTTTTCGGTTTGGTACAAATTTTACAAAAGGTATAAGATTCTAAGCCAGTTAAAATGTTTTTCTTCGCTTTTTGTGGTTATTACAAATTTATTCCTATGTTTATTTGTGTAGCTTTTTTTCTGTTTGGTACAAATATTACAAAAAGGCATAACAATCTAAGCCGGTTATAAATGGTTCTCGTTAGTACAAAGTGAAATAGGACACCCATATTTATTTATTCCTTTCCTTATAGCTGAGCTACTTAAAATGGTTCTTCTTTGCTTTTCTTCGAATGAGTACAAAAATTTAGACTACTCAAGTTATCCTCAGTTTTTTAATGGTACAAAAAAGTATAATATGGCCCTTCTTTGCTTTTCTTCTGATTGGTACAAAAATAAAATAGATTATCCCAATTTATTCTTTCGTTTATTTGGGTAGTACAAAATTGTACAGAAATATTGAACTAGTTAAAATGGGCGTTCTTCACTTTTTTCTCGTTCGTACAAAGCTAAATCCTTCATCCAACTTTGAGTATTACAAAATCATATAAAATTCTGAGTTATTTAAAATGGTCCATGTTCGCTTTCTCAAATTTAGCCCTTCGTTTGTTTAGATAGTACAAGATATAACATTTTCAGTTAGTTAAAATGGACCTTAGCACATAAAGGTACATAAGTTCTGAGCTAGTTAAAAGGGCATTCCCCTTGGTACAAAATTGAATAGATCACTTAAATTTATCTCTTCGTTTGTTAGTTAATATGGCATATCTTTGCTTTCTTTCTTGTTAGTCTATCCAAATTAATTTTTGCGTTTATTTGAATAGCCCAAAAAGGTACAGAAATTCTGCGCTAGTTAAAATTGTGTTTCTTTGATTTCTTTCTCATTAATACAAAAGTAGATAAGCCACTCAAATTTATTCCTTCTTCACTTTTTTCTGCTTGGTATAAAATCTACCCGTTGCTCTCTTACGAGTTATTTGACCTTTTGACCTTAATCGTCAATAATTTCGTACATGTAGTTGATGATCTGTTACTAAATGAGGAACCAGAGTTCGCTGCGGTGATTTTTAAGTGTTCCTCATAACCCCACCCATGATTGATTATTTTTTGAAATATACGTTGTGTTGAATGCTCAAAAAAACCAGAGTTCGCTGCGCTAAGAAATAACTGAAATATTGATTTTTAAAAATTATTTATGAACTTTGTCAATATTCGAGAGGGATGATTTTTAAGTGTTCCTCATAACCGCACCCATGATTGGTTATTTTTTGAAATATGCGTTGTGTTGAATATGTTCACGAAAACCAGAGTTCGCTGCGTATGTGGCTTCGTTTACGAGTTTGAACTTTTGACCTCGATGGTCATCATTTTGGAACTTGCAGTGGTTGATGATCTGTTACTAAATGAGGAAACGTCATCTCAATATGTGGCTCCGTTTTCGAGTTTGACCTTTGACCTCGATGGTCATTATTTTTGGAACTTGTAGTAGTTGATGAACTATTACTAAATGTGGAAACACCACCACAATATGTTGCTCTGTTTACGAGTTTGACCTTTGACCACGATGGTCATTATTTTTGGAACTTGTAGTAGTTGATGACCAATTACTAAATGTGGAAACACCATCTCAATATGTGGCTCCGTTTCCGAGTTATTCGGGTTTAAATATTTGACCTTTGACCTCGATGGTCAATACTTTTGGGACATGTAGTAGTTAATGACCTATTACTAGATTTGGAAACAACACCTCAATACGTTGCTCTGTTTACGAGTTTGACCTTTGACCTCGATGGTCAGTGCTTTTGGGACTTGTAGTATTTGATGACCTATTACTAAATGTGGAAACACCTCTTCAATATGTGACTTCGTTTACGAGTTTGACCTTTGCCCACGATGGTCAGTAGTTTTGGAACATGCAGTAATTTACGAATGCTATGTTACACAGGGGTTGATAAGAGGGAACGAGTACATCCCCTTATTACATATAAGTGCTGTTAAAATGTTTGTTCGTAGTGTCTGTTAATTTTTGCTATGTTAAAATAGGGGTTGAAAAAGCCATAGTCTTTCATTAGCTCTGCTATGTTACGTATTCTTATGTCATTTCTGTTATGTTAAAATAAGGATTGAAAAAAGCCATAGTCTTTTATTAGGTCTGCTATGTTACGTATTCTTATGTCATTTCTGCTATGTTAAAATAGGGGTTGGAAAATAAGCCATACTCTTTTATTAGCTCTGCTATGTTACATATTCTTATGTAATATGTGCTATGTTAAATAGGTGGTTGGAAATGTGTTCATTGTCTTTTATCGATCTGCTATGTTCGTAATGCTATGTTACATAGGTAGTAACAAAAGGAAACTAGTACACCCGTGGAACGAATACACCCCTGCTGTTTCATAGTCTTATGTATTCTCTGTTATGTTCAATTAGGGGTGGAAAAAATGTTCATCAAAGAGAATGAATACACCCCCTAAAACGACTATCTGTACTACTGCTATGTCCACCCCTGTGGACGGTTCAGGGTGTTCGATTGTAATCTTTGCTATTTCTGTTATGTTAAAATAGGGGTTGGAAAAAGAGAACGTGTACACCCCTAAAAATGCTCATAAAAGGAAACGTGTACACTCCCTAAAAGACCATGGCTGGACGGTTCAGGGTGTTTGATTTTCGGAAACTAATACATCTCTGCTATGTTCAAACAGGGGTTGAAACGAATACACCACTAAAAATGCTCATAAAAGGGAATGAATACATCCCTGCTATGTTACGTAGTCTTATGTATTATCTGCTATGTTCAAATAGGGGTTGAAAAAGTGGTCATAAAAGGGAACGAGTCCACCCCGTAAAATGTACTCATAAAAGGGAATGAATACATCCCTGCTATGTTATGTATTATCTGCTCTGGTATGTGTTCGTAATTTCTGCTATGTTAAAATAGAGGTTGAAACGAGTACAGCCCTGCTATGTTAAATAGTTGTGTGTTCCTATGTGTTCGTATTTTCTGCTATGTTGAAATAGGGGTTGAAACGAATACACCCCTGCTATGTTGCGTAGTCTTATGTATTATCTGCTATGGTAAAATAGGAGTTGAAACGAGTACAACCCTGCTATGTTAAATAGTTGTGTGTTCCTATGTGTTCGTATTTTCTGCTATGTTGAAATAGGGGTTGAAACGAATACACCCCTGCTATGTTGCGTAGTCTTATGTATTATCTGCTATGTTAAAATAGGAGTTGAAATGAGTACAGCTCTGCTATGTTAAATAGTTGTGTGTTCCTATGTGTTCGTATTCTCTGCGATGTTAAAATAAGGGTTGAAAAAGTGATCATAAAAGAGAACGAATACACCCCTGCTATGTTACGTAGTCTTATGTATTCTCTGCTCTGCTATGTGTTCGTAGTCTTATGTAATTTCTGCTATGTTAAAATAGGGGTTTGAAAATAAGCCATACTCTTTTACTAGTTCTGCTATGTTCAAACAGGGGTGGAAAAAGTGATCATAAAAGGGAACGAGTCCACCCCTTAAAATGTACTCATAAAAGATTATCTGTTCTGCTATGCGTTCGTGTATTCTGTGCTAAGTTCGAATAGGGGTTGAAAAAGTGATCATAAAAGGGAACGAGTACACCCCTAAAAAGTGCTCATAAAAGGGAACATATTCACCCCTAAAATGGAGGTCGTAAAAGACCGTGGGTCGACGGTTCAAGGTGCTCGATTTCCCAGGGGCTCCTGAGTTGGTCAAGTTTGGCTCAGGTATGGCTCAGGTCTGGTCCAGATCGATCCATTTTCTACTACTGTGAGAACACTGTATCTTGTCCAGTTCAGATTAAAATCATAAAGACCCAACGTACAAACGAACCGTTTGGAACATCTGTGCACGTGATCAGTTACGTGGCGCTACCAGATATCACTTTGTAGTGTGGCGCTGCCAACACATTCCAGCTCCAGGATACCTTTGTTCTCATTGTGTTTAGTGCGTCACAAATCCACGTAGTGAAATTGCGCAACAACGTCATTTGCCAGAATCGTTGGCATGGCGAGCTGTCGGTAGGTTGGAAGTTGGTCAGTCACAGCGGGAGGTGGCACATGCCATAGGAGTGGCAGAAGGTGTGATTTCCCGATTGTGGAATCTATTTCAAACAACTGGAAGTGTTCGAAGAAGACAAGGACAGGGCCGTCCACTAGCAACCAAACTAGAGACGATCGTTATCTCTTGTTAACAGCCCGTCGAAACCGGCGTCAGAATACAACTCTGCTCCCGCGAGCCTTCCGAACAACAACAGGACGCACAATATCCACTCAAACGGTCCGCAATCTTCTTCGAGAAGGTGGTCTCTACGCACGTAGGCCTATGATGTGTGTCCCATTAACTCCACGACACCGTGTTGATCGAAGATCGTAGGCGGAGGACCATCGTGGGTGGGGACGCAATGAATGGGGCAATATTTTGTTCTCTGACGAGTCTCGATTCAGTGTGGAGCCTGATAATCGCCGTGTTTTCATCTGGAGAGAGTGTGGAACACGACACAATCCCATGTCTGTGCGAGAAAGATCCCAGTATAATGGTGGTGGACTGATGGTGTGGGCAGGAATTAGCATTGGTGGGCGTACTGAGCTCCACATCATCCGAAATGGCTTTTTGACGGCTCTCAGATATAGGGATGAGATCCTGAAAACTCTTGTTCTTCCTTATGCTGGTGCCATTGGTGATTCGTTCCTTTTCATGGATGACAATGCTCGTCCTCACAGCTCTGTTAGTGAATGAGATGCTGGATTCTGAGGGTATTGCTCGGATGAAGTGCCCGGCATGCTCTCCGGATCTCATTCCAATTGAGCATGTCTGGGATATGCTAGGCAGACGAATTGCCGCTAGGCCAGTAAATCCAACAACCATTCCAGAGCTAGAAGTCGCTCTTCTGGATGAGTGGAACAACATCTCCCAAGAACTCATCCGTAATCTGATTAAATCCATGCCACGCAGGTGCGAGGCTCTGTTGGCTATTCGAAGTGATCATATGACATATTAAGGAACAATCAGTGTTGTTGCCTTGCCTGTTTGTGAGCAGTTCGAGAGGTGCACACATAATCGTCTTGTGTCATGAGCCATGTGAACAAGGTTTTACGTGCCCCAACACCAGTATGTGGCCCATTTTTCTAGTGTATCTTAAAGCATTCCTTCTTGTATGATATATATGAGTCAAACACAAGTTTATTCATACCTTATCTTAAGGTCTTGTGTGATATTTCAGCTGAACCCCTAATTTTTTTGAGCATTATATATATATATATATATATATATATATATATATATATATAGTGGCGGATCCAGGATAGGATCAAGGGAGGGGTAAACCATAGTTGGCAGTTTTATCCAGTGTAAAGCAGGATTGAAGCCCATTTTATATATATACAGTGCGTTCCACGAATAACACTAAGGTCCACCTCCTGAAGAAACGAAGGCAGATAGAAACATGAAACCTTTTGGAACCTTCAAGGGACATAAAAGGCAACATTATGCTGAAAAGGAGAATCCCCCACAAGGGGGGCTAAAGGGGTTTACTGGGGGTAACTCAAAAATTTTAAATAGCAACCCCCATCGTGTGACACCTCGTTTGAAAGGTAATCACAAATAAAGATCACTTGTGAAAATTTTAAGTCGCTAGCATGTCCGTAGCCAACATGGCGGCCATCCGTAAAGGACGGTCGAAGTGCGTTCAACGAATAACACTAAAGCTCGTCTCGGGAAGGAACGAAGGCAGATAGAAACATGAAACCTTTTGAAACCTTCAAGGGACATAAAAGGCAACATTATGCTGAGAAGGAGAATTCCCCACAAGGGGGGCTAAAGGGGGTTACTGGGGGTAACTCAAAAATTTTGAATAGCAACCCCCATCGTGTGGTACCTCGCTGGAAAAGTAATCGCGTATAGAGACCAGACCGTGCCCACAACAAACTCTAAAGTGTAACGTAGGTCTAGTTCGGAACGAATGCACAATACACATACCACACAACTAACACTATAACAGTATTGCAAATACAAAACATGCAAATTGAACTGAAACCGATAGAAAAGAAAGTACCATAATATTATTGAAAAATCTGAACCCTCCGAGGCTCGAACCCCGGACCGCACGTGTACTGAACCAACACTTTACCATTGCGCTACTGTCGAACTGCTACTCTTACGGACGAGGAGATGTAGTTCATGACGACGAGTTGCCCGTGGTGGCGCTTTGGTGTTGGACACACTTACTTCAGCAAAGCTACTCTGTTTACTCGTGCACCACTATCAGATGTGCGTTTCCGACCAACAGTGCGCTACATTACAACCCGGAACAGTAGGTCTGAAGGACGTAGACGTGTGTTTGTGCTGGTGCGTTTGACCATCCTACATCGCATACATAATGTGGTCTCTTGAACAGAGAATTGAAATTGTGTTACTCTTTGGGCTACGAATCGTTCGTACAGTGCAACAGCACAGTTGTTCAATGAATAAAATGTGCGCAACCCAATTAGTGTTTCTTCTGTACGCCATTTATTAATCAAATTCTTTACGTCAGGCAGTGTGACCAATGCCCCAAAGACTCGAAACCCTAGTGTTGCTACGGAAGAAACACAGATACAACTGTTGGCGGAGCTGAATGTGCATCCTCAACAGTCCATAACAACTGTGGCTCAAACGTGTGGTGTGTCACGCACAACGACATACAGAATCTTAAAAAAACATACCTTCCATCCATACAAACTACATATGGTCCAGGAGTTAAGTGAACATGATCCCGATATGCGTATCGAGTTTTGTGAGCAGATGTGTGAGGCATTGGCACGTGGGACCATTGTGCTGACAAACGTGTGTTTCAGCGATGAGAGTACGTTCTATTTGAATGGCAAGGTCAACAGGCATAACTGCCGATATTGGTGTGACACAAACCCTCATGTACTTCGTGAAGGCAACACTCAACACCCAGAGTCGCTGAATGTCTGGGCGGGTATCTTAGGTAATCACATAATCGGGCCCCTCTTCATCGATGGAATATTAACGGGTGAGAAGTATCTGGCGCTGCTGCAAGACTTTATTGCACCGTTGATTGTCGAGGGAATGGAAGAGAATCCGCAAGAATTTGGAGAGATTCCGCCCGTTTTTCAGCATGACGGCTGTCCTGCCCATTTTCACCGCCTTGTACGTGACTATTTAGATAGTGAGTTTCCGCGACGATGGATTGGTCGTCGCGGCACCATTGAATGGCCAGCCCGTTCGCCAGACCTTGCTCCACCCGACTTTTTTCTCTGGGGCTATTTGAAGACTATAGTGTTCCGCACGCAGCAGAACAGCATTGCGGAGTTGCGCCAAAGCATAGCTGATGCCTGTCATTCTATACTGGTAATGACTTTTACCCGTGTTCGAGAGGAGTTCGTCCAACGTTTACATTACTGCCAGGAAGTGGGCAGTGCACACTTCGAGCATCTCCTGCATTAATGAGGTGTGTTCCAAATCATACTATGTTACTCTCTGCTTACAGGTTTGTAATGTTTCTTCGATCATAGTTTACGGATGGCAGCCATGTTGGCTACGGACATGCAATCAACATGCACTTTCCAGAACAGGTCAATACACGTGATACCTTTCAAACGAGGTACCACACGATGGGGGTTGCTATTTACAATTTTTGAGTTACCCCCAGTAAACCCCTTTAGCTCCCCTTGTGGGGGATTCTCCTTCTCAGCATAATGTTTCCTTTTATGTCCCTTGAAGGTTCCAAAAGGTTTCATGTTTCTATCTGCCTTCGTTTCTTCTGGAAACGAGCTTTAGTGTTATTCGTTGAACACACTTCGACCGTCCTTTACGGATGGCCACCATGTTGGCTACGGACATGCTTGCGACTTACAATTTTCACACGTGGTCTTTACTCGTGATTACCTTTCAAACGAGGTACCACACGATGGGGGTTGCTATTTAAAATTTTTGAGTTACCCCAGTAACCCCCTTTAGCCCCCTTTGTGGGGGATTCTCCTTCTCAGCATAATGTTGCCTTTTATGTCCCTTGAAGGTTCCAAAGGTTTCATGTTTCTATCTGCCTTCGTTTCTTCAGGGGGTGGACCTTAGTGTTATTCGTGGAACGCACTGTATATATATAGGTAGATAGATAGATAGATATAGATATATACATGATCGAAAATGGCTTCGAATCCATACTCGCTGAGATGAACAGAAGATACCGTTTAAATCCACAAATTCAGCCCCATTAGTTCTCTAAGCGGGATGGTGATATGTAAAGATACTTGAAAATTATCAATATTAATGTCAAATTCATAGTTTTGGGGCTCCACAAATTCATTGGTGACAGTTTTGTTGCCGTTTGTGTTTAAAATGAAACGTATTCTCCCCGTGCGAAGAACGGGTATTCTGCTAGTCTGTAATAATAACTAACGGAAGTTTCACTTAATATATTTCTCGCTGCTCAAATTTACTCACTTGTGCGGTATATGTGTGTAAAATAGAATTAAAACCTGTTGCTTTAAGTATTTTTCCGTTAGCGAAATACATTGTATATACAGTACGACGTCGATTATCCTAACGTCAAAAATCCGAACGCGGTACCTAGAAGCTTTTTACATTTTGTCTTAACGCTAGCGATAAACAAACAATAGCGTGTCCGTCGACGTTATGTGAAGTCAGTGTTTTTACAAAAGTCCATTTATATGTAATTGTTTGTCATGTATTTTTATTTTTATTTTTTCTTAGGCCTATAAGTTTTAAGTGTGACTTACAACAACAGTGTTATTTAGAGTACAAGCAGGTTCTTCAGAAACATTAAATGTAAGTAGCCTTACGTACGGTATTGTAATTATTTTATGTTCTGAATAACCACTGTATCGGTAGAAGAACATACCGTACAGTATATGTAAGCCTAAATGGCACTTTCTTGGTCATTTTCGAAAATCCGAACAATTTGAAAATCCGAACTACCTGTGGTCCCAATTAGTTCGGATTTTCGACTTCCCACTGCATATGTTGCAGACATATTACAGCAAGTAAGATTACTAGCATCAGGCCAATAAATAGTTTTTAAACTATATTCTCCTGTTTTTGCCAATATTTCCGAACAAATGATTTTTTCTAATGGTTTCAAAATTTTCGGAATTTTACATAGAACAATAAATATAGCTCTACGAAATATATGTTTCATTTAACATATTAACTAAAATGATTCTGTGATTAACTAAAATGATTATTCTGATAATACCCAAATTTTCGGCTTTTTCCCCAGCTCGGGAAAACAGAAAAAACTTTTTTTTACCCAAAATTTCCGTTTTTTTTCACAGGTCTTCACAACACTAGTCTGAAAACACAGTGCACCGAACATTCCTAACGATGGCGAATGTTAACACCACGACATCGGCAACTACAACTGAAATGAACACGTGACCATCGCCATTGGACCTTGGCACAATGGCAGAGCGTTGCATTGTCTGATGAATCCCGATATCTTCTTCATCATGACGATGTGAGGGTGCGAATCCGTCGTGTTCCAAGGGAACAGCTCCTTGACATCTGTACTGCGGGACGGAGACAAACTGGGAGCGGATTAATTATTATCTGGGGAACATTCAGGTGAGCATCCATGTGTCTAGTGGAGCTCGAGCAAGGCACCATGACGGCCGGGGCGTCGAACGCTGCTTGCAGACTACGTACACCCTTTCATGACGGCCATGTTTCCCATCGGTAGTGGCATGTTTCGACAAGATAATGCACCATGTCACAAGGACAGGAGTGTGATGGAGTGTTTCTTTTCGTGTAGTATGGCGTATGCCATAGGATAGGTGAGTGTGGAGACCGGGGTGACCCACACAATGTATCCCGCAAGAATCTGGCGTGCACGGTGCGAATGAAGCAAAAGTTGCCAAGGGCAGCTTTTTATAATTGTAAGATAACGTTGATCCACTTGAAGGGTGTTCATGTCCAAGTCCACTTGTATGCCCAAGTACAGGAGTTGCCGAGATGGAACCAGAATGGACTTTTCTACATTAATAGCCCAAGTAGACTGTCCCAGAACACGAAGAGCTTCTTGTAGATTTTCTGGAGTGCCAATTAGCAAAATATCGTCATAGTACACCATGTAGCGAACGAGGTGTGCCACATGAAATTGAAGTTCCTGTAGAACAAATCGCTGCATGATCAATGGGCTAAGCGCCCAGCCCATGGGAAGACGAGTAAACCTAAATGTTCGTCCAGCACAACGAATGCCAAAGAAACGACGAGTGTTAAGGCTTAGTGAGATGTGGTAGAAACCTTGCTGAAGGTCTATCTTCATTAAATAGTCTGAGGGATGCACTAATTGCGAGAGTTGCGTCACTTTAGGTAAAGTAACATGCGAAATGTTCTTGTAGTACTTTGTCCATTGAGAGCAGTCATAAATGACACGTACACTATGTTTGTCACCTTTGGGAATGCAAAACACCGGGAAAGTATTAATCACATTGTCCGTTTCTTCAATGATTCCAGCATTTTCTAAGGCACATAACACAGGTAAATAATGATGATTCGTACGTCTAATTTGACGAGGAGCCTGAATTGGCGGAGTGTGGGTAACCTCTGGGACACAGCAAAAGGTGCCCGGAGTATCAAAGAAAACAGTAGAGGGAAAAACACGTTTGACAGAGAAATTGGCAAAGAGAGACTCCGATTGCGGAGGCTCGTCACTATCACTTTCACTATCTGTCACACTATCACTGTCACTATCACTAGTGGAGGAAGCTTCGTCTTGAGGGACGTCTTCTTCTTGTTCCTGAGGTTGATCCCGTTGCCAGGGCATGTCGGATAAGGCCTCAATAGCTTCCCTCCAGAAGTCCCAGTCATCTGGAAGGGTGAAGAAGGGTTCCTGAATGCGCAAATGGCGGACTACGTCTACGTTGCGTTCCTGCTCTGCCAAATAGAGGAATAGCAAGCGTGGGTCTTCTGGGGGCCACTGGATATCCTGGGGTTGGAGATCAAGGTCCACAATCAATTCGGCGAGTGGGTCTGGAAGTTGCATAGGCTGGAAGGGAAGATCTTCCATGGGGTTGGCCGGCGCACCTTCAACAGGAAGAGGCGTCCAGAAGTCCACTAATTGGTGCTCAGGTGAATCTTCATTCCTGCTTGGTTGTAGACGATGTACTCTGAGTTTTCTTTTTCTTTGCCGTCGCCTTCGGCGGCTGCCGAAAGGGCTGCTGGGGCATCTGGATCTGGAGACCGGGAATGCTAGTGAGGGATGCGTTAAGAGAAGCTGTTCTCCAGTCATACTGCAAGGCGATGCAGAGAAGTTTGATCCTTTCCAGAAGGAACTGGCGATCCGCTTCGGCAAGTTGAGCCATGAACGGGTAGGATATAAGTATATGGCGAAGTTCCGCTGCATCTCGGCGACCAAGCGTCGGGTCCAATTGGCGAGATTGCAAATAAGCGACCGCAGCTGGAACATCATAGGAAGCACCATAGGGGTGTTGCTGCTGCTGTTGGGTTTGTTGTTGCGAAAGTTCGCGCACTTGTGTGGTGATGGCCTGGAGGGCATCGAGCAGAGCTTGGTTTGCGTCTGGAGTAGTAGGGCGAGACTGGTCATCATGCTGGCTCATGGTTCTTCGTGTCCAGAATGCGTGGAGCGAGGATTGAACCAATTTTCTAGGGCGAGCTGATGAAGACGCTGCAGGCGTTGAAGTCGAAGCGACGCTAACACTTGTAGAAGCACTGGCACTATTCAACACCGGCAACGGGCGGGTTGCCTGCACACCTGGAGTAACCGACGTAAACGTGGGTAAATATCCAAAGTTCGATGCTGGCGACGGAGCCGGCACAGCAAGGAGCGAAGAGTCAATGAGAGACACTGGCGATGGCACCCGCGAAGCGTCGTATGCACTGTGAACGGGGCAATCAACCACGGGTTGATTGCGTGAACAACGGCACAAGGACGTAATTGTGGCGAGTTCGTAGCGAGAGAAGAGATAGTATGGCGGAAGACGTGAGAGACACTGCCGGGGCTCAACGTAATCAATACGCGGGAGTCCGAATCAATCGAAGTCCCCACGCGCGCAGAGCGGTGCTCCTCTTCCTACCCTCAAACCTCGAGAACTGATTCGTTTCCACCTGTCTCCTGGGTTTTGTTATCCCAGGATCCAGGTGGCGTGTTCCGATTGGCCGATTGGTCGAGGAACACAGGAGCAAGTTCCAAGTGATGTGCTGGCCCCCAAACTCTCCGGATCTGAACCCAATCGATCACATCTGGGATGTGATTGAACGTGACGTGAGGGCGCATCATCCCCTCCCCGGAATTTAAGGGAATTAGATGACCTGTGTGTGCATATGTGTTGCCAACTCTCTCCAGCGACCCACCGAGAAACATTGCGACCATGCCAAGACGCATTTCCGTTGTTATTCGTGCCAAAAGGTGGACATACTAACAATTAGGTAGGTAGTCATAATGGCCTGGCTGATGTATGTGTATATTTTAACTCGTATATTTTGTCTCGACTCGAATTCGAGTCGAGTCGAGACAGCAACATATTTTCGAGTCGAGACGATATTTTCTCGAGACGAGTCGAGACAGGCTTAAATCTCGACTCGACTCGATTCGTGCGCATCCCTAGTTCTATGTTACTTGCCATATCTCTTAATAGCAAAGCAAGAAAAAATTCTACAACTAAACTCTTACATTACCAATAACAAAAATATTGTTTCTTTTTTTCGTGCTTACTGGTGAAGTGGTGTATTTCCTTGGAAATCGAATATTGTAACTGCAGTGTGTTTCAAAAAGAATGTCAAGGTTTTAAGGCTTTGTAGTATTTATTAATTTAACATACAATTATAAATAGTACATCAAATGAAGAGTAGCTCAGTTTTTTCTACATGTTCAATATGAGCCCCATTCGTCACAGAGCACACATTGAGTCGATAGGCGAGAGAGGCTCATAAACTTTCCGCCATGATATGGCACAAAACACATTCCATTTAGGTGACCCTCCTTGCAACTGCACCATCTTGTGGGATTTACTGGCCCACAGATGCAAATATTACGAGTATGCACATCGCCACTTAGATCGATCCATTATTGAAGACGACACGATCCAGAAAATCTTCATCGTCATACAGCAACATTTCATTTGCAAAGTTCGCACATAAACAATAGTCTGTAGGCTTTAGAGCTTGTAGCAACTTCAAACGATAAGGACATACACTATGTGATCAAAAGTATCCGGACATCTGGCTGAAAATGACTTACAAGTTCGTGGCGCCCTGCATCAGTACTGCTGGAATTCAATATGGTGTTGGCTCACCCTGAGCCTTGATGACAGCTTACACTCTCGCAGGGATACTTTCAATCAGGTGCTGGAAGGTTTCTTGGGGAATGGCAGCCCATTCTTCACGGAGTGCTGAACTGAGGAGAAGTATTGATGTAGGTGGTGAGGCCTGGCACGAAGTCGGCGTTCCAAAACGTCCCAAAGGTGTTCTATAGGATTCAAGTCAGGACTCTGTGCAGGTCAGTCCATTACAGGGATGTTATGGTCGTGTAATCACTCCGCCACAGGCCGTGCAGTATGAACAGGTGCTCGATCGTGTTGAAAGATGCAATCGCCATCCCTGAATTGATCTTCAACAGTGGGAAGCAAGAAGGTGCTTCAAACATCAATGTAGACCTGCGCTGTGAGAGTGCCACGCAAAACAACAAGGGGTGCAAACCCCCTCCAAGAAAAACACGACCACACCATAACACCACCACCTCCGAATTTTACTGTTGGCACTATACACGCTGACAGATGACGTTCACCGGGCATTCGGCATACCCACACCCTGCCATCGGATCGCCACATTGTGTACCGTGATTCGTCACTCCACACAACGTTTTTCCACTGTTCAATCGTCCAATGTTTACGCTCCTTACACCAAGCGAGGCGTCGTTTGGCATTTACCTGCGTAATATGTGGCTTATGAGCAGCCGCTCGACCACGAAATCCAAGTTTTTTCACCTCACGCCTAACTGTCATAGTACTTGGAGTGGATCCTGATGCAGTTTTGAATTCCTGTGTCGTGGTCTGGATAGATGTATTATACTTTACGACCCTCTTCAACTGTCAGCGGTCTCTGTCAGTCAACAGACGAGGTCGGCCTGTACGCTTTCGTGCTGTACGTGTCCCTTCACGTTTCCACTTCACTATCACATCAGACACAGTGGACCTAGAGATGTTTAGAAGTGTGGAAATCTCGCGTACACACTTCTAACACAAGTGGCATCCAAGCAACTGACCACGTTCGAAGTCCGTGAGTTTCACGGAGCGCCGTATTCTGCTTTCTCACGATGTCTAATGACTACTGAGGTCGCTGATAATGAGCACCTGGCAGTAGATGGCAGCACAATGCACCTAATATGAAAAACGTATGTTTTTGGGAGTGTCCGGATACTTTTGATCACAGAGTGTAGTTATAAGCGTCTCCTTAAAATTCTTCACACAGACGGTTGCACTGTAACTACGGATTCGGTCTTTCCGAAATGTAAAACACAGAAAGCTTTCTGCTCACTAGTCGCCATCTTCGCTACTAACGCTTTCTAACGACAGATAGGGAACAGTGAATTTGCATGCGTGCACACAAAATTGTTTGAATTGAACTTTCATTTGATGCATTATTTATAATTGTAAGTTAATTGTAATAAATACAGCACGAAATCTTAAAACCCCGATGTTCATTTTCAAATACCTTCATATTAGCGAAGCAACTCTGTGGCCCTCTAAAAAAGGAAACTTCCCCATTTTCCTTTAAAAAAAATCCCGCCCGGGCCAGTTTCAGGGGACGAAATGGAGGCATGTTCGGGTAAAAAGGAACGTTTGGTAACCCTAGGTTTACCATTACCAAATGTAATAACTTGCATCAGTCAATGTGTACAGGGTAGATGAAAAATAACTCTTCGTTAAAAATATGTAATATTAAGTGGTCGATATTATTGGGGCAAGTTTTACATTGTACAGTAGAGTGGTACAATTTTACAGTGGCGTTGGAAGTTCAGCACATAGACACAAATGTTGGTCAATTCAATTAAACAAATGAATGACTATTTGCACCACATTTACTTGTGGTCTAATGAAAATGCGTTAACCATAAATCCATTTAAATCTAATGCACTTGGTCTCCTTAAACGACTTATACAAATGCAACGCTCGAATACGCCAACAGTACAGATTAATGGAACAATTATTCCATTTCCTGAAACCATCAAAAATCTCTGGAGAATAATAGATCAATTTCTTGAGCAGATGCCTCATATCAACGCTGTATGTAAGAAAGCGTTCTGGTCTTTGCATTCACTCACTAGGCTAAGGAAAATTCTACCCACTGAAAAAAATAATTAGTACTTGTAAAATCTCTAATATTCCCTCACCTTGAATATTGTGATGTAGCTTTATCATACTTAAATGAAGAATTAGTGTACCGGCTACAACGTATCCAAATGCCTATACAAGATGGTAAGAAACGATTTGAACAAACTTCGAGAGTTGATTCCCGACACCGAAAACAGAAAAAAAAAGTCCTATGGAACTTTGGTCAGTGAGAGAGAGTTTCGGCGATATAAGGTGCCAAAAGCGTGGGAAAATGAACTTCAGAGGGCTGTAATTCAAAAGCAACACAACATGGAGAGTGGGGTTTAGAACATGACATTCGAAAGTCATACCCGCTCGATTGGAAAGTGTGTTTCCAACTTCCGCAAGATGTGTGCAAGGTATTCCCCAAAGGAACGTAGTGATTCTCTATAACCTGACAAGTAATCCCTATGTTCCCTTGAGGAATCCCTCGCACACATCTTGAGGAGGTTTGAAACACATCTTTCAATCGAGCAGGTATGACTTCGAGTGTCATGTTCTAAACCGCAAAATTTACGTTGCCTTGTTTTTTAATTACTCCCCTCTGAAGTTCGTCTTTCCACGCTTTCGACACCTTATATCGCCGAAACTATCCCTCACTGACCAAAGTTCCAAAGGAGTCTTTTGCTGGTTTCGGTGTCGGGAATCAGCTTCCGAAATTTGTCCAAATGGTTTCTTACCATCCTGTATACGGTTTGCTTATAATCTCAAACGATCAAATCAGTTAACTCAATACTACATAAAGCTGAGCCTTCTGAATCTTGCCAATAGACGTTATCTGCATCGACTCACACTCCTCTTTAAGATTTTGCGCTTCTAATAACCCTCCTACTTATTTCAACGATTACAACCATTAAATACTCATCACGATCACGATACAAGATCAGGTGTAAATAAACTCCTTTCTTCCTACATCCGTTGAAATATTACTCGAAATCGTTCTTTGCATCTACTATATGTGCATGGAATGATCTTCCACCCAACATACGGCAATCTCAGTCAATCAATCTATTCAAGAAATCGGTTGAGCAGAACATCCATGAATCTCTCCAGGCTTACTGATATCTGACAAAAATGCTGATTTTTATTCTTTTGCCTTTTATTTGTTTTTCTTATTCCTAAAAGTGTCCTATCTGCTGTTTTGCGGAGTTGTAAAATGCAGCCAATATATTAAACAACTTTTAAATGGAAGAAAATTAATTTTTAATTAGCCAGCTCTAATATTACCCTAGCAAGTAAAAGTAAAACTGAACATGTAATATTAGTACTAACAAACATTTTGACGGATTTCGAAATGTATAAAATAAATAGTTTTCATAATATTTTAGGAAACAAACATATTATTACATAGGGAAATTCCATCGCATTCAGAGTGTTAGACACAACCTTAACTTCGCCACAAAATAAGACTAAATAAATAAATAAAATAAAATAAAAAGTTCACTGCCGTAGCATAAGTAGCTAATAATTTTAGCAACCACCAATTTCATATAGCACGGCTACATCTTGAACAGGAAATTCCGTAAAAAGAGGAATGTTGTGAAAGCCTTGTAGCCGTAGACCTAAAACTGCTACTGGTGAGGATAGATAAATATCTTCCTGGCATCATTCACAAAGAATTCATTGTGCAGTACGCACTGTGTTTCAACACAATCAGGGGTCAGAAGATATAAACTATACGGACTATGCGTGCAAACAGGTGACAAGCATTTCAAATCCAACTGTAGCATAAACTTTCTGAAGACGACCCTCACAGATATAATGAGTTCTGCACCTGAAGTTTGAACCAATATGAAATGACTCATTCATTTCCTAAAAGCAAAATGTTCAGTAATTAAGCAATTTTTGTTAGTGGGCAGATTAACCGTCAGAATCATAGCAATTGGAGTAATCCTAACACTCACGGGACAGACACCTCAAAGAAGTTCAGACAAAATTATGATGGGATGAGGGACCAGTTTTACTGGACCGGTATTCATTGATATAACCCTGAACGCTATTTGGAAATGCTACAGAAGAAAGTGCTCTTTCCCTGCAAAACAAAAAAAAAAAAAAAAAAAAAAGATGGTAGCTTCCAGTGTTACTTCCAACAGGATGGGACTCTACCGCACTCTGGTATAGGAGTTCGTGAATGGCTCAATATGCAATTCCGTGGTCACTTAATTGGGAGCCGTGTCCAGTGGTATAGACATCAAGGTATAGCCATCTCTAGTCACCTTAAAGCAATGGAGTACACTGTAAAATTCGCAGGGCAGACACGATTTTTAACAACGTAATTTGCACGACTTCGACATTTTACAAGAGACTATCCGACGCGTGCAATTCGTTTGGATTACACGTCTGAAGCTATGTGTTATGCATAGCTGAGAACACACCGAAAATATCCTGTAATGGTACCGAGACCGAGACGGACTTTTACATAACCTAGACCGAGATAGACTTCTCTTTAAATCGAGACGAGACTTAGGACAGTCTCGAAAGTCTCGGTATCCTCTCGAATACTGATAGCTATTAAAATTGCCTTTACTCAAAATGTCCAGCACAAATGTTTGTTACCCGTTCCTCAAGCCTCTCCCGAAACAAAATCCACTGCTGATGTGTATAGCATTCTCTCTCTCTCTCTCTCTCTCTCTCTCTCTCTCTCTCTCTCTCTCATATATATATATATATATATATATATATATATATATATATATATATATATATCCCTCCCCTTGGATTCGCGTCTGCTGAAATTTTGTACCATGCTGTGTGAAATATTGAAAGGAAAATTTTCAAATTGCACTACATATTTCTAATAAGGTATTACATATTTCTAATTTAGATATTTAATAAAACCACAATACCACATTTATTACTCAGTGTAACAAAGGACAATACAGTATCACTAACATCAAAATTTTGGATATCTCTAGTAACTCGAATGGCATGAACGGTGCTATGTGCAACAATTGTATCTTAACGTCAAACGCTATGATCAGATATAATGTATTTCGAATTAATGAAGGAACAAAGTTATAAGAACTGGAAAATTTAACTTTTTCTAAAAACTTTACTTCAGAAACGTGCTGACATATCACGTCTCATCATGTAGGTGCTTCCAAAAGACTTAAATGATCATAATGCCATTTATAACAATTGTTACTTTAAACCGTTTCCAAGATACCAAACAGATTGGTAGTGGTTTTTCTACTGCTTAAAATGACGTATTTGTGTTATTTTTTCTAATTATTGTTGGTTTCCTTTTCTTTAACATTGCAACAATAATTTTTGGTGGTTTTAATTACAACAAGCCGCAGTTACATTATTTTAAACAGTGTTGCCAACTTAAATAAATTGCTAAATATTATTCTAAATACAGTGCAAATAAGGTAGCTAAACTGCAAAATATTTTAAAATTACTCGTAATTTCTTTTGTGGTGCGAGAACGTTTTCAAAAAACGATGTTTTTCATAGTCTTTGGGCAACTTACAATGTTAATGTCAAAATTTTTGTTCCAGCAATACATGTAACTGAAATTAAATGAAACTTATAAATTTTCAGTAACACTAGTGGTTCCTCCTAAGCTTTACGCCTGGTGTACACCTTAGTTTAAAACCTTGCTTAGTTCAAAGTTCTAATCACATCCTAATTATATTTCACTAGTTTAACCACCGACCACCTCAAACTCGATCCATACCATATAGCTATATGTAATTATTCAAGAACTTACAGTTAGTAATACACATTATGTTGATTTTCGGTTTGGTTTGTTTTAGTTTAACGTCCCACGGTTATGCTACAGCTGCTAAAGGAGACGTGGAGCTACTGATTATAGTAAAATCCGAACCACTTCCGTCGTTCAACTGCGCCCCCACCGGGAATCGAACTCGGGACCATGCGAAGTGAAGTCAAGCATGCTAGCGCTTGACCAAATGGAGATAATCACATTGGGCCTTATGCAGAGTCGTTTTGACGTATGATTAGTTTCATACTAAAGGCCTGACTACTGCGGGAAACATATGTTAGTCGAACTCTTTAGTATGAAACTAGTCACGCGTCAGAATGTCTCTGAACAAGGCCCATTGTGTTTATTTAAATCACTAAGTCAGTGTTGCCGGATCCGAAGATCAAAAAGTAGCGTTTCTGTACTCCAAAAGCAGCGGGTTTTAACTATTTGTAGCCCAAATATATAGAAATGAATTATTTGGCAACTAATTAAATAACCTTTTACTAATACTAACGAAATAATTTTTAACATGGGCTGAAAAATGTACGGACATATCACAAGAAGAAATTATGATCTATGGATGAAAACAATTCTAAACTGGAAACCACGAGATAAAAACAACCTAGGAAACGTCCGCATACAACAAGGTGTGATGAAATCAAGAACCACTGGTAAGTAACCTGGAAAAGAATTGTCCAAGATAGATAGTTGTCGAGAAGACTTGGAAAGATCTTCATCCAGCAGTGGATTGATAATGGTTGATTATGATGATGATGATTTTATAATATCTGAACCTCAGATGTAAACAAAATCAAGTCATAATTTCATAATTTCACAGAAACGAAAAACCGGTTCCTTAAGTAAGACCTATAGTACTGTTTTTAACCCTATATGGCCTGAATTACTATAACATTAAAGAAAAAATGTAATACTTACAGCATTTACTCCTTATGACACATAAAATTGAAAATGTGTGTTTCAATGTAAAATGAGACCATACTGGTGTGAAATTTGAAACGTGACGTTTTCGTTACGCTCGGCATTTACAGGATTAAATATATGAAAGATTCTAATAATAAGCAAGACGAATTTGTGAATATTTATTTTACACTCGTACCCTAATACACTAGGAAATCATTTTCATTTTATATTAATGCTTGTTTTCTATGAATACATTTTTAGATACTTTACAATACGTCAAAAAATAAGGTAAAATAAAAGCAATAGAATGAGATACTAAATTTTGATCTTTTACTAACTATTGGAAAAGTTTCAACGTTATCTTCATTGATGTACCAGTTTCAATGAAACTCAGAGAAACGTTTCTTTCGCTTGTTGAAACACAGGAATACGTTGCACTTCTGACACATAGTAATGGGACATCCATTGAAAGTAGGATTCCTACATCTGCCTCTTTTCTTTGCAGTTTCAGGCCAGTGCCCTACGTTATCTCTACGGATGGCCTTCTTCTTTTCCTCTGATAGTCGAAGTCAACAAAATTGCTTGGGCATTCTGATATTTTTCTTTCACCTTTTCTCTGTTTGGATAAGACATCTACTACATCTCCTCGGAACTCATACAGTTGACGCTCATTTTTCTCCGGTAGTCCAAATTTGTTACAATCTTGTCTGTATAATAACTAACTACTAACTAATACCATATCGATAATATGGAAAAATAATATATGGTAGTACTTCTTCGGCCTTATAGATATTCTATATAGTGCCATCAAAGAATCAAATAAATCAACTGCACCTATGAATTATTGTAAGAATCGTCACATTCCTCATTTGGAACATATTCATCATCTGACCCAGAATCACTTAGTTTCGTCTTCATTTTCGCCATCTATTGGTGGTGTAGCAATCTTTTGCCTTGCCTCCGACCGTAAATCATAGCAGGATTCATCTTGATGTAAGAAATGAAAACTGGAGATTTAGTGCCGGATGTTACGAAAACGTTACGTTAAGTGACAATAATATAAAAAAATCCAGATTGAAGCAAAAAGTTTCATTACAACCGTAAAAAAAAAAAAAAAAAAAAAAAAAAAGTTTACAAGCGTATGCGTTTTAGAAAATAGTTCTTCAACGTTATCACTTCATTGACCATCTACTTCTAACCCGACGAAAACAATGTTTCGAACACAACAACAACAACAGCGACCCCGCCAGTAAAACTTCTCAGAAAAACTTCCAACAGGTTCCACCCGGGACATCCACCCATAGGAACAATACAGTGAAATGTGACGAAAACGACACTATCGTCTCTTCTCACAGCACTCTTTTCCTTGCTCGTTACTCTTCCCTCTGTGAAACGTTACGTTTTCGTTACACCTGACCATATAGGGTTAAACTATACTCAGTCGATACAAAATAGTAGGATGCTTTTAGACTTACATTATTACACCACTAGAAATAACACAGTATATTTTAAAAAGTATTCTTAACTCAATTTCTACCAAAAGGTGCACAGTCTACCTTTAAACTTAGCATAGTCTACCTCTAAACTTTATATATATATATATATATATATATATATATATATATATATATATATATATATATAAACTTTTACTAGGTAAGGTAGGGTAAAATGGATCCAAAATTTAACAAAATGTCGTATAGCAAAAAATATAGTTTTGACTATTCAATCCTTCACATTGGCAGCAAAACTACGAAAATTAATAAAAAAGAAAACTAGAAAGTTAAGAATTTTGAAAGGAAACATTAATGTTTTGTCTACTTAGTTGAGTAACAATAACTCTGTAGGCCCCCAAAGCTCATTTCGTCGGCATCGAATTTTGAATCTAACTTGTTTGGTGATCCAACCCGAGACCACACAGCAAAGATGAGTGCCATAGCTCCCAGCACAAGGTTCAGGAAGTTCGTGTTATAAAGTGTCAATTAAAAACGGAGATGTGAAATGGTACTAAAGCATTTGACTAATTTGAAACAAAATATTTTGTAGTAATAATTTACCCTTTTGTTAAGATAATGAACGTTATATTCTATTTTAAAATGACAGTCAAAGCAGAATATATTGGATAATTAATGAAGGTAAGAGGATAGATAAACGGGCCCCCGGATTTTCGGTTCAAATTTGATCACAATCTGTTCTTAAAGTCCCAAATAGTGTATCCAGAACATTTCGTACCGCGGAAACCTCAAAAAGGTGCCAAAATTGCGACAGAATGTACCATCTATTACTATCTATGGTAAGGATAGATAAGAGAGCCCGGGAGGTTTAGTTTAAATTTGATCTAAACGTGTAAATCAGGTTCCAAGTACTTGTTCCAGAAAACGTCAGACCCTGGAAAACTCACAAAGTTGTCTGAAAGTACAATGGAATTTACCGCGTATGGGTAGTGTAGATAAAAAGTTTCATTGACTTTTTAGGTTAAATTTGATTACAATATACTCCTGCGGTCCCAAATAATTTCAGAACATCAAAAATTGTCCTCAATAAGTTTGAAAAAACTAACATTTAATTTACCGCTTACGTTTGGGGTAAGTAAAGGGAACCGCAATCATTCGCTCGCAATTTGATCACAATGTGCTGTTTAAGTCTTACAGTTATAGTGTTTTTGGTGGAAAATCAGACTATAAAAGCTTAAAAAGAAAGAAAAAAGAAAAAAATGAAATTTTGGTTATAATCTATTTTAGATATTTCTAGGGATGTATGCAGGATTTTTTTCCAAGGGGGATAAAAGACTGATATACTTGAAGCACGTGTGCACATAATACAGCTATAAAACAACTGTTATTTACGTACGTATCCTTATTAACTACAGTAAACTATAGAACTCTAATACAAATAAATTAAGTACATATTAGTAAGTAAGTAATCACCTCTTGATATTACTTCCAAGAACTGAACACCTTTCGGAAATCTACAAGGAACAACTACCTCCACACCTCCCGCTGCGGGCGGCCATAAGTATATGGGTAACCAGGGAAAGAGTGAAAATGCTATTGACGAAGAAGTAGCAACGTCGGTAAACAAGCTAATGTTGAAAATTAATGTTGAAAATGAAAATTGAAATTGAAAATGAAAATTGCAAATGAAAATTAATGTTGGTAATGTTGAAAATTAGTTCGGCATGACACATGCAGGAACGTAAAAGGAGGGGAGCCGTTTGCGTGCAGTGTGAAGAGAAGCAGAGTAGAAAGTTTGTTGCAAAAGGAAAGAAGTAAAAGATTCGTAGGTAAGTGTCACAATTTATAACGTAGTTTCAGCTGAAGGTGCAGGATTGGAAATATTTCCTGGAAAAGCTGTATAAGTTCGTATTTCTTATCAGTGGTACGCAAAAGAAAAAATGCTATGGCTGGAGATGACAGGCAATTATTGGAAGATACCTGAAGCGGGGCAAGTGTGAACGTTCACACTTGCCGCTTGTTTTAAAGTTGGGTAAAGAAAATGTAGGAGCCAACACGTAACATTGAGTAAACAACATTTGCAGAGGTAAGACAGAAGTTGGCGGCTATAGACTACTAACAAAACGTTTGCATTATCGTTTAGAACAACGTTTCCCAACCTTTTTTAACTTGCGGCACACTACGGGTGTTACTTGGATTCTCGCGGCACACTTATAGATATTATTTGTAAATATAAAACACAGTGGTATTTTTTTCTGTGATTATTGATCTCCTTCTCACAGAAAAGAAAGCTCGAACACTATTTTCCCCCTTGGTAAATCATAATGCTTATTTTTCATTCTAAGTTAAAAATATAAAACAATTGCAATGAAATATTGGGCTCAAATTTTTAGAAATACGCTTTCTTTTTAAAAACTATCCAACTTTTTACTAAGAAGGAAGATCATTAAATAAAGAACGAACAAATAAATCTCTTTTACTTTTAAAACACAAATGTAGGTAATTTGTTGAAAGAATTGAATGATATTTTAAATTTTCAGGTTGCGAAATAGTCTGCAACAATAAAGAAGCAATAATAGTCATGACAATGATAACCATTTTTTCAACATTAAAAATGTACAGAACATTAACCTGGTATGAAACTTAAAACTGTAGATTCATAGTAGAGGTTGATAGTAATGTGAAATACAAATATGCATTTTCCCTACGTTTTACAATTTGATTGCTATAAAATTAATAATTTTGTTTCGATTCCTCACGGCACACCAGCGGCCCATTCACGGCACATCAGTGTGCCGCGGCACACCGGTTGGGAAACGCTGGATTAGAATTTCGCAGGCCGAGTTGTTGAGCATATGTCATGTAGCACGGAAACACAAAAGAAGCTAGAAATTCGCATCAAAGTCATCCACACTCATGGGTACGCCCAGCCAATTGAGTGGGAAATTGTTTTCAGATACGTCAAACGGTGAAATGAGGATTTCCTGTATCATATGCGAGTGGTCTCACGAATAATGTTCCAACCTTAATCAAAGGAAGTCTGTGTATGTGTGTGACCACTGTGTGCACCGCAAGTAACATTTTCGTGCTTCGTGATGAATGTTGAACTGATTTATCCTATTTCCATATTTTGTAATTATAATATGTATGATATACAGTACTGTAACATTTGTTGGCAATTCTGTTTGACACTAATCTGTTTGGTATTTTATAACTTCCTTAGTTTCATGTAATCAGTATATATATATATATATATATATATATATATATATATATATATATATATATATATATATATATATATATATATATTTGGTCTAGGAATTAATTCGTGCGGGTGGACAAGAGATGGCGCAACGAACGGAGCGTCCCACAGTTCCGTGTATCCACACATGTGTTGCAAACTCCTGTCATCGCGTATCGTTCGTAGTATAGGGCAGTGGATTAAAGCGTCAACAACACCAGTTTGTAGTTAAGTGAACATGGCGCAATTTGTGCCTGATAAAGTGTTTTTGCGGGGTGTCCTGCTGCATTACTTTAACATGCAGAAAAGTGCGACTGAAAGTCATCGTATTTTGGTGGAAGTGTATGGTGACCATGCTCTAGCTGAGCGAACGTGTCAGAAGTGGTTTGCACGGTTTAGAAGTGGTGATTTCGGCTTGGCAGACCAAGAGCGAGCTGGACAGCCAAAAAAATTTCAAGACGAAGAATTGACAGCATTGCTCGAGCAGGATTCGTGTCAAACGCAGGAACAACTTGCAGCAGCATTAGGCGTTGATCAAACAACAGTCTCCAAACGCTTGAAAGCCATGGGAATGATTCAAAAGATGTCACATTGGGTTCCACATGAATTGAAAGACAGAGACGTTGAAAGACGAAAAACCATTTGCGAATTGCTGCTTCAACGACAGAGCAAAAAGGGGTTTCTGCATCGAATTATTACGGGTGATGAGAAGTGGATCCATTACGAGAACCCTAAACGAAAAAAGGCCTGGGTGAAACCAGGTGAACCAGGTCCATCACAACCAAAACGAGATATTCACTGTGCAAAGGTTATGCTGTGCATATGGTGGGATATGAAAGGTGTGGTGTACTATGAGCTGCTGCAACCGGGTGAAACTATGAATGGAGAACGTTATCGACGACAATTAATGCGTTTGAAGCAAGCTCTGGCCAGAACACGACCAGAATGGGAGAACAGACATGATAAACTTATTGTTCAACATGATAACGCTCGCCCACATGTCGCAAAACCGGTCAAAACCTATTTAGAAAATGTCGGATGGGAAGTTTTACCCCACCCGCCGTATTCACCAGACGTTGCTCCTTCGGACTACTACTTGTTCGATTGCATGAACAACGATTTGATTGGACAGCGGTTTACTTCTTCAGAAGATATCGAAACATGGGTCTCTGACTGGATCGCTTCCAAGGATGAGGACTTCTTTCGCCACGGAATCCGTACATTGCCTGACAGATGGGCGAAAGTGGTGGCTAGCGATGGACAATATTTTTCTTAAGGTATTTATGTATTTTGTGTTTGTACTACAGCTTTAATGTGTGCGTACCAACCGCACGAATTAATTCCTAGACCAAATATATATAAGGTAAACGCACCGGATTTCGACAGGTTAAGGACCTTTTTCAAAATCCATTGCCTATTGTGTCCATAATATTGGTCGGTGTTGGCCCATTTTTTTCCTTGAAATGTATAGTCTCTACTAATACTAAAAGTCACTTCAAGGCTCAAATGCTAATGTTATTTTTTTTATGAAACTGGAACTCGCCAATGGAACCCGAATTCGACACACTTCACCTGGTTTCGACAGTTGCGGTACCTGAATTCGACACCTTCAATTATATCCATGTAAAACATTAAGTCGGCATTATTAGTAGTAGTAATCTCTTCTCAGCTTCAAATATTGTTTTATTATTATGCAGAAATTATCAAACGGACAAAAGAACACAACTTAAACTTCCTGAACTGAGTAGTTACTTCGATGATCCTCAATTCGACATGCTGGAACCTGATTTCGACATTTCATGTCCGAGGTTACAACTATCGGAGAATTATGCAACAAATAGCTTTATGGAAGACTTTGAACATACTTGTACGTTTTGATATTCAGTTAAAATTATATTTGCACTATTGAGCATGAATTCGACAACCTTGTCGAAATCCGGTTCACGATACAAATAAAGGCTCGTGTTTTCGACAACCCCCCGTTCATGTTACATCACAACCTTTGTCCTCACAGAAGAACACAAAACGCACTGATTGAAACTCCTTTACAACATTAAAGTACCACTATTTGCTTGAATCAAACCTAACTTTAATAAAAATCTTAGGAAAAATAACTTGCAGTCTTATGTTTTCCTTAAGATTATGTGTTTTTTCTCGAAGAGTGTGTCACACACACAACAATGTACTTCTTTTCTCCATGCATATGACTCATCTACTGTAACCGCATTTTTGACACGAGAAAAGACACTCCCATAATGTTGCCACTTCTATTCACGATCGCAGGGATGACATCTTACGCTTATTTCACATTTAAGCACAGGTATGTCGAATTCGGGTGCCTGTCGAATTCAGGCGCATTTACCTTATATATATATATATATATATATATATATATATATATATATATATATATATATATATATATATATATATATATATATATATATATATATATATATATATATATATGCGTGTGTGTGTGTGTGAAAGAGATTCAATGTATTTTTTGGTGTTTATGCCTACGTTTCTATGTTTTGATGCGACTGTAGAGTACATCGTTGCCCCAACCATTGTTTACTCTTACCTCACCATATGGGGCAAGACTATGTTTTCTTCGTCAAAACTATGTTATTCCTCTGTATCCTCTGCTTGATTTGCCGCAATTAAACTGTATATGTTATTAGAGATAACAGGCTTTCACATAGAGAATATACTGCGTTTTTCTCTGTCGCCATTCCACCGCAATTCTTTGATTTACAAAAAGTGTTCACTCTTTCCCTGGTTGCTCATACCTCTTTTTGCATCGGGCGAATGATAAGGAAGGTAACCTGCGATTCGTTTGATGCAATTTGATCTTATTGTGTACGTGATGTCTCACGGTGTTTTTCTTTTAAAAAAATTGACGGTCTAAATGCAAAATGTGCGTAGAAACATTGATTCTAGATATGAGGGTAAGTCAATAAGTGATGCAATATTTATTAGTTTCTTTCTAAGTTTGCTCTACGACATTGTGTGTTTAACGGACGTTAAGGTGTCACCGTTGGTTTCGCCTGTAGTAGGTTGCAGCATTATCACATCAGTTTACTTTGTGCTGTTGCGAAGTAAAGATGGCCGCGCCTATCTCTGTGTCTACCAAACAAGAAGACCAATGTGTTGCCGCAGCGAAGTGTTTACCAGTGGATTGAACAGTTTAAAAGTGGTCAAATGAGCGTGAAGAATGAGGAAAGAGAAGGGCGTCCAGCTACAGCAACAACTGATGATGTTATTGAAGAAGTCCATGCCTTGATTCTGAATAACAGACGAGTAACTGTTAATGAAGTGGCAACCCATATGCAGATTAGTCATGGTTCTGCATATGGCGTCATGCATAATAGGCTCAACTTTGACAAAGCCTGCGCGAGAAGGATTCCGAAAAACTCGATGAAGATCACAAGCGAAACCGTGAGAGAATCTGTTAGCACCTACTGGACCATTATGCTAATGAAGGTGAAGCGTTTCTCAGGCGAATCATCACTGGAGATGAAAAGTGGATTCATGACTTTGGACCAGAGAGCAAACGCCGGAGTATGGAATGGAAGCATCCCGAATCTTCCGTCAAGAAGAAATTGACGTCAGCTTTCTGCAGGGAAAGTGATTCTCACAGTGGTTTGGGATTCACAAGGTAAAATCCTGAAACATTATCTGGAATAAGGGCAACGATAAACAGTAAAAGGTACAGTGACATGCTGGTAAGTTAAGGCAATTCGTAATAAAAGCAGAGATATATTGTTGGAAGGCATTCGTGTGTTGCATGACAATGTGCATCCACATACCGCTGTCCACACCGCTCAAACTCTTCAGACGCTGTGTTCGAGGTGTAGGAGCATCCTGCATACAATCTTTATCTCGGCTCGCCGGATTACCATCTGCTTGGTCAACTTAAAGATGCTCTCAGAGGCTGTCGATTCAGCTCCCATCAACAGGTGAAGGAAGTGGTGCATTTGTGGCTTCCTGCCACGGGTGCCAACTTGGAATCGAAACTCGAATCCTGACAACTGGAACGGAACAGACAGATGTGCACATACTGCGGAAGGTGACTCGTAATATCAAAAGAAGGCAAAAAGTCCTCTTGCATGTTGTCGAATTTCGCGCTGTCTGTACAAATCTTTCTGTTCCATTCCAATTGTCAGGATTCGAGTTTTGATTCCAAGTTAGCACAACTGCTTCCTGCACCACCAAAAAACATTCCTGGAGAAGGTGTCGGAAAGCTTGTGCAACAGTGAACCAGGTGCATTGTAAACCATGGTGACTACGTTCAAAAAAAAATAATATGAATAAGAATAATGTATTTTTGTGGTAATATTAAAAATTGATTGCGGATACTTATTGACTTACCCTCGTAGTACGAACATCTCACAAACAGAAACTATCATTTGAATGAACTTATTCAAATTTTAAACCTGTTCACTTAAATGCTTCTGAAAACATTAATTGAAATCTGATTTACATTTTGTGATCAAATTTGAACCGAAAATCCTAGTGCCCATTTATCTACCCTGCAAATATATGATAAATTCTATCGTAATTTTGGGCAACTTTTTGAAGTTTCCGCGGTCTGAAATATTCGGAAACACTATTTGACACCTCGAGAACACATTGTGATCAAATTTAAAGCGAAAATCCGAGGGCCCGTTTATCTACCCTCCTACCGGAAGTATTGAACAATTCTGATTCAAAGAAAGGAAATAAACTACTGCATAGTACTGAAGTTAATTTAATAGTGTTTCATTGTATAGACTCTACTGAGGCCATTTGAGACAAAGTCTATTGCTAAAAGTGAAATATGGGTTACTATTAGAGTTTTACCCCAGGTATGACATACCCACCAATGATTGAACTTGGAACACACACATGGAAAGCATTACCGCTAGCAAACTAGCTATGAAGAGGTACACCATACTATAATTCTAAGTCAAGAATGAAGGCATAAAATAAGAAGCGTAAACGACAGACTGTACGATAATAATACTTTCACAATTTTAATTTCACACTATTTATTTCGAGACTTTCGGGACGAGACCGAGATCGAGACAAGCATCTGTTCACAGAGACGAGACCGAGACGGCGATTTTTGACTCGAGACAAGATCCAGACCAAGGTAGCAATTTATCAACCAGACTGTACAAGGTCTCGTCTCGTCTCGATACCATCCCTACCTGTAAGCTTTCTGCACAATGAAACTTCGGTGACAAAAATGTAAGTTATGTTAAATGTCATTGTTCATAACTAGTACTAGGATTTTTGATGGAACTAAGTGCCGAAATTGGCGGGTGGAAAGACAAAAAAAAAAAAAAGAAAAAAAACTTTAAGGTGAAAATTTGATGGAATTCAAAACTTAATTAATAATTATACTAGGCCCCAAACAGTATTTTAATATTTTTGTATCGAATTCTCTCAGTCTAGATACTGGATCCTTTGAAAAGGTCTTTAACTGAACATCGAGAAGATGTAAATGAAATCACAATTTCACCATCAATTGGTTGACATTTTAAGGCGTGGAACAGTGAAATAGAAAGAAATTGATTTGACAACATTCATCATCTCAATGTTGGAAAATGTCCAGGAATACTTCATACTGCAAGTAGGAGCGAGATATTTATTTTCTAACGTTGACTGAAGCTCTTTTGTTTCACCAAAGATAATTTGTAATTTTAATCCTTCTAGAACGAAGTAGCAAAATTTCATAATTTCAGCAATTTTTTAATATTTCCGGCAATGTAAGCGAGACAGGAAAACCTGTTCAATTCCTTCACCTCATGCCTTCCTGATTTTACGTTTTGACATCTTTTCTACCAGATGGTCGCTGCTGTTGATGTGTTTTCCCGTACCTTCCTCGGAAAAGGAGGGACAAATTGCTGCGACCGAGGTCCTTTATTAGTTGGATGCGGACAGTGTTGCCACATCGAATTATTTCACGGGCTTCGATGTGCACAGTTAGCCATTCTGAGTAGCGTACCATCTTCACTCGCCAAGACTAAACGACTGAATGACAAATTGGTAACACAGCCAAGGTCACCCACTTCTTCCCCCGAAGCAGAGGGAAGCTTTCTTCCGTAAGAGGGCGGCGGGAGTGCGGCCAAAGTATGTTTCCGAGAGCACACTTGAAATAGAGAGAGACTACGTTTTTACATATTTCAACAAAATTACGTGCTTTTTGTATATAATGTAAGGACGTTATAAATCAACATTAATAATGCCGGGGAACAAGGAGGAACTTAGATTTACATCAGTACAATATAAACGAAGAACGAATGGAAACTTAAAATTTGGTGATTTAGTGAGAACTTCTTGATTGGATGGAGAAAGCTCTCTTTGGTGGAATTTATTGGACATAAATTTCGAATTTGGAACACCAAAAGTCATATGCTAACTTGAAACCACTGTTTCATTAACCTACTCCCGATTTGGTGGAACACCAAAAATCCAAACCCTACTCACAATTTTCAAATGGTAGCACATACATTAAATATGATTCCACAGACAGACTCAGATGACTTTTTAAAGTGTTATTTGATAACCCAACGTGATTCCATTCCATTTTACAAAAGCATCCTCAAACATAAGACTAGTGTTTAGGTGTACAATGATGTACTCAGAATGACGAACACCTCCTTCGTTTCGAGGAAATAAAGAGTATTCTGGGACTTTCGAAACATCCCGTATATTGATACAGACAAACAAAATAATATATAATAATAAAGAAACGAACAATAAAACCCAACTTACCAAATCACGGATTCCTATTTAACCTTTCTTTTAAAACAAGAAAAAGAGAAAGAAGAATAAAATGTACACGAGAAAATGGATGATCAGTACAAACCACCGTATGTTTTATGCTTAATTTAGCAGATTGTTTTTAATAAATATGTATACATAGATCTCTAAAAGGCGTTCGTTTCCTGTTATTTCACACAACTGCATAACCGTCGACTAGATAATTACAGTTCCTATTATATTTTGCGAAGCCATGTATACACAAATTCACCGTACTGACACCTCCAATACGGATAGCTATCTGCATTGTTTTTATCATCTTCTCTCGCGTTCATTTTGCTATGCATAGGAAAAAGAAAGTATATATAGTGGAAAGGCTTCAGCCTTCTATAGCTAATTATAATGTCATTCTCGCGGATACGAGACACGAGACAAAACAAAAAAAAAGTGACATTGATTAATGTCTGGCCAAGATTAGTGAATTTTCAACAAAGAACACACCAGCCAAGACCTACTAACTTAAATACAACGGATTCAATGCATAAACAACACGTAAGTTCGTTTGATTCAATTTGATAAATCACTTATGGAAGAACAAAATACTTAACCAGATTCGTTAAATTATTTCACCTATTGTTAAACTAATAACTCGGTGAAAGCTTAACGATTTGTTAACTTGAACGGATGCTCCCATTATGATCAATGATAACAGACAATAAAATGATCAATTCCTTTAACCAGACAATATTTATGATATGTTTTGTAACGATCGTTTCTCGAACTGGCTGCCAGTACTCATACGTACGAGGGTTACTTTTTTTTCAACCTCCACTGAGCCATCAGAGAAGAATCACATCAGATGAAGAAACGAATACAAGATGAAACTGTTCATTGTACATCACCCACCCCCACATCAACAGACTCTGATGCTCATCAGGAGTAGCGAGGTTTAAAATATATTGAGTGCAATCAAAGAAATGAAATATTTGAGTTTTACGTCCCACACTTAGAATATGCCGACTAGGCTAAAGGAGACAGTGATTATGAGAAATAAATACAATGGTGGAATGAAGAAAGTGGGAGGAAACGGGAGAAACCCGAGAAAACCCACGCACACGGCGTTTATCCACCACAAAGTTCAATTGGCGCGAGCTGGAATCGAACCTGAGACCCCAAGTACCAGAGGTGAACGCTCTACCACTGAGCGACCGCGGTCCCTGAGTGCAATCAAAGAGAACGCCAAGCGTAATTCGACTTCTCCAGGGGACAAACTTTAAACTTCAGGGAATTCAGTAAACAGTTCAGAAATCGCAATCTACGCCTTTCACAAACTACGTGATTCACAGGTTCAGCAAGGTCGTCTGCCGCTATAGTTATCCACCCTTGGCCGCCTCCTTCGTGCACACCGGGAAGTTCTGCTTTAAACTTTTTGCATTTTTCGAAAATACAGTTCCTGGAAGGGGAAGGGTGCAATATTTACGATCATATGAAAGTGAAAGTGATTTACGGGAAATTCAGGCCATATATCTAGAAACGTGAGATTTGGAGAGAAAATTCTTTTTGTTACGACAGCAGTAAATAAGCAAGGACTTTTTTTTTAAATACGTATGCTAAGGGAGGTAAAGGGGATTCAAATGTTTTTCCCAGAATAGAGTACTACATAAATCCCTGAAGTTAAGGAGATGAGTCTCGCCATATAAATTCCTCATTAAAAATAAGCGCACATGTGTCCCAGCGTTTTTAAAAATCCCCGTTTTAACAGGAAAGACGAATTTTCTAATTTTCCTCCACATTCAAAACTATGTTATCTGTTGTTTGTAATCACATCAAGGGATAATGTCTGAAAAGTTTGGAATGAGTTTTGGAACATTACAAATCTACTTCGAGCTCGATTTTAATCACCACTTTGATTAAAGGGCGATGAGATTACTTGTACGACCTTCTTATTTATTTAAAGTTTTATAACAACTATTTATTTTTTTTTTTAATTAAGCCATCGTGGATCCCTTGGGCTCAACTGATAGTCACTTTTGGAGGTGGTACAGAAATATTATAGATGAAATAAGTTAAAGACCTAAATGAAGTTGAAGATAGCGTCAACATTCAGGGAGTCGAAATTCAGTATTACACAGAATATACAGAATAGTATTATGTATCTTAATTCTATTCAAAAATATATAATGGTTTACTTAATTAATGTATGCAATTGTGTTTTACGAACAATCTCAGTCATCTCCACACATCATATTAGAATTGAAATTAAAACGCATCTGCTGAAAGTTGTTGGGGTTCCTCAGCACTCCATCTGTATATCAAAAGAACTGTCTATGTACACCAAAGTTGAGAAATAGATCGCATTCCCTGTGCCATTCACAGTTGGCTGCGAAAGATCAATAATAGTTATACCCTTGACTATATAGATATACACAAGTATTCTACTATGCCCGGGACATGAAAGACCCAATGCTTTAGTTTCCTAAATCCTTGTTTCCAAATAAAACAGCTGCCATCCAACACATCATGACAATTTTCCGGGCGTGGAAAACTTACTATGGCAATAACAAATAATCCAGTGGTGATGTGATGTTTGTTTCTTTTTCAAAGAGTTGTGTTACATTGATCAGGAAAATACACACAAGTGTCTGAATATAATGACTTACATACACGTAACAGACAATACAGGACTTACATATTAATATTTCAATATGAATTGGGGCCGCGGTGGCTCAGTGGTACAGCGTTCACCTCTGGTGCATGAGGTCCTTGGTTCGATCCCAGCTCGCGCCAAGTGAGCTTTGTGGTGGACAGACACCGTGTATGTGGGTTCCCTCGGGGTTCTCCCGTTTCCTCCCACTTTCTTCATTCATTTCTCATCAACACCGTCTCCTTTAGCCTACACGGCATAACCATGGGACGTAAAACTGAAAGATTTCATTTTTTTCAATATGAATTGTTTATTACACATTCTTATTTTTAAAACATTACACACACTTCGATGTTTTATTTTTATGAATGTACAGTATAATTACTTTTAAAGACAACGAAGGTAATAATAATCCTCTTAACAGTCTGTGTGCAAAAAGGTCAATGAATGGTCGTTAACTAAAATATACAAGGAACTGCGTTTCACAGATCAGCAAAATGTACATAATTGAATTGATAACATACGTGCAAACGAAAATACAGAACTCATATGCTGGTTTTCCAGTATGTCTACGTATTTACACATTTTTGTAATTTTTAACTAAATACAAACTCTTACGTTTTATTTAGTGTATGTAATTTACAACTGCAAATATATATTTTTTAAGAAATGTTCATCGTAAGTTAGTGTTTAAAAGTATTAGCAGTGAAAAGTTGTTTTCATTTATAAACTGTAACAAGCATATGTAAAAATAGATCCCAAGTTTTCTAATTCAATCTTTGAATGTATCGTTGTCACGCGATGAACACACAGACTAGAGACGTGTGTATACAGTACTGGCACAATTATTATGGATTTCTGATAAAAACAAAACTTTTGTGCAAAAATGTCTTGCAAACAATTTTATTAACTAATACTTTATTTACTTTACCACACCAGTACCAAACAAATATTTATTAGTTATTTTAAGTGGGTTTTACAGTCTTATATGGGAGTGTCTGGCAATACAGAGAGAAAACGTCTGATAAACCTGACACAATCATTGCATTGTCTGGAGAGAGCTCAGTAATAGTCTGGCATTTGTGTGAAGAAATGTGTGTTTATTGCATTGTCTGCCTGTCATTTGCATGTGATCACTTTAGTTCTGTGTATTTGCGCATTTAAGTTTAATGCCAACTTTTTTTGTTCAGATTTTCTAATGTGAGCAGACATGGGCAATGTTCGTGATTTGAGTCCTCGCAAGGTTGGACAGATTAGTGTTTTATTGTAAGAAACCACCTTAAAACAGACAGAAATAGCGAAGAAACTTAAATTTTCAACTCAAACCGTCAGTAATATCAAGAAGAAATTGGAATATGGCCACAGTTTGGCATCAAATAGGCTTGGAAAATGTGGTAGACCTAAGAAAACAACACCGAGAATGGACAGAAAAATAATTAAAATGACAATTAACAACAGAAGAGCATCTTGAAGAATGATTTCCAACCAACTTGAAGCAGAGGGCATTACCATTGCTCGCAGAACAGTAAATAAGAGACTATTGGAAGGTGGACTAAAAGCATATCGTCCCAGAAAAAAGCCTCGCCTTACTGACAAGATGAAACAGGCTCGTAAGGCCTAGGAAGAGGCTCACGTTGAATGGACATCTGAGCAATGGGAGAAGGTAAGAGTTTAAAATATTCATGTAAAAACGTTAATAACACAAATGATTAAAATTATGCAAAATATTAAACTTTACTTCCAATTTTAAGCTTTGCAGACTTTCATGTCATTAAGTCTTTTCGTTATTCAATTGCTTCCATCACTTTCTTCAGCTGTTCGACGCCTTATTTTGTGTTCTCTGACAAGTCTACCATTGCAGTGCATGACGACCGTGTGCAGACTGTAAGAAGGCGATCAGGTGAGCAATTTACATCGGAATGTTTAAAGAAGACTGTAAAATTCCCTGAGAAGGTCATGGTCTGGGGAGCCATTTCTGTGCATGGAACAAGTCGTTTGGAGATTGTTAACGGCACCATGGACCAGTATAAGTACAAAGAAGTACTACAAAGACGTTTGCTATCTCAAACAAGGGACTGGTTTGCGGATAGACCTTGGATTTTTCAACAGGACTCTGCCCCGTGTCACACGGCAAGGTCAGTTAAGACCTGGTTTGAAGAAAATGGTGTAAAAGTGCTCTCATGGCTTGAAAATTCCCCGGATATGAATCCGATTGAGAGTTTATGGTCTGTATTGAAAGATGAAATACATAAAGTTCCCATAACGACCAAAACAGAACTCATACAACGTCTTATTAAAGTATGGGTTCATTCAGGTAGAATAAGGGAATTGTGCAGAAAGTTGATCACTGGAATGCTCAGACGTGTTAAAGCACTTGTTAATGCAAAGGGTGGACAAACTAAATATTAAAATAGTTGTTTACTATTAACGTACTCATTATTTGGGAATAAAATTTATTTGCATTATTGTTTGTTTGCTTAAATGGCGTTTTTGTAGAAAAAAATGTTTTTTTTTTTTTTCAAAAATCCATAATAATTGTGCCAGTACTTTACATGCAGGGTGTTTCAGACAAAAAGCCGTGATTTTGAAGCGCAACACCGTATTTTATTGATGACCATAGTAAGAGAAATTTACATGGTACAATAAGTGAAAGACTAAAGTTCAATGTAACACTAAAATTTAATGTAACACACGTTCAAAGTGTCAACCCTGACGATGGGACACTTCCCTGACCCTGATACACATGCTATCAAAAACCTTACCAAGGGTGACGTGACTAACCGCTACCGTACACTGCGCAATTTTTGCTCTTAAATCATTTAAAGATCAGGGTTTAAGCTTGAATACCTCCTGCTTGAGATGACCCCATAAAAGATCACGGCAGTTAATGTCTGGGCTGCATGGAGGCCACTCTAAGTCTGTTCCCCCCCCCCCAAAAAAAAAAGGCGATTAGAGATCACACGATTGTTGAATTTTGTGTGAAGCAAATTAAGGACAGGTTCTGTTGTATGCGGTTTAGCTCCATCCTGCTGGAATCATTGCCGCGAAGTGGACACCTTTTATGACGAAGGCCTGGATACAAGTAATGCTCAAGCATTTCCAAATAATTTTCTGCTGTGACATAGCCATCGAAGAAGAAAGGTTCAATTATGCCACGTTTTGATACAGCACACCAAACCAAAACCTTCACGGCTTTTTGGATGAAACACCCTGTACTATCGCCACCAAATTTTGAAGAAACTGGAATGCTTTTCAACTGGATTCAGGGCGTTCTTCTTGGCTGGAGATGAATCGTACTGAGAAACAGCAGTTCGTACCTGCCAATTATTTTCACTAGTATTGCAACTACTGTTGTGTCGTCACCATTAATTCAACAGGAGTTGGCATCAATGAATGAGAGAATGGATAATGAGTGTCCACAGGATGTGTTTGCTGAAACACACGACGACGACTAGAGATTCTGCGTTTTATCCCTTATTTCGTAGGTTCAGGTCTCACTAACTTGTAAGCCTTCATTAGGAAAGCAATGAACACATTCAGTTCACTCCAACAACCTAAACACATTTCTGCAACGTATTATACGTGAGGATGACAGCAGATAGCGCCCTGACCTGCGGATCTGCCACCCTAAAATATCTGCGGTACTCTCCTGCAATTGTTCACTATTTCTCCAGTCTCAGCACTGCACAGCGGATCACGAAGAAAATCTCATGCAAGTAAATCCAGTAAAAGTGGAAAGTCGCTAACAAAACAACGTATTTTAAGGCATTAGTGGACGATTTTTGTAAAGAAATGTACAGTAGTCATATTGGGGCATCTGTATCTTTCAGCTGTCACCGTGATGAGAGTAAAAATAGCAAGTCTGTAGTACAGTAAGTCTTCTAACATAATAAGCGATGCTTCTTGTACGGAAACAATAACTCTGTTTGTATTATATGGTTTCCCCAAGGATGTTATAAAATAGAGGATCTGCCCATACAACAAAATCGTGAAGCCATACGTCACTGCTTCGCCACACCTACTCTGCCCACTCCGCGCCACTAAGATCGCAATGTTTCGAGCCAACAATCATGGCGGAAACGAGAGTAGCCAATCAGACGTGAAGGCTCAAATGATGCTCGGTTTGGCTCCATTGAGTTCATATGTTGAAGATACGTATGGGCAGATCCTCTCTTTTATAACATCCTTGAGTTTCCCTGATATTTCCAGATTTGTACATACACAACTGTTGCTAATCTCAAAATAAGTAGTACCCAGGTAATATTTACTAAATTAGACTAAAAAAATGTACTCCCATTTCTCTCATAGGAAAAACTACTGCCCTCGTTTTATATTGTAGCATATGTATAAATACATACACACTACAATACCAAATGAAGATAATACATATGCAAGGCCTGCCTCAAAAATACCAGATCATGGCTCCAAAAAAAAAAAACAATACACCCACCTGGTGTTTTCGTCGTCCTAATCTCCTTCAAACTAGTTCTCTCCTGCTTCTACACCAAGTTCAATTATCTTTCCATTGCTCGAAACAGGCCTGGAACACCTCGAGATGCGCTGTGGTATATGCTTTCCCGAGTGTGAAAGCGCGTTTCTTTCAGGAGCCTTTTGATTTTCGCAAACAGCTAACACTCGCAAGGGGCTGTATCCAGAAAATAGGGAGAATGATGACCATCGAAATGCTGTTCTATATGCAAGAAGATAATCACATGACCCGCATGAACGGGAGCATTATCCTGGTGAAGTTGCTCGGTCTTCGAGTTCCACGGATCTAGTCATCCTCGGCGAAGAGCGTCACGTAGATCTGGGAGAACATCCAAAGAGCAGTCTCTATAACTGTACGTCCCTTCTTTACGTACTCATGACTCATAATGATACGGAAATGGAATAACAGAACATTATTTTGATTTTCCTACGCATCGTTAGGAAAATGGCCAAATTCAAGATTCTTTTCTTATTTCAACTGTCTAAAAAAAAAAAAAACAATAAGATTTTCTATCCCAAGAAAACGGCCATTTAAATAACATGGAAATTTCTTCGCCCCCTTTAGACTAGGGGTGTTCCAAAAACCGGTTAACCGGTTTCGGTTTGTAGTTTAAACTAAATCAATCGGTTTGCACTTCAAACCGGTTTGGTTCGGTACGGTTTGGGATTGGTTCGGTGTGGGAAAGGTTCGGTTTGGTTTGGGAAAAGTTAGGTTCGGTTTGTAGAATGGATCGGTTCGGTTTAAGAACTATTGGGCTCTTTTTGAGAACTGTTTTGTCCGGTTTCAGTTCAATATTCGAAATCGACGGAAATGCAGTTTGCGTTATTAGGAACCATCCACCCAGACATTATAATAAGGCTGAATGTTATGTTTTTCGGTGTAACTTTATTCAGATTAAAATTATTTCGATGAGGTACTTTCACTGATGCTTTGGAAATTGGAATAAAACTCTTAATATAAGTTGGAATACAACTTTACGGCATGGGCAGATTTAGGAGATATACACTGGAAAGGGGGGGTTACTTGAAGGGTGGATGATATTCCAGAAGAAGCTACGTTTAGAATGAAACATTAAACTCATTCTGAAATGACTGCGGGGGGAGGGCATGCGTTACGCCTTGTATGTGGAATTTATCATGGTGCTATATTATCAGGTAACCAAGAAAATTTGTGCTCTTTTTGAAAACAGTTACTTTTGTCGAGTTAGTGTGGTCAAATTGATTACGATGACGTTTCCTTTCAAACCTTATTTAACAGAAAGTTGTTCAGTGCAACGCACGTTTCGTTATCGGTTTTGTATTAAGCGAAATCTTCGAAAGAGCACGTCCTTGGAAAGGGAGATTTTGAGGCCTATTTTGCTTTACGAGTACAAATTAGGAAACAAAGATGCAAAAGCCGTTAGAAGAATATGCTTCGAGTTTAGAGGGATGTCAATGAGTAAACGGATTGTTCAAAAGTGGTTCAGCTGTTTTTCTTCCGAGTTGAGTTGATTGAGTTGAACGTCTCTTTCAGCAGCAAGTCTACGTGAGACGGGACCTATTGATTAACGTGGAATCCAACCCTAATGAGCTCCCGCCGGGAATCGAACCCGGGTCTTCCACGCCAAAGGCGCGTATGTTAACCGCTTAGGCACGAAGGAGCTGTTTTTCTTCCGAGACGAGAGCCTTGAAGACAAGCATCATGTTGGTCGTCCATCCACCCTCTACAAAGTCCAGCTAGAGGAGGAAATCAGCAGAATCCTCATCAAACTTTACAGGAGTTGGCACACAGGATGGGAGTATATGACGAAACCTTTCGATCATATCTTCATAACCTTAGGATGACATGAAAGCTAATGAGTTCCTCATGTCCTGTCCGAGGGAAACATGCTCAACGGCTAAACATCTGCTTATCGTTGATGTCGCGACATAATAAAGCCTCGTTCCTGGACCAAATCTTGACATATGATGAAAAATTGATCATGTATGATAACTGGAAGAGGAAGCATAATTGAACGACTTCTGGTTCGGTCTTGTTGACTGCTAAACCGGACATTAAACAAAAGAAGGTAATGCTATGTGTTTGATGGATCAGCGTTGGCATAGTCCATCATAAATATCTAGAAAGCGGAAAACCGGGAACAGGTCAAAACTCCCACAGCCAAAACCCCCACATTCAAGAAATGTCAAAACGCCCACACAAACGGTCATAACCCCACACACAAGTGGACAAATCTCCCAAATGCACGAACGGTCATAACTCCCACAGCCAAAACCCCCACACTGGTAATCGGTCATAACTTCCAACGGTCATAACTCCCACACATAGCAACGGTCACAATCTCCACATAAATGGACAAAACCCCCACACAAATGGACAAAACTCCCACATGCAGAAATTGTCACAACTACCACACAAATGAACAAAACCCCCACACAATCGGACAAATCTCCCACACTCTGAAATTATCCCGGTTGTCTTGCCCTTGTACTTTTTAATAACATTTTTTTATTCCACTTAGACTGATGTTGCAACTATTCTTCTTGCACTGTTTTCTAATGACAGAAACACTAAAGTGGGCGTCATAAAGAGCCGCAACAAAGACGTGCAATCAAGATCATTTCAGAGTGTGGGGATTTGTCCGATTGTGTGGGGGTTGTGTCCATTTGTGTGGCAGTTGTGACAATTTCTGCATGTGGGAGTTTTGACCATTTGTGTGGGAGTTTTGTCCATTTATGTGGGGATTATGACCGTTGCTATGTGTGGCTGTTTTGTCCATTTGTGTGGGAGTTATGACCGATTGTATGGGCGTTTTGACATTTCTTGAGTGTGGGAGTTTTGGCTGTGGGGGTTTTGACCGTTCGTGCGTTTGGGAGATTTATCTATTTGTGTGGGAGTTATGACCGATCGTGTGGGCGTTTTGACATTTCTTGAGTGAGGGAGCTTAGGCTGTGGGGGTTTTGACCGTTCGTGCGTTTGGGAGATTTGTCCATTTGTGTGGGAGTTATGACCGATCGTGTGGGCGTTTTGACATTTCTTGAGTGTGGGGGTTTTGACCTAGACCCGGAAAACCATAACAGTTGAGGTCTACTCGTCACAATTGCAAAGAGTTTCAGCTGCACTGCTCCAGAAGCAGCCAGCACTGGTCAACAGAAGAGGATTTCTCCTTCTCCATGATATTGCCAAACCTCACACGGCAAACACAACTGAAGATGTGATCAAAACATTGGGCTGGAAAGTTCTGCCTCATTCACCCTATTCCTCGGACATCTCTCCATCGCACTATTACCTGTTTTTTGACCATGGATAAGCACCTCCGGGAACAGCAGCTCCGAAAACGCGACGATGTGACAAAGGCTGTCTCACAATTTTTGGACTCCTGAAAAAAGGATTTTTCCCAAAAAGGCATTTATAAGCTTGTGTCTCGTTGGGAACATGTCATTGAAGCCAATGGTGATCATTTCAAAGAATAAATTGAGTGTTTAAGATTTTTGTGGGCCGTGTTTGAGTAACGAAAACCTCACGAACTTCCTTGTTACCTGATATAATGCAAGGAAAAAGGAAATATAAGTAATTTTGAATAAAGACTGACTCGTTTCTTATCTATTGATATTTTATTATGAGAATCGTATACTCATGTTAATCGACTGAGGTAGTTGGGAACTACTTTACGTTAACAGTGCTAAATCATATTCTAGTATGAAGGAAATATTACCGCACAATGGAAATATTACAGTTATACTATTTAAGTGAGTACTAAAACTACCTAAAATTTAACAATTTGTATCACTTCTTTGAACAATAGGATATCTACCTACAAATTTCGTATTTCTAGGTATTCTGGGGTTAAAGGTTTGTCACTCTGATTGTGAAAAACACTCCGCACTCCACCGTTTGCGAATTTCACAGGCACATTATACTAGTCCACTCCTTTGAGCATTAGGCTAACTGCCTACCAAACTTCGTCTTCCTAGGACTTATTGTTATTGTTCCCTAGGTAAAGGACAGTGGAAAAGATTATTATTTAAATTTTAAATATAAATATGCATCAACCCCTAATCCAGACAAATACCATGATCATTACGTACAATATAATTTTGTAAATTGTTAATGTTTGGATCAATATCAATTCGTATATAACAGTACAATATTTAATACAAAATTTAACAAAATTATGATCTACAAATATCCAAAATAATTTGTTTATACGTAAAAATTTTGGCATGTAAAAATATTATACACAAATCTGCTGACTATTCGTATGTTACGAGTGAATTAAAGATTAAATTCAGCTCCATCTGAACACAGCTGAATTCGCTTTGACGGAGTTCGAATAAGTTTTGGTTAGCCAATAGTAAACATTTCAATAGCCAATAGTAGAAACCACGTTTCAAACCCTTTGGCTCGGTTTGACGACAGTTTAGTTCGCTTTCTGAACGGTACGGTTTCGGAACGGTTCGGTACCAGTTTGGGATCGGTTCGGTTTCGGTTAACCGATCCAAACCGGTTTAAGTGGCAAACCGAAAACGCGGTTTACGTTTTCAGGAACCGTTCACCCCTACTTTAGACCCCTTAAAAACTAAAAAGATTCACTTTTGCCAATTTTCCTGTGGGTTAGCCCCGGAAGCCTACAATCACGCCAAATTTAGTCATTGTAGCCTTACAGGAAGTGCCTAAACATTTTAGTATGTAGAAAATGTTCCATATAAATAACATGGGAAATATTATTCAGTTCCGCATAAACCACTCTAAAGTTGGAAATTTTAAATTTTAGTGATTTTGTTAAATCCTATGGAAAATGTACATGCATATCTAAATTCAAGTTTTTACTCCAATTCCAAGTACCTAAAACATGAGATCATAGGACCAAAAAAAAAAAAGGCCCATTTAAATAACATGGGAAATTTCTTCATGCCCCCCTTTAGACTCCCTAAAAAGATTCGCTTTTGGAAATTTTTCTGTGTGTTAGTCCCAAAAAGCTACAATCATGCCAAATTTGAACTTTTCACGTCAACCGGAAGTAATCGTTATCTTACGTCAGTGAATGAGTTCATGTAGTTTTATAATATAGTTAGGAATAGGATAGGATATGCACACAGATGTTTTTCAAAATAAAGGAAACACCTGAAAAAAATGCAACTTACTGCATAATACGGCGAGGAGTGACCACGGTGATGCTGCAAAACAGCATTAATTTGTCGTGGAATATAGGCATATCATGTGGAATAAAGTCATGAATGGTTTTCATAGCAATATTGCACCATTATTCATGCAGTGAAGCACTTCATTTCGTCAACAAGGATATAAGACGATATCTGCTCTGGCGTCTGAACTCTAGAACTGACCACAGGTATGCAATAATGTCGAGGTCTGAGGATTCGATTGGCCAAGAGGGCAGAGATGTACGCAGAGGGTGGGTCCTGGGGGTCCGGATCCCCCAAAATATCGACTTTTGTGTAAATTTAGCCTAATTTTAGGGGCAATTTTAGAATTTTTAATATAAAATACCCCATATTGAGTTTGGTCCCTCCCGAAATAAATTCCTGCATACGCTACTGCAAGGGGGAGTATTTTAGTCCACCCTGCTGCTCATGAAACACCGGCTCCAGCAAAGTGAAGTGGCGCATTGTCATCTTGGAAAATCGCGTCAATGACTGGAAAGAATGGTGTGTTAGTTGAAGTTTGCCGGTTTTACCGTTAGATGTCTCTAGCAATGTGTATACATTTCTATGATGCGGCATGTACGTCATTTGTTTCTGTAAACATTAACCTTCAAAAATACACAAGTCACATTCAGCCAACAGAATAGCATCAGAGTTGTTTACCTCAGTGAATATGGTGAGTTTCGTTCCAAGTAAATCACATTTGCGGCATGCATTGCTGTTCTTATTTCATCAAAAGAAAAAAGCAGCTGAAGCTCATCGGTTGCTGGTAGAAACCTACGGTGAACATGCTCCAGTGATTAGAAAATGCGAGACATGGTTTTGTCAATTTAAAAGTAAGTGGAGATTTCGATTTGACAGACAAGGAACATCCCGGTGCAGCGAAAAAGTTCGAATACAGGGAATTGCAGGCGTTATTAGATGAAGACCCAACCCAATTGCAAGCAACATTAGCACAAACACTAAATGTGACTCGAGGAGCAATTTCCCAACGTTTAAAAGCCATGGGAAAGATCCAGAAGTATGGAAAATGGGTGCCACACCAACTGAGGGATAGACAAATGGAAAAGCGAAAAACCGTGTGTGAAATCCTGCTTCAACGGTTCGAAAGGAAATCATTTTTGCATCGAATTGTGAAGGGGACGAAAAATGGATTTATTTTGAGAACCCGAAGCGAAAAAAATCATGGCTTGCACCTGGTGAAGCCGGCCCATCGACGGCAAGGCCAAATCGCTTTGGCCGTAAGACAATGCTCTGTGTTTGGTGGGACCAGTATGGTGTGGTGTACTACGAGTTATTAAGACCTGGTGAAACAGTGAATACGGATCGCTACAGACAACAAATTATTAATTTGAATCATGCGTTGATCGAAAAACGGCCGGAATGGGCCCGAAGACATGGCAAGGTTATCATGCAACATGACAACGCGCCGTCTCATACCGCTAAACTGGTGCAGGACACATTAAAAACACTTAATTGGGAAGTATTACCGCATCCGCCGTACTCTCCAGACATCGCCCCGTCGGACTATCACCTTTTCGCCTCGATGGGACACTCACTTGCAGAGGAGCGCTTCGCTAATTTTGAAGACGTTGAAAAATGGCTCGTCGAATGGTTTGGCTCGAAAGAGAAAAAGTTTTTTTGGGATGGTATCCATGATTTGCCTAAAAAATGGGCAAAGCGTGTAGAATCCAATGGTTATTATTTTGAATAAAGCAATTATGAGATTCCCTGAATATTCAGTGTTTTCTGTCTCGAAAAAAACGGCAAATTTCAACTAACACACCTGGTATATATAGCAAGCGAGCGAGAGAGAGAAAAAGAAAATAAAACACTGATTTGATGTGCCGACAATATTTTACTACTCAATTACCAGGTCAAAAAAAAACTTTCTAACATTTACAGTAGTTCATAAACATTTGAAGTGTTTCATAAAAGTTTTAAGTACAATATTTTCTGCTATAATGAGTATCATAATCTTCTAATACTCAACGAATATGTACTAATGCTCTACAAGAGTAAGTTTGCAAACAACAATATCACATTTAACCTAATTTATAATGAAAACGATTCAACTGAAAGAAAAATTCTTTGCGGAATTAATCTCAATTATAAAGTGTTTTACTTACATACTTTTCTCTTTTCTTCGTTAATTTCTTCATTCGTCTTCAGATACAAAAGTCACAAAATGAGATGTACAGATATTGACACAAAAATACAAAGATATTATAAGATAAAAATATTTAGTCCCTTAATGTGAGCTAATGCTCGCTTGAACTACCTAATCCTTATTCTTTGTTTTCCAATCTTCAATAATTCTCAATATACCATATGGAAATTTTGGAGTACCGTAACCAATTCCTTTTATTAAATAAAATATAACGTGTAAAATCTAGAGGGTACCCATTTCTCTTTAAATAATTATCGTCAAATACAATGTAGGAAATGGTATTTTCTTTCTTTTTTTCTTTTTAATTTCACCTTATTGTAACCTACCAAAGTATTTAAATTTTGTTATATTAAACCATTATGCATTTCCACTGTCTGTTGAATTAATGTTGTGAAAATAGGAGTTCAGAGTAATAATATTGGTTGTAATTTCCTTCTTTAATACAAATCTAATTATATATATATAATTGAAAATCACTATGTTTGTGACTCTAAATCTCCTGAACCGCCCGACCGATCTCGATCAAATTTGTAACATGGATGAGGCTCGAGGCTGGGCTGGTTTTAGGCTATTCACTTTGATGGTAGAACAGAGGGGTGGCGGAGGGGGGTATAAATAAATAAATAAAACTTAATAACTCCTGAACCACTCGACCGATCTTGATCAAAGTTTCAACATAGATGACGTTCAGGCCTAGGATCGTTTTTATATTTAAATTTGACGGATCAACGTAGGGGACGAGAAGAAGGGGAAGATATATAAAAATCAATTTATATAAGACTGAAAGTGACTATTTTTGTAACTTAATAACTCTTGAACTATCCGACTGATCTCAATCAAATTTTTAAGATACATGAGGTTCGGATCTGGAAACATTTTTGTAATTTCACTTTAACGGTAGATTCTTGGGGAGGGGGACGTATAAATAAAAACTAATAAAACCACCCAATCAATCTCGATCAAATTTTCAACATACATAAGGGTCGGGCCTTGGACGTTTTCTATCGTTTCACTTTGAGGGGGAGGGGGATATATATATATGTAAAAAATTAAAATAAAAATGACTGCCTTTGTGACTTCATCACACTTAAACCACACGACCGATCTCAATCAAATTTTCAACATACATGAGTTTAGGGGCAGGATTACTTTAGTCTATTCACTTTGACAACACAGCGTAGGGGACGGGGTAGAAATGTATAAATGATCAAAAAGACCGATATTAGTGTTGATTCCATAGTTTTCGGGATCGATGAGAGAAACAGTGACACTTCTGATGCTGTTTCAATCCAAGTTCAGCAGCCCTAATAGTTGGGGAGGGGGAGGGTACAACGTAGGGGAGGGGGATAAACATTTAAAAATGATCGAAAATGACAAATATTAGTGTCGAATTAGTTTTAGGAGCAGTTGAGATTAACGTTGACAATTCTGATGTCATGTACCGCAGCACGGAGGAGGGGGAGGGGGATCTATATATAAAACTGATCGAAAATTATCAATATTAGTGTATAATCCATAGTTTTCGGGATCATTCAGATGAACAGTGACATTTCCGATCCCGTTTAAATCCAAAATCAGCCCCGCCACTTGGGGGAGGGGGATATATATATATGATCGAAAATTGCCACTATCAGTGTCGAACTTATAGTTTCTAGGTCGCTTAGATGAACAGTGATACTTTCGATACCGTTTAAATCCAAATTCAAACCTGCAACTTGGGGGAGGGAGAGGAAGAGATATTTAAAAATCATCGAAAATGACCGATATTAGTGCTGAATCCACACTTTTTGGAGTCGCTGAGATGAACGGTGATACTTCCGATGCCGTGGCCCACAAAATGGGGGAGAGGGAAATGTTATATATATATATATATATATATATATATATATATATATATATATATATATATGTGTGTGTGTGTGTGTGTGTGTGTGTGTGTGTGCGTGCGTGCGTGTGTGTGTGTAAATGGTCAAAAATCACCGATATTAGTATTGAATCTATAGTTCTTGCGAGCGCCGAGATGAACACTAATTGAAATATTTATTTATTGAAATATTGAATACGGAAAAAATATTTATTTCTGCAGTATTAGAACACGAATCACACTTAATTCACAACCAAGAGAAAAGATTGTTACTACGTCATAACGCGCCCAAACATGAACAAAAACTGTTTAAACATGCTTGCTGCAATAAACAATAAAAAATTAATGGCAATAAAATAGATGAGATACAAAGATGTGCATAAAAATTATTTATTTCAACCCAGCGAAGCGGGTAATATATGCTAGTAAATAAATATAATCATAAGCTTTTAAAAAAACTTGTTTTCAAAGAACGTTGCAGATTGAATTTTAATTCACCGAAGTTAGATTTTGTTGGACTAATATTGCACTTCATTACAAATGATTACTGATGTTTCACCTACATCTAACACTCACAAAGTTTTATTTTTATTATTATTTTATTTTTTTCATTTCTAATTAAGTTCTGTTATTACTAAGATTTTGTACATCTAGTGCGTCAAGGCTAAGACTGCATTCTTCCCTTTCAGTCTGCATTCTTCCCTCAAAGTAAGCGACCATGTTTCGCAAACATACAGCACAACAGGTATAATTTACTATTTTATACTGTATATTTTAAGCTTGGAATTTTTCCGACAGAATTCGCGACGAGAAAAGAATTTGGACTGAATAATAGCACGAATTTCGCACTTTTAGTTGGCATTTGATGCTTCGTGGATATGGTTTTGGTATGTTAATACTGATTCAAGATATTTGAAAGTATCCACTATGTTGAAAGTATTATTTGACGTTTTGACGTATCCATAATTTCCAGTATTAGATCCTGGTGAATTTCCATGTATTTAGTTTTCTCTCCATTTACCATGTCCCTGCAAGCGTTTAATAAAACCTCTGCATTTTTTCTATTGTTCTCCTATCATCCCCTATCAGATTTCTATCATCAGCATACGCCATAGCATGGTGAATACCACTCAGCTTTAGAACCTGGTTGCTATTTCTGATCTTCCTTATAGCGTACTCCAAAACAAAGTTGAATAATCATGGCGACAACGCATCTCCTTGGCCATCCTCGAAGTGAAAGCTCAAGGACAACAATTTTCCTACTGGGACTACTTTGGGATTCATTTAAACACATCTTAATTAATCTAACTAGCTTTTTCGGTATATCAAATTTGACAAGACTGTTGTACTATAACCGCTACCAGGTTATAGAAATATTTTTTGTGGACGCTCTGTATATTTCGTAGAGACAGTGACTATTTTTTCGATTTATACTTTATTCTGCGACGCAAATCAGTTCTTTCTTCGGTGGGAATTGCTTCTTTCCCACACAACTGGACAAAGAAGACTTTCATTGCTTTTTCATATATATATATATATATATATATATATATATATATATATATATATATATTTAAAACGTTGCTTTTGGTGAGAACATTTCAGCGAATGACGAATCTTTTCAGTGTTTCTCCCTGACTTATTATTATGCACAGTATATATTCTGCAGTTATTTGGAACTGAATTAAGTGCTTTCTTTAATCGCTTATGTAAATATTGCAACAGTTTAGAGAAATACTGGCTGACCAGATGTTCAAGTGACCAAAGTGACGCCAGTCACGTTGGTTTTGCAGTTCCTTATCTGTACTTTCTCACGCCCGAGTTATCGCAGTGTCTCGTGCATCGTAGCCAGTAGACTAAAATTAACATAAATTATTTTCTATATTCCGTTTGCGTGTGCATACAGGTGAGTTAACTGAGTGATTTTTGGAATGAACTGCCAACAGTTTTTAGTCGACCACTGCAGCTCGTACCTTGAGCTTTAGCGCTGAGGGAGTTTGACCCCGGTATTGTGTGCAGCCACCACGCACGTTGCGTCGGAAATCAAGTATGATTTTGTGTTGAGGGGCACAAGCTATTAGCCGGCGAAGGACGTTTTCTTACGGCTAGCCCCAACTAGTGAAGTCCCAGGTTCTTAGACCTTGTGCGCACATGTCAGTTATATACGCGCCCTCCAACATCAGCATTCTACTTTCTTCTTTTTCTAATTTGCTGAAGACTCATCTTTACGCTTCAGGATTGTTTGGCTCAGCAACTGGATTTCTACATGGGATCATCCCGGCAACTTTTCCCCAGTGCTAATCCCCCAAGTGCGTCAATGGTGTGAGAGAAGCATTCGTAGTGAAATTTCAGATATAATCTCATATATATATAAAGGGCTACATTGCATTAAAAGGGCAAAGTGTGATTTTAGTAATGAAGATTATTCTACATATTATGTGTTGAGTGTTGTGTTCATTTCTCTTCGTTATTTTTTTTATACAATAGCATTCTAATAAAGAAGTATAGTGTTATTTAATCCAGTGTGTTTTCGTTGTTTGTGTGAGTGGTGTTTGCGTGCGTTATGGTCTGGATGACCGTCTGATCGTCCGTGAGGTTTTTGAGACGAGACACCCGAACCTCTCAGTGCCTAATGCTCGTCTCATCATTGAGACCGACGAGCGATTTAGAAGCAATTTGTAACCCATCTTGGAGAGGTCCTTCATCGTCCTATCCAGGTAAGTTCAGGTATCAGGAAAATACTTATTGGTAGGACCATGAACCACGAACAGCGACTCGAACACGGAGTGGTTACAGTACAATATTCTGCTCCTATATGAGTTGTAGGCTTTTCTGAAATCAATAAATAATTGATGTACCAGAGTATTGTATTTCCATTTCTTTTCAAATATTTGATGAATGATAAACATCTTGTCGGTAGTACATCGATTTAGCCAAAATCCACACTGATAATCTCCAGTAATTTTACCTGCATATAGGGTCAATCTTGCTAACAGTATATTTGAGAGGATTTTATAGGATGTTGACAGAAGAGAGATGTCTCGATAATTATTACAATCAGTTTTGTCGCCTTTCATGTGAATTGGAACAATGATCAATTCTTTCCATTCTTGTGGTAATCCCTTCCTGTTCCAGATGAGGACAACGAGTTTGTGTATTTCGTTCCGTAATTTCTCGCTTCCAAGTAAAATTAACTCAGAGGTTTGAAAGCTGAATATATTTACAAACTTAAAACTGAAGGTGGAGAAACTGAGAAGTTTTGACCTTAACCACGAAAATACGTAGGTCAGCAGCGAAATGGTACTTTTCATAATGTATAATTTTATCATCATCAACCATTTCATTTTCCGAAGTTTTTCGTTTTATTTTTGCATGTCCTTGAGGACAGCGCACTGATGAAAACATAGAAAATGCAGAAATTTGAATATCGCACTGTGAACAATTTTAACTAAAAAGAACGTCATCATCTGAATCTAGTAAGATACAGATGGTGATCAGAAAAATGGAAACACCTGAACGAAATTGCAACTTACCAGATTAATATGGTGTCGGGCCACCTTTCGCCTTCAGAACAGCCTTGATGCGACGTGGGATGGAGGCACAGAGGTCGTGAATGGTAGCAAGTGGAATTTTACACCATTCCTCGTGCAGGGCATCGGCCAGTTCTGTGAGAGAGGATGGAGGTGGAAATCGTCGCCGGAGTCGTGTTTCCAAGACGGACCACATATGTTCAATTATGTTGAGATCTGGGGATTGGGCGGGCCAGGGGAGGTGTTGAACTTCATCCCGATGTTCCTCAAACCACGCTGCAACAATGCCAGCTGTGTGAATGGGTGCATTATCATCCTGGAAGATGGCGTCATTGTCCGGGAACAACATCCGGACCACAGGATGCAAGTGGTCTCCTAAAATGGTCCTCAAGTGGTCGTCCGCTAAGTGTAACCACAGGACCCAATGAAAACCATGATATGGCGGCCCACAGCATCACCGAGCCGCCGCCATGTTTCACAGTTGGGCGGAGACACTGCAGATCATAAGCTTCTTTGGGCGTTCTCCACACATAAACACAGCCCATGGTTGGGAATAGGGTGAAGGATGACTCATCCGACCATATCACACGTTTCCAGTCCTCAACGGTCCAAGTTGCATGGCCGCGGCACTATTTGCGGCGTGCGAAAGCGTTATGGTCCCTGATGAGCGGTTTGGCCTGTGCAACACGAACCCGTAAGTTCATGTCATGTAATTCGCGGCGGACTGTGATTGTCGAAACATGGTGAGGGAGGTGCTGATTGAGTTACCATATAGACGTGGTAATGATCATGGAGCTAGGAAGATGGAACAAACACCATTCACAAGCTTTTGCACAACTGAACACAAACAAAAGCGGGCCTAATAGCTCCAGCATGCATAGTTTTTGAGATCTAGCATAAAACATAATCCAAACATTTAAATTTTTCAGGGCTACAACCATCGTCACGAACGTGCTTTCTTCGTATTTTTACCATGTCCTCACTTTTTTATCCATGTAATATCAGTCATGATTTTTTTACAATAGTTTATTCATATACAGAATTACTTTGTGGTATAAGCAGCAATTTTTAGCACTTTGCCCTCCTGAGATATTACGCCCCAAAAATTGCATCAAAATCACAAACTTTAACTGTCGGACCCCCATAAATCTACGGTGCCAGTAGTATCATAGCCGAGAATATTTCTGCGAACTCTTTACATGCAATAGTATTCAGCATAAAACTTATGAACCCCCCCACTTTATGCCATTCCAAAATACAGCCCCTTCAAAAGTGTAATTCTTCTGGTGATTTCATGTATTGGTTTCCAATCCTGCACATTTATTTAGAAGCAAAAGTTTATATTCTCCGTGTACCTCAGTCTCTCCTGTAAGCATTCGTTTTTGTTTGGTGTTTGTCTGATTTGTATGTCCTGAGCAACTGTGATTTTCGTAAACGCTTACAAATGCAAAAATTGGCACTTCACCGACAACAAAGATGGCCGCCATTCAGGAACACTTGCACATACGAAAGCGTAAATGATGTTATTGACCTTCTCATAAACACGGTTCGTCACAATCAAATTTTTATAATTTTCGAAGATGGTCAAGCAACCATTTTCACTATTTTTAGACCACTTCAAATGAACTGACCCAAAGGCAAAAGCAAAATACAAGACAAATAAAACTACAGCGTTTAAGAGTTGCTCTCCGTGGAGTCGATTTTGATGATGATGTTTTTAATTTTAAAACCATTTGTTCCATAACTGAGAAATAACTCACTTTTATTCTTTTTTATACAGGTAACCTCAAAAAGTTGGCAGCACTGCACTCCATTCGAGATGGTGACGAAGTAAGGAGAAAGTATCATGTTCTTATTGTGGAAAAATACCTGCAGAGAAAATCAACAATATTCATACAAACGGATTTTCGAAAAAAAGGTCTGGAGAAAGCATTTCCAATAGAAAAACAATTCTTGTGCTTGCGAAAAAATAAATCAATAAAATAAGAAGTGTAAGTGATCAATAGGTGATCTGAGAACTATGACGGACGACAAATTGGAGCGAGTGAGACAGTGTGTGCTACAATGCTCTACTAAAAAATCTAATCAACAGCGATCCACCCAAGTAGGCATTTCTACAAAGACGTTATATAAAATCCTCCGACGAGAACTGTATCTCTTCTTGTATAATATTCAGTCCATTGAGCAGCTATTCAAAATGAATAAGCAAAGATGACACCAATATTAGAACTGTGTATAGATTTCATGAATCCCCAACAAATGTTATGGGCTCCCACAGTTCTCAACTCCGTTTTTATAAAAACAGCCACGCAAGAATTCAAAAGTCACTAAATTCCTGTACTATCAATGGACTAAACGTTATTCTTGTCACCAATGATTACTAAGGAAGTTACTGCATCTCTTTTTATCTAACTTTATTTATTTTAACTTCTACAAAAGTTATGATTATTTTATCGCTGTCGCGAATTTCAAACTTGAAAAAAAAATCACAATTAATGGAAATTAAAAGAAAGATTTTTTCACGAGACCCAAAATGCCGGAAGCCTCCGACATTTGATGGGGTTGTTGTCCCCGTTTATGAGCGGCCCTGCCAATACTCCAGAGAGAAAGTATTGGAAATGGTTGAAAGAGATTAGATTGACTAACTTTTTTAAGAAAAAAAACTCTGACAAGTGTCATGTGTAGATTCATGAACGCATAAACAAATAGATTTTTCGATTTTGGAAAAAAGGAACTGCTGATGAAAACTTTGAGATGCTTCTGCAATTACTAAGAACTACTCTGTGGTGGGGATTTTGCGCTGACATTCTTGTGGGTCCTTACTTCTTTGAGAATGAAGAGGAACATTACGATACGTGACTATACTGTAAGATTTTGTTATCCAACCAATACAGAATAAACACAGGTATAAGCACGATCTGGTTTCAACAGGACGAGACAAATGTTCAGGTTAACGACAACTTTCCAGGTTTCCAGGGAACCTAACCTCCTTTAAAAGAAACATCTAATGTCCGCTGGGATTTCAAGAGTTCTTCTCAAAAAAAAAAAATAAATAAATAAATAAATAAAAGTCAGAAGAAAGCCTCACAATATTCCGGAAGTGAAGGTTCAAACATCATGAACATTCCGTTCTATGTTCTCACAGCAGCTAGACGAAATGCTGCACTTCGTTTTGTTAAGTGTGTGGAAAAGGAAAATGCACACTTGAAACACATTTCACTCGTGCCGTCAAGCAGCTTGAGACTGAACTGTGCTAAAGAAAAAATTATTTAGCTATTCTTTACTATGGAACAAACAGTACAAATTTACGTTAATTTATTAGAAGTTTACAGCATAACACAAATATCATCTGAAGCAGCTGAAGTATTTCAGGTACTGTCTACCGCTGCGCAGTGGAGTATTTGCCCTCAAAACGCGGACAAAAGTACAAAACACGAAATGCCCCAAACAGCAGAGCAATACGCGGGTTTGGTCAGCTGAAGGAGCATGACGTCACGTAATGGCAACAGCAGTCACGTTATGCCCAAACCTGATTCAGAATAGCAGTTGGAAGTTACCTGTTCCGTGTGCTGCCGCTGTTGGTCGCGCTGTGGTCAGTCAACACGGGAACTTGGAATGAGATGTTGTGTGTGTTTGAAATGGAGCTGGAAAACTAGCGTGGTGGCCGTGAAAGTGAAAGGTATGTACCTGAATATAAACAATGTAATGCCAATGTTGACTACAATACAAGCAAGTATATGACTGCCGTCAAGCAAGAGTAAAATAAAGTACAAAGAAGGTGGAAAATCTGAAAAATACAGGTGTTGTTTTTGATGTTCCAGGCCTTGTCGAGTGTAAGTGTGCGTGTGAGCAGTATATGTAGACGTTCATGAGACGGTTCCCAAAGAAATATTTTCCACATATTTCCTCTTGCTCGTGTAACATGCGTTTGAAGTTCGTGCACATGTACACCGTCAGAAGTCCTTACACTTCTAGTGGAGGTTGATCTCATGCGGAAACAATACAAATTGATTCCTGAGATTAATAAGAATATTTACCCGCGTGCAAGATGCCTAAAAGGCATGTTACCCTTGTGAAGATGCTATTACCGTCAAGAAACCATGTGTCGAAATCAAGCTACTAAACGTTCTGGATCACATTGCTTCAAGATTGTGTCAATACTTGGAGGACGTATTGAGTGGTCTCTCAGATGAAGAACGTCTGAAGTTAGAGCTCATCTCCAAATGGGGCTGTGATGGGGCAGTGTCAATTTAAACAGAAGTTTCAAAACCACACATATTCGCACGCAAATACATTCCAAAGCTCATTTGTTCCTGTCAGAGATAACTCAAATAACTGGTAAAGTTTGGTACCTGATGGTATATTTTCGAAACTTAACAAACTGAATGAACACTTGAGCAGTAATGTTGAATAAATGCATTATTTAAATCAAGCACTAATGATATGAATAAAAGGAACTAATTCCAACTGCCAAATTACTGACGAAACTTTGTTATGGTATAACAAGTAAACTAACGCAATATTTTCCTTTAGTAGTGAGATAACCAAATATATTAAAAGTTTAACAAGTGAAATAGTCGTAAAAAGTCGTCCATCATTCGATTTTTACTTATTTATTTTGTCCAAAATTGGCTTTTAATTGCTATTTAAACAGTATTTATTTTTTCTGTGTAAAACTTATCTTTAATTGCTATTTAAATAATATTTATTATTTCTTTCTCTGTTCAAAGCTGACCTTTAATTGATATCTAAACAGTATTTATAATTTATTTCTGTCCAAAACGATCTTTAATTTCTACCTACACAGTATTTTTTTCTGTTCAAGACTCACCTTTAATTGTTATTTAGACAGTATTTATTTCTTTTCTGTCCAAGATTGACATTTAAGTACTATTTGAACAGTATTCATTATTTTTCTGTTTAAGACTGATCCTTAAGTGCTGTTTAAACAGGATTTATTTTTTCTGCCCAAAACTGAACTGTAAGTGCTATTTAAACAGTATTTTTTTTTCGTCAGAATCTGAACTAAGTGCTATATAAACAATATCATAAAACTCATCTAATTTGTAATTTCAAAAAAGAAAACAAAATAAATTAGAAAGAGTAAAAAGGAAATAATCAAGAAACGCGATTATTCTAAATTTAATTTCCGTTGCATAGAAACGATTACTTTTCGTGTCTCATGCAATTAGCTTTCAATCGTTCAACATTAGCCGGAAGCAAACATGCAGATGGAGCAGAAGATAGAAAAAAAAAAAAAAAAAAAAAAAAAACAATGAAACTGCAGACATAAGATGGAAACACATTGAAGAGAACGTTCTCATCACAAGCAATTGATTTGCTGAGATAGAGACGCCAGATCCTTCGAACAACGCCAAGCGAAGTTACAAATAGAAGCAACAACTTGTAACACTAATCTTTTTACCACGAAAATTCAACCGCGCAACATCTCTGTGTGCGAGATACTCTGATTTGTATTACTTTGTTACTAAAGCATATACGAATATGAAGAAGAAAATACCCAAAATGAGAAAAGGACTGTCATAGATTTTTAGGGTACTTCAGAACCTTAGGAGAGACCCTCGTGGTCCTCCCAAAAAAGGGAAAATTGCCGAAAACATCGCCCGTACAGAAAAATAGGAAGAGATGGTTGCCTCGCAGTCTACGAAGCTAGAGTCCAGATTCCTAATTGGTCGTCGCCCAGGGCTGATCTCCAAGCAATTTAGATGTTTAATGGACTAGAGACCTTCCCACCTCCTTGTTCGGACTAAGACAAGTGTCACTGAACAACCTCCAATAACTGTGTGTTAGTGAAGTGTTAGTGTGAGTGTTAATACCGACTACAACGAACTAGAATGGATAGAACTAAATCCGTAAGTAGTACTCATTTATTGACAAATCCGAGTCAGTTGCAGTTTCTGTTACATATACCCACCGTTCTGCTTTCATAACTGAATGTTTCCTTTTGGGTTGTGTTGTTTCCAATCCAACACTAACCCAAAATTTTATCGGAAACTAAATTTCAAATTAGATTCGTTTTAGAAAACAAAGGCACTCGCATTAAAGCCTCACACACTGCCTTTGCTGTGAATGAATGTTTCCTTTATACTCGCACATTTCCTCCTCGAAATCTGTGTACCTTTCATTCACCCAAAATGCTCTCCCTAATAACATAAAAATGAAGATACGTTCTAGGTTTGCAGGTACGGAAACCTCATCTAGACAAGAACGTTAAGTGTGCTCTGTGCCCCTGAGATCAGGTAAGACTCAGTAGCATATGTACACAACGATATTTAGTATTTTTTTCTGCACAAAGCTGACCTTTAATTGCTATTTAAACCGTATTTGTCATCTTTTTCTATCCAAAATTGACTTTTAATGTTTTAAAACAGTATTTATAGTTTTTGTGCGAAACTGACCTTTAAGTGCTATTTAAATAGTATTTAGTATTTTTTTCTGCACAAAGCTGACTTTTAATTGTCATTTAAATAGCATTTATTAAGTTTTTATTATACCCAATGTATTGATTTCGAACTTTGATTGTGCATAACTTAGGAACAAAAATCCTGCACACCACATTATTTCACACGCTGCTATACCAGGCTCAAGTGTACCACCATGCCAAGTTTGACCCCAACCGGGTGAGTTTAGTGTATAACTTTATGTTTTCGAAAACATGACTCAACATTTGACCGCCCATAACTCGGGAACATAGTCTGCAAAACAAAAGGTTTCGCATGCTTTTATAGGTTATCACGGTCTACGAGCATGTCAAATTTGATCCCAGTTAGATGCGTTCGGTTGAACTCATACAGTATATAGTATCGTATTTTCTTTAAAGGATGATAAAATGGGTAATAAATTAAAAAAAAAAAAAAAAAAAAAACCCTTACTCTGAAAATAATGAAAATGAATACGTTCTGGTATAATTGATTAGCAACCAAACTATAAAAAACAGTTTTGCATCAACTATTGAGAAATTTTACGAAGAAAAGGAATGACAGTGTGGAAGATTCAAAAATAAATAATTTAATTATATATGGGAAGTTAAACTAACAAAAATAAGCGGAGGTAAATTCTTACAAAATTTGTGTTTTGGAATTTTATCTCTGCACCAAAGAAATGCGGAGATAACATGAAAACACACTATTTGTAGATTTCAAACAATTAAGGCACCACATTACAAACTGTGCTCAAATAACCTTCCCACCCATAGCACAGAGAAATATATATATATATATATATATATATATATATATATAAATGTGTGTATATTCAGAAACTACTTCATATAGTGTCGTTGAACGAAAGAACTCTGAGTACGTGAGAATTATAAATGACTACATTAAAAATTCCGTATTAGCAATACAAATATATTTCGCTTTCACTAGCAAACTGAACGTATTTTAAATTTAATTCATAAGGTTGTAATTCCCTTGCCTGAACAAACGTATCCTCGTCGCCATAAGTGCCTTTACATCGCAGTGACGGGTATGTGACCGCGCAGTACTCCAAGGAAGGGATGGTTGTATAAAAAATTTTTATTAATTTTGAAGAGTTTTTATTTTGACTAGGGAATTAACATAGGTATAGGGAGTAAAGACACAGATTTGAAGCATCAGTGCACGAAAAGATTCGTATTCTCAGTTTTTCTATTTATTGTTTTATATGTTAAGTTAAACACCACAATATGTATCACTGATATCGCAGATCGTATTATTTTGTAAAATCGTGTCTGTAACCTATTGTCAAAACATTCATCTCAAGACATGATGTAGAGAAAAGAGAAAGAGATAAGACATCTGTAATATATATATAATTACTCAATAAGTAATTATAAGTAAATTAGACTCAATAAGTAATTGTAGAAATTAGTTAAAGAACACATAAGAGAGCGAAAAGGAGGTCTAGAAGTCTGAACTTTTTAGAAACGTCCTAGATAGATGAAAATATAGTTAAAAATTGCAAAAGGTATCATGTAATTTATCTTTCTTTTCTTATATCCTAGTATACTTTTTTCTTTCACATCCAAACATCTCTATTCAGAATTACGAGATAAAGATGAAGAGAGAAATATTTCAATCTCAAGAATTATATCAGAAAAAAATCTTTTGACTTAGGCTAGATTCGAACTCGTAACCCTTGAATCCATAAGTCTGCGCTCTACCGATTGAGCTAACAATTTCTGTCGTAAAAGCCTGCTTTCTACAACTACCGTTTGCTGAATGGTGTGTATTAACGAAATTGGCCGAGATAATTGCTTCATATAGCTATTGCAATAATAATAATAATAATAATAATAATAATAATAATAATAATAAAGAAGATGATGAACAGAATTTAAAAAGTCGCATTGTTAAAAGTTTGGTGTGCGAAGTTAGTCCTAATATGAGATTTTATTAATTATATATAATAAATGTAAGCGTGGTTTATTCGTGCGTGCTACTCAAACTGCGCAACTCATAAGGGTTGTACGCGTATGGTACAGTAGCCTTGCGTCCTCCAACCGTGAAGAAAGATTCGGTTTGAACCTATGCGTGTCCTAAGAGGAAGGAGGAGATTCAAAGAAAGAAAAGTGGTTTAGAAATTATGCAAAAATAGAATATCTCACGAGGTGAGGTGATATAGAGTTCAGCGTGTCTTTCAGCTACTACTCTATACAAGATATGAATCTACGACGTAACGTGGAACCCGAACTACACGACTCCTGCCGGGAATCGAAACCCATATCACCTCTAGCTCTATCATGGGAGACACAGGGACATGTAAAAATAATCGAAAATAAACGATATTAATGTTAAATCCATAGCTTTCGAGGTCCTAAAAATTCCTAATTGAAAGATATGAGTGTCTATTCAATAGTTTTCGGGGTCGCTGAAGTGAATAATGACACTCCCGATACCATAAAAGCCCAACTTTTTATTCTTCGTTAGCGGCAAGTTAATTCATTTGCTCCTGCTGGAAATGGATTCGTACTATTTCATTCCGATTCAAATAGGTATTCTACTGGGAAAACTAATCTCAAATATATCTTTGAAATATAAACCTATTCTTCCCGTGCAACGCCGGGTATTTCAATTAGTAAATAAATAATTTAAGAAACAATGAGTATATTTAATGGAAACAGACATATGTATTTTTAAATGTTGTATATGAATTGCTAATTCATACTTTATCTAGTAGAAAATGATGCATCCTTTATATATTCTGAAGCAATAGGGAGAACTATTGGAGGTGTATTTTATTTATCTACTGTCGAATTTAGTGTGGAATAATTTCATATAATTTATTTCGAAACTATCGAGACGAGACTGAGACCGCTATTTGTCGGTTGAAAGGAGACTAATACTGTAAATAGTCTCGTATTGTCTCGTTTTGATAGCAGTGCTACTTCGGGGTTTGTTCTCTAGTAACTGGTTGCGTAGTGCACCTACAGTATATAAGACGTCGTATATTTAAATGTTTGAGAACTTACCCCACCTCCACTTGACGGATCGTTCTAACTAAAACTACCAGACCGTTTATGTAATTTTGCGTTTAAGTACAGGTCCTATCCTTATGTCAATTATTTTCTTGCAACAGAGAATGAAAAATGTAACAGTTATAATGTTGACCGCGCATAATCCTGTATAGATAAAAGGAAAAAAGAAAAGTCTATTTGGACAAGTTTCCCCACAACTCTAGAGGTATTGTCTTGGGTGCGCTTTTCTTTTCTTTTCCTTTAGGGCCGCGGTGGCTCAGTGGCAGAGCTTTCACCTCTAGTGCTTGGGGCCTCGGGTTCGATCCCAGCCCCCGCCAATTGAACTTTGTGGCGGACGAACACCGTGTGCGTCGGTTTCCTCGGGGTTCTCCTATTTCCTCCCACTCTCTTCATTTCATTCATTACTCATCCTCACCGTCTCCTTTAGCCTAACCGGCACAACCGTGGGACATAAAACTTAAAGATTTCATTTCATTTCTTTAACACAAATGCAATTAAAACCTGACTCTGAGAGCGCAACAATGTTATCTTGTTCGAAGGGTCAGTGATTTTGTGTCGAAGGTAATGTCACGCGAAGAGACAGGCTGCGCGTGGGCTTACATTGTATTACGTTTGGCAACATTGCTCTTGGTCAAGTGGCCTATTGCTTATGCCTTTAGGTATTTGCCCTAAAGCCATACAGCGAGCTGTGTGCGTTCTGTTACTCTTTCCCTGGCTGTTTGCGAAAATATCATTTGCTTTTCATGCATTGGGATAAGGGGCAAGACACCTTGCGACCTTGGAATGGAGTAACATATAAAGTGATCGAAAACGACAACCGATGTTCATGTAGAGTTCATAGTTTCGAGGTCGCTGAGATGGTTAGGCGTAAAGCTATCAGCTATTTTCTGTTAGTGATTTCTTCATATACGTCTACAAAGTTAACGAATCAGTGGTAGAGCGTTCACCTCTGGTGCTTGGGGTCACGGGCTCGATCTCAGCCCCCGCCAAGTGAACTTTGTGGTGGACAAACACCGTATGCGTGGGTTTTCTCGGGGTTCTCCCGTTTCCTCTCACTTTCTTCATTCCACCATTTCATTCATTACTCGACCAACGATATAAAACCAAGTGAGCATTTTATAGTAAAAGAAAGCTACAAAACGTGAAAGAAGATAAGAGGCAACCGAAGGCTCTAAAAAGTTTCTTTCGAGTTGATTTGATTTTAGTTTAGCGTCCCTTTCAGCAGCGAGGCTATATGAGACGTGGACCTACTGATTAACGTGGAATCCGAACCACATGAGCTCCCGCCGGGAATCGAAAAAGTTTCTTTCGAGTGCTGGACAAAATCATACAAATATTGAGGTGGGGAGTTGTCAATATCAGTCACTGTTAACGAAAGAATTTGCAGGTCGACATTCTTTTGACTCTGTAAATTTATTTTACCTGATTACAGTAATTTAATTGTTGAATTAAAATGGAACGATACGGTCATTTCGGTTACGGGTCTGAATTAAATTTCATGTATTTCAAAATTTGTTTGAATACAATTAGTTTTCCCGTGGCATATAAGTATATAACTTGAAAGGATAAAATCGAAAGCGACGAAAGGTCATTTGGATGACAAGTATTATTTTCAGTACTCTCACTTTCAATCACAGCAGCGTATACAGATGCTTGTTTTATTATGACAAATAACAATAACTATTAGCGTACGCGCCTTTGGTGTGGGAGACCCGGGTTCGATTCCCGGCGGGAGCTCACGTGGTTCGGATTCAACGTTAATCAGTAGGTCCACGTCTCATATAGCCTCGCTGCTGAACGGGACGCTAAACTAAAATCCACTCCACTCCACAATAATTATTAATCCATTTTCTGCTAATAAATTTAGATGGAGCTATAATTAGTAATAATTCTAATGCAAAGTAGAGTTTTGATTATTAGTTACTTGTGTTCAGGGATGCACCGACATAGGTGCTACGGATGTGCACGAGACGAGTCGAGACAGGATTTTCCAGACTAAATTCGAGTCGAGACACGGCTCTTCCAATAGAGAAATATACATTTTTCGAGTCGAGCCATCACTTTTACAGCACATTTTCGAGACGAGACAGCCACAAATCTTGTATCGTGCGCATTCCTAATAGGTGCAGTTTTCCATTCAGAAAAAATCTTCCGGGGGGCACACTTAGTATTCAGAGGGCCACTGCTGGTACTCTTTTATTTATTTTTATATTATAGACGTATTATTTTGATCTCCTCCCGGGGGGAGTGGCCCCCTAAAATATGTGTGGACGAAACACTGAACAGGTAGTCTGAGAGTCTGGATCTCCCAATTAGCACAATTTCAGGGGGCAAATACACAAAATTATTTGCATTTTGTAGGCTATTCCGAAAAACTCTTCGGACCCCAAAGAAAAATCTTGGGTGCATCATTGCTTGTGTTTACATTGTGTTACTGCCTGATTTCGAACGTCTATGTTGGAAAGAAACATGAAAGAATTGAATTGTTCTATAGGCATAAAGGGCCCTGAAAAGAATTTTTGCGGAGAAACCTGATTTTAAAGTTCTGCCACTGATCGGGGACAAATTACATATAAATTAAGACACACACTTTTGTCATTTGTTGTGTATTGAACTAGTTTAACTAAAATTAATAAAGAATTATTTGAAATCAAGTATATCTCACGAACGATTAAATGGACTAGCTTTGATGGCCATTGAAAATGACATTCTGAATGAAATTGATATGGATGCAATAATAAGAGACTGTGCCAAATTGAAAGCCAGAAAAGTGTCTTTATAACATGAACTTTACAGTAACAAAGGAAACGAGAAATTAAGCTAATTACCATATTTGTATCACTAGAAAACACTATTTAAATATACTTTTAATGAAGTGTAAGAGCATATCTCTTTGTCAAAATCAAACCTGTGATAATGTTAGACTTGAAGATCATTAGTTTTATTCTATTTCGACTTTTGTTTCAACTGTATTTGTCAAAATACATCTTAGGTATACATTTTAGTTGTTTCCTGTGCTTATTTCATAAAAAAAGATATAAATTATTAAAACTGGAACTTTGGTCATGATTCATCCACAGTTAATTAGGTTTAATTTCGCCATTTTCCTTTAATACTCACAGGAAGACTGAATTATTATATATTGAAGAAATTTGTAATTGTAACAATTATCTGAAGAATTTTTGTCCATTACAGCATTCTATTATTTTATTATCATATAGGCGGGGCGCCTAAATATTGTTTGCTTACAGTTACGAAATGTCTACAACCGACCCTGTTACTGTTATATATATATATATATATATATATATATATATATATATATATATATATGAGAGAGAGAGAGAGAGAGAGAGAGAGAGAGAGAGACAGAGAGACAGAGAGAGAGACAAAGTTTTGACTCAGAAAAAGTACAGTTGAACGTACGATGCTACATGAGCTCCTGGAGGGATTTCAAATGAATTTAGTATACGTATACATTACCATCTGGACAATTTACCCCTAAAAATGCTTTCGATCACTGAAATAAATTCCTGCCTATGTCCCTGTAAAGCAGTAAGAATTTTAGGGACTGATCAGGGGGTAATGCCTCCCTGGAGCAACGACAGTTCCCCAGAAATCATACCTCTGATAGGTCCGGATGTGACACCAGTATTTGTATGTTAAAACTCTTCACTCTCAGTGTACTGAAACTTAAGTCAAAGGAACTGTTCTGAAATCTTCACCGGTTCTCTCCTCTGAAACCGCATGCAAATGGGGCCGGCCTTGGTCATATACCACATCTGGAATATTACTATTTATGTCAGAGATACCGAAAAATATATATTCGACACAAATATAGGATATTTTCGATTTTATTTTATTTATTTATTTATTTATTTTTTGCCTGTCACCCTCCCACTCTGACCTCCATGCCAACCAAGGCTTAACTTGTTCCTAAGCAACATCGACAGCGTCACTATTCATCAGCGACCACGAAAACTATGATTTCGATACTAATATTGTTCATATTTGACTACTTTTACATGTCCCTTCCCCCCTTATTACGAATGACTTCAGCGTCTCGCCCCACTGGAGCAATTTCAACAAACTTAAGTATAGCTATAAACCACCACCTGTAAAATAAATCTGGGGGTGATCTTTTTCGGAGAGGAATTCATTAGCTACTTTTCCAATGTGGTGGCTTTATTCGCTTCCCATGCTAAAGATTGCCAAAGAGCTCAACTTTATTTGCACCACTGTGCTATGAATATAGATTTTAATGGCATTTACTTTACTGAATGCTCGCCAATGTGGTGGCTTTATTCGCTTCCCATGCTAAAGATTGCCAAAGAGCTCAGACTTTATTTGCACCACTGTGCTATGAATATAGATTTTAATGACATTTACTTTACTGAATGCTCGCTTAGGTGTTGCTCCCGTCACAGGAAAAGTGAGATACTGTTATAAATGAGTAGGGATATAAACAAATACGGAACACTATTAGCAATGACACCACTCGAAATGAGTTTTTGCAATATAATGGGGCAGTATTTTATTCGAATGTGAAGGAAATCATTGCGTAAATTGTCCCTTCCCCTCCTTAGAAGTCTAACCTACAATACGTATCTAATAATTTTGAATTAGAAATATATGAATCGAGTTTCATATCCTTAACTTTAAGGTGTCCTGAGTTAAGTAAATGAATAAACTTCCTGCTAACGAAAGAGTAAAGTTTTGGGCTTTAATAGTATCGGGAGTGTAATTATTCATTTCAGCGACCCCGAAAGCTATTGAATAGACAATCATATCTTTCAATTAGGAATTTTTAATTTTCACGCCTCCCATTAAACCTCCATGCAGATAATGCTAAACTTTGATGTGAACGATATAGAGGGTATCATACATAATTCATGTACTCAAAAGCTATGGATTTAACATTAATATCGTTCATTTTCGATTATTTTTACATGTTCCTGTGTCTCCCATAATAGAACTAGAGGTGATACGGGTTTCGATTCCCGTCAGGAGTCGTGTGGTTCGGGTTCCACGTTAAGTCGTAGATGCATGTCTTGTATAGAGTAGTAGCTGAAAGACACGATGAACTCTATATCACCTCACCTCGTGAGATATTCTACGTTTGCATAATTTCTAAACCACTTCTCTTTCTTTCAATCTCCTCCTTCCTCTTAGGACACGCATAGGTTCAAACCGAAACATTCTTCACGGTTGGAGGACGCAAGGCTACGGTATACGGACAAAATCTCGCGGCCGAAACATCGCCGCCCAAAATCTCGCCGGCCAAAACCTCGCGGGCCAAAATCTCGCCGGGCCAAAACCTCGCGTGGCCAAAACCTCGCCGCCCAAAACCTCGCGGGACAAAATCTCGCCGGGCCAAAACCTCGCGTGGCCAAAACCTCGCCACCCAAAACCTCGCGGGACAAAATCTCGCCGGGCCAAAACCTCGCGTGGCCAAAACCTCGCCGCCCAAAACCTCGCGGGACAAAATTTCGCCGGGCCAAAACCTCGCCGCCCAAAATCTCGCCGTGCCAAAACCTCGCCGCAAATGAAACTTTTCTTTAAAATTTACCCAATGTGTTTCCTAATATGCAATTCCACATTACAAATAATAATAATAATAATAATAATAATAATAATAATAATAATAATAATAATAATAATAATAATAAGATACAAAACATCGTGTGCGTGGGCTTTCTCGGGTTATTCCCGTTTTCTCCCACTTTCTTTATTCGATCATTTCCTTCATCCTGGTCATCTACGTCTCCTTTAACCTATAGGACATAATCAAGGGACGTCGTAAAAACTCATATATTGTTTCATATTTTCATAAATATTATTAGATTTTTGTTAAAATTTTAAGTTTTTGGATGTTCCAAATTTCACGAAACTAACCTCGTTAGTTGTCATTACTTTCCTTATGCAGACTTTCTTTCCCTATAACCAGTTTAAAAACATCCTGTCGCCCTACCTTCACATTGAAATCCTCTAATACAGAAATAGAATTTTCATATGGTATCGCGGGACTTGGTCAAATACCCGTGATACTTCTTCTGAAACAGCGTCTTTTATACCGTCATCCTTATCATCTGTTGGAACATTTACATTTTGGTCATGCGAGACTTTGGTGCGCGAGGTTTTGGCCCGGCGAGATTTTGGCCCGCGAGGTTTTGGGTGGCGAGGTTTTGGCCAGGCGAGGTTTTGGCCCCGCGAGATTTTGGCCCGCGACGTTTTGGGCGGCGAGGTTTTGGCCAGGCGGGGTTTTGGCCCGGCGAGATTTTGTCCCGCGAGGTTTTGGGCGGCGAGGTTTTGGCCAGGCGAGGTTTCGGCCTGGCGAGATTTTGGGCCGCGAGGTTTTGGGAGGCGAGGTTTTGGCCAGGCGAGGTTTTGGTACGCGAGGTTGTCGCCGCGAGGTTCTGGCCGCGAGGTTTTGTACCCAAACCCAAGGCTACTGTACCATACTGTACAACCCTTATGGGACTAGGTGGTGAGTTGCGCAGTTTGAGTAGCACGCACGAATAAACCACGCTTACATTTATTATGTATAATTAATAAAATCTCATATTAGGACTTACTCTGCACGTCAAACTTTTAACATATGCGACTTTTTAAATTCTGATCTTCTTCTTCTGCTTTATTATTATTATTAATATTATTATTATTATTATTATTGCAATAGCTATATGAAGCAATTATCTCGGCAAACTTGGTTAATACACACCATTCAGCAACCAGTAGTTGTAGAAATCAGGTTTTTCCAGGAGAAGTTGTTAGCTCAATCGGTAGAGCGCAGAGCCATGGATTCAAGGGTTCCGAGTTCGAATCTAGTCTAAGTCAAAAGATTTTTTTCCTTATATAATTCTTGAAATGGGAATGTTTCTCTCTTCACCTTTATCTCGTAATTCTGAATAGAGATGTTTGGATGTGAAAGAAAAAGTATACTAGAATATAAGAAAAGAGAGGTAATTTACATGATATCCTTTGCAATTTTTAACTATATTTTCACCTATCTAGGACGTTTCTAAAAAGTTCAGACTTCTAGAGCTCCTTTTCGCTCTCTTATGTGTCCTTTAATTAATTTCTACAGTTACTTAGTGAATCACATATACATATATTACAGATGTCGTATCTCTTTCTCTTCTCTCTACATCATGTCTGGAGATGAATGTTTTGACAATAGGTTACAAACACGATTTTAAAAAATAATACGATCTGCGATATCAGTGATACATATTGTGGTGTTTAACTTAACATATAAAACAATAAATAGAAAAACTGAGAATACGAATCTTTTCGTGCACTGATGCTTCAATAACAGTGAACTGAAGCTTCAAATCTGTGTCTTTACTCCCTTCACCTATGTTAATTCCCTAGTCAAAATAAAAACTCTTCAAAATTAATAAAAAAATCTTATACAACCATCCCTTCCTTGGAGTACTGCGCGGTCACATACCCGTCACTGCGATGTAAAGGCACTTATGGCGACGAGGATACATATCATGTTTTACCATTTTCGTATGTATATATATTATATTTTAAACTAAGGAATCTTAATTAACATGACATTTTATACACTTTACTTATTTTATCAATTACCTTTGATAAATCCATTAATTTTATATGTATTCTTCCCTTACAAATATTCTCTGAAGTTTTGTGAACGGCTAACATACGGTTGTCAAAAAGTGACGATGAAGGTATGTTAAACCGATGAAAAGTACTTTTTACTCTTTGCTAAGTAAGCAGGGTTTCTCGCCACTGTTTTCTGTTTATTTCGTCGTAACTAATACTACTGAGATTTTTACTCATACTCAAGACTAGTGTTACCCGATGGTGTCATAAACAGTTCATTCAGAAAGAAAATATCCAATACATCTTTGATCAGAAATATCTCACATACAGTGGCCACTTTGTTTCACGGTACTTACTTTTTAAGTACTAGACCGGTATAACGCCAAAATTTTGCTATTGTATTTAGTTTTAATTTTTACGTAATGTTAACAATTGTGAACAAAAGATCGTAAAAAAATAATATTTTAAAAAACTTCATATAAAAGTAGAAAATAAAAATCTAAATCAAATCCACAGAGATCTCTTAAATAACAAACAAACAAAAAACTACAAACACTACAATTGAATATTAATATAAAAGTGATTCTTATAGAATCGCCCTATGACTTAGCTGAGAATGCTGCAGTTGATTACAGATCAAAATTACTACAAATTATTCTGAGGGCCTTGCAGAGTCAAATGGTGTGTAGATGGCCCGACAACTGGTAGCATAATTCAAGGACATGAAACGTGTCATCTCTAAAGGATTTTTCTTATGGAGTTTACTGAAGAACAGGAACAGGGGAAGGGATTATATTTCTGAGCTTTCGGCATCTATTGTCATGTTAGCCCGTCATACATATGTGGGATAACGTCCCTCGGTGGCCCGGGGAATTGGAGTGGGGAAAAAGGAGTGGGGAAGAAAGGAAGCGGCTCTGAACCATTAAGGCATCATCCCGGCATCTGCCTGGTGTGAATGACGAAAAACCAGGAAAAACATCACTCAGAATGTTTGGCCTGAAAACTGTTACAACTTTTCGACCGAGTGTCTTTTACCAGGAATCGAACCCGGACCGCTAGCACCAAAGCGAGAGCGTTAGTGACTGCGCTACGCGGGGTCACTAAAGACAGGAACAAATCCAGCAAGTTACAACAACTGAAACCAGAAACACCACCGAAGAAACACTACAAAGAATATACAACAGCGGGTAGAAGCTTGCTTTGATGAAAACGGTGCATTATTTAATTTGCACAAGATTTACCTTGGGTTCTGTAACGTATATTGGAATCAGATCTATATTAAAAGTATGCGAATATATCAGTTGTTTCCAACTGATCGATGTGTGACGTAGAAACGGGGTTTTACAATCTGGGAAAAACAGAGAGAAATGCAATAAGCAAATCAAAGGAGAGAAAATCTGTTTCACGTTCCATGATTATGCCCTTGGGCTAAGGGAGACGAATGATTAAGGCAAGTGAATGATGATGGAAGAATTGGTGGAATGAGAATATAGGAGGAAACTGGAGTACCCCGAGAAAATCCACGAACACGATGTTGTCCACCACAAACTTACTTGGTCGAAAATCGAACCAGAATTCTCAAACACCAGAGGTAAGCGTTCTACCAGTGAGCCACCATGCTCACCGTGAAAGGAAGGAATGATGCAGAAGAACGGAATAATCAAATGTTGGTAGTGTACGCGTAATCATGGATTCATGAATACTATGCTAGTAAAACCATCAACTACTGTATCTAGGTTCCTGTTTGACTGTCAATATTTTATTTTATCAATGACAAAATATCTGGCAGCTTCTTCCCCTCTCCAGTGGTTTGCTCAGAAGGGAAGCAGTAAACAGTGACGTCATAGAGCATTCAGTGAGATATGATACAGCTTAGCTCACGAATCTCTGCCGCGATTGACGCCAACGAAGAATTAGAATCGCGACAGAGATTCGTGAGCTAAGCTATACGGTATATTTACGATCTATACAGTATACGAGGAGCAATCAAAAAGTTCCCGGAATATTCATGTAGTTTTGGCATTTGCGATGCATTCACAATGAATCTTGTGCCGTGCAGTCCTTAGGTTGCCTAATTATGAATTTGATACGTGTGAACAGATCATAACAAGCAGTGTACGAGTAATGTAGCTCAACGAAGGAATGTGTGGTGATCAGTTGTGCAATTTTGCAGATCAAGCAACGCGTAAACATCAAGTTCATATCCAAATTGGGGAAAATCTGCTAAAGGGACTTTGATAGCCTTAAAACAGTTTAGCACCATTGGATGTTTGGCTTTTTCCAAAGCTAAAAATGGGCCTTTTCCATTTCGCCAACATAGAAGAGATGAAAACTAATGCGACGGCTGAACTTCGGGAGATACCAAAAGAGGCCTTTCGTCGGTGTTTCTACCAATCGTAGGAACGGTGGAACAAGTGTAAGAGAGAGAGAGAGAGTGTGTGAGAGAGAGAGAGAGTGAGTGAATGAGTGTGAGAGAGAGAGAGAGAGTCTCTCTCTCTCTCTCTCTCTCTCTCTCTTTCTTTCTTTCTTTCTTTCTTTCTTTCTTCCGAAGGTGCCAACTTTGAAGGAGATTAATTAAATGTGTACTTATGTTATAGTAATAAAGAGCTACAATAAAATTCCGGGAATTTTTGACTGCCCCGTATTTTATATTACAGCTCATTTTAGTCGGACTCGGTTCTACAAGAATCACCCTGTACATATAATGAAACATAAAAGTACCTTTTCTTTTACTCATAGTATGGACGTTCGTAAGTTAAACTTACGCTTTCACAACTTCGTTCACATGATGCTAGGAGTTCGGAGCTTTTAGAAGGTTCGTAGAAATCCAACAACAAAATACGGAAGACTGTGACGCACAGTAATGACATTACACCAAGGTAATACAATTACTTAATTTCCCATTTAAAAAACAATGACATGATTCAGAGCAAAATTATCTTCTCTTCTTATCACAATAATTTAATTCCCAGCCAATACGGCAAAACTACCTAACATGCATATTCCATGTCCTTACGGGTTTGTTTATTTTCAATCCAGAAACCTGTAAAGGTAATAAATTCCAGTACTACATGCTCATTGTACTTCACTAGATTTAACTATAAATATACAGAAAGAGCAGGTCCTCACTAAGAAAAATTAGAATTTCAAAGCCCAGTTTTGACATGCATGGAAACAGAAGCATGCAAGTTATCCCGTGTTCAGATCACTTTGATACAAAAATATAAGAAATGGCTGTCTTACAGTGAGTGATGGTATGACATATTTTTTCAATAAGCCACTTTTTACATGAATGTATTACCAGAAAACAATGGGACCATCAATATGTACGATAGAAAATATTTTCATTTCTTCTATAAATAAATGTTAGTACAGTAAATTAAGATTGAATATGCTGGACAATTACAGATGAAGGGCAAATTACTAGATTCAATTTTAAAATTTAATCATTTTTTAAAATTTTTAATTACGTGCTAATTAAAAATACATATTATTACTTGGCTCCTATGCCTTTGGTATGTTTTTAACTGGTATTAGTAACTGTAGCATTTATCTGTTCGATTTTGATAACAGTGTTGTCGGTTTTCACTTGCTCTACTGATTCACGTAGTAGTCTTGTCAGTTGCAACTGATTCAATTCCGTTTGATTCCTAATAAAAACTTAGTAAAAACCCGATTGCGAATCTGTAAGATACAAGCAACATGAAAGTGCATGGTAATAGTTTCTTTGAACTCTTTTTAAGGATCGCGGCTTTATTAAATGTAAACCTTCAGTATAACGTTGGATTCGTACTCCGGTGCATTCCAACCGGAATTAAACTGAAGTTTACAGTACAAGAGGCAATAATATTAATAATTTAGCCACCAGCACTGTGTCAACTTGTATAATGACCAATCAGCAGTTGATATACTGTATGTGTTAGGAGAGAATGAACGAAGTTTCTCCATAACACAAGTATAAGGCTAGAAACAGTTAATAACAATAAAAGCGTAAATATGAAACTAGAAGTGTGAGACAAAATCTCTTAACCACAATACGAACATTTAAATCTATAACGATATCAGACACATTATATTCAGTATGCTTAGACATTCAGTGACCAAACTCCGAGACGTGATCTCCAATCCATATCTGATTTCGTCGAAAATGTTTGTGGTTCACATTTTCAGTACTATTTGATGAAAATATTCACTATATATAAGATCTTTATCTCGTGTTCGCACCAAATATATATATATTAGATTAAATACATTGCAACTGTATGAATACCGTGAAAAACATTAGAGACTTCTGTGGGGGGAAAAATACCTAAAATACTGACCAATCAACTACAGAAGGTCGTTTTTAGGTTTAAGGTAACGAAAACGATCGCTAGGTAACAGCACGTGTGAACACGCCCAACAAGTTGTAAATATTTCCAAAGTATTGCCTATTGACTTGTAGGGTGGTCATTATTAAGACCCCAAAAAATTCTTCCATCTTAAAAGACACTAGAGCTCATTCGTGGCTAAGCGGTTGGCGTACGCGCCTTTGGCGTGGGAGACCCGGGTTCGATTCCCGGAGGGAGCTCATATGGTTCTGATTCCACGTTAATCAGTAGGACCACGTGTCACATAGCCTCGCTGCTGAACAGGATGTTGAACTCAAAATCAACTTAAAAGACATTAGGAAGGGCAGTGCAACGTTCCGCCGCAACCGTAAATCGTATAATTGCACAAGATTTACCTCTGGTAAAGAAGCATACGACTCGAATTCATATGCCCCGTCCCTCAGAAATCATGAAGAGGAAGACGAACGGTCGAAAACTGTAGAACGGCATCTTGCAGGGGACAGATCGAAGTTTGTAGTGACTCTGGAAGAGACATGGTGTATCTGTTGGCATGTAATAAAAATGAGGGCTAACTTCTATCATCCCTCTGATTCCAGAGATCGTTCTGACTGGATACCTAAATTTTCCATGCGACTTTATGTTTATTTACGGTTACTGCTATAGTGGCAAACTTAACGCTACTCAGGGTGGACAAAAAGTCTAAAGTCAATGCAGTTTATCCCCAGATGAACATTTTGGAGTCATTGTACCGCTAAGATATCCATCCCTACATGGCAGCGACATGTCGTGTTGTCATTCACCAGGGCATGGCGTACAGCTATACGGAAAAGTCAACGGTGATGTACGTGTAACGGATGGCATATAAATGGGAATTGATGCCATCTCTTGTACAGATATTCCTGTGAAATCCCCTTATGGACTTTTGTTGGTTCTCGTTGTTAAAGTGAGCGTTAGGACATCAAAAGCCGTGAATACTCGACGGTCTTTGGAAAGTTTGTCAAGAAAAATGAAACACACTTGATGAAACTGTGCTTCAACGCAGAAGCTGATAAGGGTACCAAATTTGCTACCATAAATCTGAAACGAACTTCTGTAGAAGAAATTTAACAGTACTTTGTCATTTTACACACAAAAATTTTGCAAATACAATGAAAACTATCCCAGTCATTGAGAAAGACAAATCAGAAATTTAACTGCTGAGGACATACGAGAAATTCTGTTGAAAGCTGGGAAGTAGCAAACTTGTTGTAATTATCTCATCTAGATAAACCAAACGAAACAGTTACTAATACAGTGAAAGTCAAGGCAGAAAATACATACTTCCCACGTCAATAAAGCATGCACCATATATATAAACTGCAGAAGAAACAAAGCTCACGAACTTGCAAATTATAGTAATCTACTCTGTTTTAATAACAATATAAATAAGTAAAACTTGGATGAATTTTTACATTGTTTTGTAAATCAGGAAAAAAAAAAAACGTTCGACAACCCAGGATAAATTCTGCAGTAACTAAGAAATATTTTCTTTTTTATTGAAAGCCAATAAAAATAAAGGAGATAACGTATCAAGATATGTGAATGCATAAAGATAAAATAAAATATTATGCAAATATCATAACATTTCCTCCAGTTATTGTGAACTTTAGACTTATGAAATGAATGATGAAATAACGTCTGAACTTAAAAGAGTTAGTAACCGATCACTGTACTGAAAAAATACATTATATAGTAATATGTTTAAATGTTTCCTACTATCGCACATTTTTTTCTTCTGCAACTGGTATTGTGTTTTTAAGTACTTACGTAGTATATAATTCTTCTGTGGCCTAGTTAAGATATAGTTTCTCATATATGAAAAATTACTTGCAGTTACGAATATTTTAATATGATAGTTATTTTTTTTTGATACGAATTCGCCCTAATTTACGCGTGTAATTTTATATTCCTCTAATTAATTAATCTATACGATCCTGCTCAATCCAAACACTTAATATATCCCTCAGTCTTCATCAATATTCATCCACTTTTTATTGTATATTTTTAAAAATACATTACAAAAATTAAAAAAAAAAACATAAAAAAGAAAATGTTAAACTATTTGCGTTATTTTCTTGTATTTATCTAATTACCATTTTGTGTAGTAATTACATAAATTGAAATGGCCCTACTTGTCAACAAATCTCTCATCAAATCAGTTGCGATGTCACAGAACTTCGAGAAGAATTACTGTACAATGAAGATCATTTTGAAAACACTGACTGTTTTACTACTTTCTACTTTGTAAATATATATATATATATAAAAAAAAAGTACACAGAGAAATTGTAAAATCGTTCTTTCAATTTGTGTAATGTTTTGAAAAATAAGGAAAACCCTGATAGAAATAACAGCTGTTGAACACTTAAGGTGTAATGTTAGAACTTATAACGGAGATGATACCGGAAAAAAAAAAAAGGGAGGGAAAGTCTTAAAATGAAGCTTTATCCAGTATAAAGTTATATATTTCGGGAGATTCTGATTCCTCATATTACTTCTTAGTACAGCCTTGTATAAACCGCAAACCCCTGACGATTCCATAGTATACAAAGTGTTAGAAAAATCTGTCTCAACATTTTGGGAATAGATTCCTCACATCAAAATAAGAAAAAAAAAATCATATGGACCTGTGGTCGAAAGTGCAGTTTCGTAGTTATAGGGTCCCGAAAATTAAAAAAAAAAAAAAAAAAAAAATGAACTTTATAGATTCATAGTTTCACTACTATAGGACCGACCATAGTCAGGTCAACATATCACTGAGGAACTAATATGTGAACTATCGAAATATTCATCTTTCAGAACCTCCGGTACTTGTACAATCATGTTTAGAGAGGCTGTTTGGGAGTACTTGATCAGTTTTCCACCTACCTCTCTAAAAATTGGTGTGCAAGTACTGGAGTATTCTTAAACATCGGATATGTGGATACTTCACATACCAGTTCCTCAGTGATGTCTTGACCCTACTACGATAGGCCCATAGTAGTGGAGCTATGAACTTTTAAAGTTCACGTTTTCGGCATCTTATAACTTAGAAACTATCCACTTTTGAGCACAGGTCCATATGAACTCTTTATTATTATTATTATTATTTTTTTTCCTATTTTGATGTAAGGAATCTGTTCCCAAAATATTGTAAAACATTTTTGCAACACCCTGTAGTTGATGACAAAAATGAATCTGGTGAGAAGTATGCTGGATAATACAGTACAGCCACACATCAGTACTATATTTTAAAATCAAAACTAACCTTCCTCAACATAAGCGTAAGCGCACACAGCAATCCCATTAAAATTCAGGACATACGTTACAAATGCATTTGCTATCATTCCTGTTGTTAGTATTTTCAATAATTTGTGTTGTTAACCTTTCCGCTATCTTAGTATCTTAGAAATCCACTCCTCCTTAGTTCCTAGCCTATTAGTGAATAGAAAGAAAAAAGCGACAGTTATAATAAGTATGATGCAAAACATGCAATAAATTAAATTTTGTAGACAGGCGAACAGAAGAAAGCAAAATTAATACATGCATACAAACAAAAAATGTAACAATAAGAAATATGCTAATTAAATATAACCTTACCATAATTGGTCCTCTATCATTTGCACAACATGAAATATCCCCAATGTTTCGATAAACGGTTGTTTTCTTTGGTAGGTTATCAAAAGAAAAATAAATAATTAAAAATGGGAGAATTATCGAATTACACGGCAAATATTTAACGATTCGTTTTTTTATGATTAACGGTGTGAACCCGGCTCTTCTACACCGAAGGTGCCTATAATGACTATAAAGCCACGAGAGAGCTCTGTAAGGTCCTATTCTTCTTAACGCTTGACGGTAGATGTGTCAATATAGTCAGGTTCACCACCAACTTCCGAAGCAGCATTGATTTGACCAGCACCCAATATTTTCCCCAAACATTCCGTCCCTGTTATATTCTTATCCTCTAAATCAATAAGCTGATCTGGTGATGTCCGGTTTTCATTCAAATTGCTCGCCATTCTCGTTTAAAATTCGTGTTTCTAACTTTAATTTAAAAAAAAAAAATGTTCATAAGCTAAAATGATTTCATAGCATCTTTTCAGAATCTTCACCCATTGTATCTCACGTTTTGCTGCTTTTAGATGAGCTGACAATCCTGAAATACGATTCAAATCCCTTAGCTAGTTATCCCGACTGAAGAATTACTCTAGTTTCCCTCAAAACACGCCAGGCAAATAATATGGTGGTACCTCAAGTTGAGGAGCCAGAGATAAAAAAAAAAGAAAAAAAACTTTATTAAATCGATGTCTTTAAAAAATAAAAAGTCATTTTCTTTTTTGAGAAACTGAAATGTTAGAAAAGGATTTTTTAATTCTTCTTCTTCTTCCTATTATTATTATTATTATTATTATTCATAATAATTCTTATTTCCATTTGCCAATCTGCTTCCTTACAATAGAGTTAAGGACTAAAGACCCTATGTAATATACAATAATTGTACTATAAGTCACGTACTTCACCAGATACACAAGAAGAATTCGGGAGTTTCACGATCTGATTGCCGTTAGTGTTCAGAAGATAGAGGCATATCTTTAGTAATTTCCTTTTTTAAGTGAAGCGTTTTCGATTTGTAATTAACTGACACATGGGGAAAGATTTTATCATTTGTTTGTATTAACACGCGTGTATATACTACAAATAAAGGGAATGTAATCGCATTGGTTTTTATTCCAGACTAGCTGAAATGCCCGTTGCTTGCATGGGGAGAATTACCTAGGTAGGTTCATAGAAAATATTTGAGCCTCCTCTCTCCCTTATGATGCATATATCAATGAAAATGTAATAACAAAAACCTATTCTATTTTTGACATAAATTTAAAACTCACTTCTCCCTCAGGATATGCCTTTTAAGCAAAGTTACACGATAAAATTTCAGCTTGAGATAGGTATAGTGAGTTTACTCAACAGAAGTGCAATCCGGCAAATTTCCTTCAAGTTCCCATGCTGATTTTTACAACAGCAACCTTTCCTCTCTTCATCCCTCTTTTTGACCGCATTTGCTTGGTTGTAACGTCTTAACACCCACTATATCTGTTCTTTCTTCCCAATATGAAACAGATGTCAGGCAATGTAATAACAAGGAAGCTGGTCTTGGGAACAGGGAATCGAGAACTAACTTACAGCACAGCATTTGGAACTGTGGCCACTAAGATTCCACGTGGAGTTGACAAGCGACTATCAATTATTTCAAATGAGGGTTCTGATTGGCCATTTAGTTATCGAGGGCGTCTTCCACAAGATCCTCCGGACGAAGACTTATTTATGGCACGAGCCACCACAAGTAGAAGGCGGCAGTATTTATATACACACTGCACTCCGGTTAAAGAAACGAACTATATTAACTATGTTCAAAATCTTTCAATTTAACATCCCACAAATTTAACATGCCCTTTAAGCTACGGATGATTACGGCAAGTGCATGATGATGGAAGAATTAATGAAATCAGAATCTAGGAAAAAACGGGAGAACCCCGAGAAAACCCACAGACATGATGTCCATCACAAAGTTACTTGGCCGGGGATCGAACCAGAGACCCCACGCTCCACGATCTACCACTGAGCCTTCGTGCTCCCCGTGAATTATTTTGAATCCGAAATTTTGCAAAAAGATAAATTCAAATTTGTTAGATACCATAAGTTCATGGACGGTAGAATTTTAGTATACAAAGAGGAGAAAGATTTAAATGACCACCTGATGGAGCTCAATAACACTGACAGTTCACTAAAGCTTCCATCAAAAAAGAACCAGACTAAGGCTTTACTTTTCTGGACCTATACAAATATAGATTGAACAAAAAATTTCAAACTACAACATATAGAAAACCAACGGCACGTTAATTATTTTGTTCACAAAAATGAGACCATTCGTATCTAATAAATAAAAAATCTGACTGCTTTTGGTGCGCTCAATTTCGTTAGTATTGAAGAAACTTCCACTGCAACCATATCACTTTTTGTAACATAAAGTTAAAAGAATTTGCTAGTCAACTAAGCAATCAATCCGTATTCGTGATTTCACTTACGTTTTCTTGCTGAGAAACCAGTTTCTAAGAGTTTTCAATGGCTGACGATAAGGGTTCTTAGCAAGTTAAATGTGCAAGAAATGAAGTGTGTGAGAACGAGAAAGAGGTACGGGCAGAATATGGAACCTCAAGTTTCAGTAATTTTCAACACTGAAATGAATACGAATTACAACTCCTGCTGGAGCCGCGGTGACTCAGTAGTAAAGCGTTCACCTCTGGAGCACGGGCTCCTTGGTTTGATCCTAGCTTACGCCAAGTGGAATTTGTGGCGGACAAATACTATGTGTGTGTTTTCTCGGGGTTCTCTCGTTTCCCCCCACTTGATTCATTCCATCATTTTCTTCCTTTCTGATCATCACCGTCTCTTTAGCCTAGCCGGAATACCTGGGTACGTAAAGCTTAGAGATTTCATTTCTACGACTCATGTTAATATTAACTTTTCGCCTCTGGATTTCTTTTAAGAAACGCACGCCTTGGTATTGCAGAAACTTCTAGATAAACAACGTTCCCAAGAAAGGCCAAAAGTAATGCTCAGGTGCTGAGCTCAATGCATACACCCTACATATTTTAGCGAACGTTAATATTTGATAATTCGTGTTTCTTTTTTCCTCTAACCTTGGAAAGTATCATGAAGACAGATTGTGCTCTGGGAACAATGAAAAAATACAAGAGGATATGTTGCCTTACAACAACATACTAGAGAATTCACGTATATATCATATGGTCAATATTAAAGATCTTAAATTAAAATGTAAAATTCCTTTTATCCCGTAAGCAAATGGGTACTAGCTGGTATTTCAGGGTTCCTACTGATCTGCGGAAATATATTTCTCTGACTTTCCCTGACCTTTGGCACGAAATTCCCTGGCTTTCATGAAAGGTGTCGGATGACGCTGACATATAAATAAGAAATGAATAACGGTGAATATTTATATATGAGAACATTTATTCTATAGAGACAAATAATAATCAATTACTCATAAGTACATTGCACCTACCTAATCAAATAGGTATTATAATGGTTGACTAATCTGAAATTAGTGTACAATTAATGTTAAAAAAATATATATTTTATAAAATTTCCCTGATTTCCAGTCTTTTTCCCTGACCTGCACCATTTTCCCTGAGTTCTCCCTGACTTCTCAGACCAGTAGGAACCCTGTATTTCACTCGGATATGACTGGAAGACTACAACAAAATATTCTAAAATTAGTAACTCTTTAAGTATAAAGATTCTACATTATATACCATACATTAATGAGACGGTTAAGGTTTGACCTGTACGGTGAACGGATGTAAGAAAAAGTTTGGAATGTCAATTCTTTCGGGATGCAGTGAGAAACTTAAAGAGTATAATTTACAAAATGATGTGAGTAAAGGTAACAACGGCTATCAAATTCTGAGTTATTTATGCAAAAGGATAAGGTTATAAAATTAATGGTACTCACAAAAATTTTACCTAAAATAATGGGAAAGGAATAATAAGATTGAAATGAACAGAAGTGCTTTGAACCTACTGTAAACCTTCAGCTGATTCACCTGTATGATATGAGAATACATCACAGTAGTCGAGACGTGATAGCATTTCACGTTTAAGTCACGCACATACTACCTGAATCGGAAGGATTGTTGTAAATGTTTTAGCAAGCACAGACGCTTTGCTCAGCCAAAGACCGTCCTTGTCTGTTTATGTACTTATTCAAATTTGTTATTATTATAACGAGCTGAAATGTCCGTTCATCGCTCAGGGAGAATGGTTTTATTGAAAGTGTTTGAGTCCCTTCCTCCTTAGGATACGCTTTTCAATTACAGTATAATAATAAAAATCCTTCAGATACTCTAATTTTGCCATAAATTTTCAAACACTCTATCCCCTTAGAATACGCCCTTCAATCATAGTGACATGATACACACTCAGATTGAGATGGGTATCAACTATGTTCCCAAAGTCATTTCAAACGGATCAGGCGATTTCCCGATCCCCAAAACTATGGATTCTACACTAGCCTTGGTCATTTTGGACATTTTATTTTTAATCATTTTCACCTCCCATGCCGATAAAGGCTACACTTACACTTAAACAGCATTTGGAGTGCCACTATTTATCTCAGTGACCCCGAAAATTATGGATTCGATTCTAATATCGGTCATTTTCGATTATTTTTATATGTCACCCCTTTTCCACCCGTAAGAGGGTGCTAGGGGTGTCTTACACAAACTGTTTTTTTTTTTCCACATTGTAAGTCATATGTGTAGCAAATTTGGTTGAAATTGTTCCAAGGGTTCCAGAGTTATGCTGGAATATACACATATTCATCCATACATTAATATATATATATATATATATATATATATATATATATATACTATATATTATTAGAAAACCATTGTACTTTATTTTATGTTATTAGTTGCATATGATACACAGTTCCCTGTGGTTTTCTGTTGTTTCAGTACAGGTTCTTGTTGCAGTTCCAAAGTTGAAAGCTAGAGGCACTCTTTATCAAAGCAACATTTAATGCAGTTTAGTGAAGCTAAAGAGGCGTTCCGCGTGATAAAATTAAAAGAAAAACAAACTGATTGAAAGATTATTTTCTTGTGAGATTACATTAAGGACTGCATTTACGTGTCTTCTCTCCCTCAAATCTTTACAAACTACGCATGAGGATTGAAGAAGCTGCAGTTACGGTCACACCTGACAGGTTAACCGGAGTCTGGTAAAAGCCTGGTTGCCGTATCGATCTTTGTCACACACGGCGCTCACACTAGGTCCATGTAATGACTTCATTTTACCACAAAATCTTAAGGACCCGTGCATCATGTAATACAAAATAATTCATTATATATATATATATATATATTAGTTATTTTAATAAAAAAATAAGTCGGACTTACTTTAGGCACACCTGGTACATATATATATATATAGGGTGTTTCAAAACAACACCGACAACGTTTGAGAGGTGATTTCTAACACCAAGATAAGACGAAAAGTTTAGACCAACCTGGGTGCAAAAATGCTTCCTTTCGGAGTTATAGGCTGCCGAAAACATGAAAAAATGAACTTTAAGGGTACATAGCTTCAATACTGTGGGACTTACCGTAGTCGGGTCAAAACTTCATTTAGGAACTAGTATATGCCCTATCCAAATATCCATGTTCCAAAATTCTGCTGTACTTCGGCAAAAAATTTTATAGAGGTAGCTGGTGAGTACTTTAAATTACATGCCCGTAGCCAAACTGCCTCTATAAAAATTGTTGCGTGAGTACCTTAGGATTCTGAAACACGTCTTAATGGATAGCGCACATATTAGTTCTTAAGTGAAGTCTTGACTCGACTACAGTAGATCCCATAGTTATAAAGCTATAGACCTTTAAAGTTCATTTTTTCATGTTTTCGGCAGCCTATACTTTTCGTCTTATCTTGGTGTCAGGAATCACCTCCCAAACGTATATGTATGTATGACACTGCCATTATCTGAAGAAAGTTTACACTAAAAATAATTTTAGTTCAATCTTAAGGATCTTGAGTCATTCCATCCCAGAGAAAGCTGTATTTCAGCCATAATGATTAAGGCTCTCATAAGGTAAACTTGCACCGAAGAATATAACGTCACTTTGAAGATATCATTTTATCATTAGAATATCAGTTTTGAAGATATTAGAAGTTTATCTTGTCCAAAAGGTGAGACATATGTAATTATTTTGTATTGGTACACCTACTCTTAATACGCACAGTAGAAGCATCTAGTTGTAGGTAAATGTATAACGTTTCGTAAAATGAAATGATCACTTTTAATTATAAAATATAATAAATGAATAGCTTAAAATCAGGTTGTGTTGAATAAAAGACGGTCTGTAATTTATATATAATATTGCTTAGTTACTAAATTATGTTCTACTAAACATGGAATAAATACTTGTGGAATTTATAAAGACTCGGGTATACGATAAGAACTGGAAGAGATATCAAGAAACAAGACACATCAAAAACGATATATAATGCAATCGTTAAATCGAAATTGGAATGCGCTGCCGAAATCTGGAACCCTGCAAGCAAAAAGTACAGCCGTAAAATAGAAATGATACAATAAAAATTCGTGAGGTATTTAGTTTTCAAGGTAACAAGCACATATCCTAAATCTGAAACGTCCCAATTTTTCATTAAACAACTGAACATTGTATCCCTCGATAGGAGAAGAAAAGCTCGGTTATTCTGCCTTCTATACAAAATTTTAAACAACAAAATCCAAATGTCGCAATTACTTGAACTTCTGAAATTTAAAATTCCCGACGTCAGAAGACATCCAAAAGCTGGCTTATTTCACTGTAGAACATTAAAGACCAATATAATGAAAAACTAAGATATTTGGAGCATGTGTGACCTCTACAACAAACTTTGTATGGTTGATCCAAATATTGATATATTCAGAATGTCCTTCACTAAATTTTAAAAAAGCAGTAAATTCTTTAAGGACAGATTTGATGGTGAATCAGTCATTAAAAATTATCACTTGTATGTTTTTGTATGTTTAAAATACTGTTATATGCTTATCTATTTTTGTTAATACTGTAAATGGGTATCTATATCTGTAGTATTCGTCTCTCTATAAGTACATATATCCTAATCCTATCCTGACCATATATAAAACTACATGAACTGACATAAAATAACGGTACTTTCGGTTGACATGGAAAGTTGAAATTTAGCATGATTGTAGCTTTTCGGGACTTACCCACAGGAGAATTGCCAAAAATGAATATTTTTAATTTTTAGGGAATCTAAGGGGGGATAAAGAAATTCCCCATCTTATTTAAATGGGCCTTGTTTGGGCCTATAATCTCATGTTTTAGGTACTTGAAATTGGAATGAAAAATTGAAATTCGGTATGCCTGTACATTTTTAATAGGATTATTTAACAAAATCACTAAAAATAAAAATATCCAAATTTAGAGTGGTTTTATGGAGAACTGAAAAATCTTTCTCGTGTCACTTATATGGGACATCTTCTACACCCCAAAATGTTTAGGCACTTCCAGCAGGATTTGAACAACAACATTTGGCAAGATTGTAGCCTTCCAGGACTAACCCAAAGGGAAATTGCCGAAAGTGATATTTCTAGTTTTTAGGGGGGTCTAAAAGGGAATGAAGAAATTCAGGTACTACTTTTTTTCCCTCCATAATTCGCAGTCGGATAAGGTCCCTTTCCCCCGACTATCCTTCACTACCCTTCCCTTCGTTTCTATTTTCTCCTGCATCAAAGCTATCACAATAAAAATTGTGTACTAACAATGTGTATTACTATCAGGCATTGCAATAACTAATTTTACGCTCACATAGTTCGTCAGGTTTAACAAAGAAAATGCTATTGGAAAGGCTGGAAATATTTGAATTAATATTGGTGTATTTCTATGAGCAGATGAGTAGTAGTCACCTTACTACTATAGCGAAGACCAACTTCGCTTCCAAGCCATACTTGTGACCCATTTATATTGGGCCACCATACGTCCCGTTTTAGGGGCATGTCCCGGCCGTCCCGTCAGTAGATGAAAAAAAAAATAGTATTTCTCCCGTTTTATGCAAGTGAAAGAAGTAAATAACAAACCCATTACCTTTAGTCCTTGTAATGGTATTAATAATTAATAATAACAAAGAGTCAAGAATTGAACTGAAATTCCATACATTAAACATGATCTATAGTTCGCAGTATTGTTCGAAGAGCAGCAGAGGTTTTAGCAGTTGCTTGTTTGTTGAACAAACTTCAACGTGTCTTTCCTTTTTCATAAGTATCGAATTACGCCCTGATCCCGCCCTGTTAAAAAGAGAGAGAGAGAGGAGGGGAAGCTCTGATATCTGGGGGCTGATAAGAACAAAGGTAGCCCTAAAAGTACACGGTTGCTAATTCAGCACCAGTAGTAATCCTAGCCACATTCTTTTCACTTTTAGCCATTTTATACCCAAATTTCATATTCATTCTTACGTCTCTAAAAAATATAGTTATTATTAGTAAATTGTATGTAGGCAGGAGAGATTTAAACATGAATCTTTTAACGCCAAATTTCTTTCGGGCATGACAAGAGATGCTGGCAGCTTGGCACCTGGCGACAGATAGCTTGGCAACAATGCAAAAGTTGGTAAAACTGAGGTGTTCGTTGTCTACATGTCCTAACCATTATGTCCTACTACATGGTAAGTTAAATGCTGTTAATATTTCATAGCGTATATATATTGTTATATTACAATATAAATGTATTAGGTATTGCTAAGGTAAATAGGAACTAATTTACGCACTGACTTGTTTCTCATTTCTCATGATTTTTAATAAACCAGAACCTGTCCCATTTCAGCTAAAAGTTTTATGGTCACCCTACATTTATAACACAAGCTTCAACAGACACACAAAGTTGGCTTCAGAAGCAATATTTAACCCATCCATCCTGTAGTATAGGAGCTCCTCTATTTCAAGTATCATACTGGATTCGTATGTCAGAAATCCTCACACGAACCTCTATGCGTATGTGCGGGTTATTCCCGTTTTATTTTCCGCATCATTGGAGTCTCCTGCTTATTAGGAATTGGAACAAATGAGCTTGTCATTGACAGTTTCTAAGGTTTGTAATCTTCCAAGTCAACAAAGTACGCCACTAAACATTAGTTTTTAAGCAAATCATTGCAAGTGTCTCTATATGTGAAGTTTATACAAACGGAGTGATTTATTGAAACATTTATGAAAAACTTAAGATATTTGTTACTTACCTATATAGTTTTCCTGTGACTTCTTTTATCAATACTAAGATTAAGATGATAATAGAATTCTTATCATACTGGTTCCAGCATGTTCTTTCGCTGACTAAAGATCATTAATGATCAGCAGTTGGTAATAATAGTAGGTATATAGCACTTACGATTTATTTCCGAAGAAAAAGTCTCATGGTGTTAAGCCAGAGAACCTAAGGGATCAGATGACATGTCAAGTATACTCTAGTTCCAAAGATAAATCCTCGTTACACACCTTCTGAAAGAAGTGGGGATATAACTATAAGATCCCAGTAAGAGTTCAACTAAGGGTCGTCCTTCGAAGTTTCGTAATTTATTCAATGTTAAGGAATGTGGGCAGGTGAGTTCTACGAATGTCTCCTGATGCTGAGGACGTCATGTTTTGAAATGAAATTTTACCAAGTCATGTAGTATGCTACGACCGATCCAAAGACAAAGAACAATTTCGTTAAAATATTGACGAATATCCACGTGCAAATGAAGTGGCGTTCCAAACTATTGGAAAATGTATTCGCTGGAATGTTTATCCCACTATGGAAATAGCCAGTTCTAGAGCACATCCAGACAGGACAGCTTAGTCACTGTGGTTTTGATGAAAGAACGGGGATATAAGTCTTCACCCGAGAAATAGCATAGAATGCATTTCCTTCACGTGAGCTGAGTTTAATCTAGTTATCTATCCCATCGACAAACTCGGATCATCCGTACATTAATTTCATAGAGTGGAAAGCAAACTGAATCTCCGCACACTGAATTTCGGAACATCATAAAACGTAAGTGAAGGTCTCTAGCAGTAACCTCTTCAAAAACTTTTCGATTCTTTTTGTCATTCATTGTATGGTAATTCAACACATGGTTTCATAAATTCAGCAATAGGCTCATTTCAAAAATAATAAATCAATTTGAAATACCGCGGCATTAGTTTGAAACGAGGCGAGAAATATAACGGTTCAACAGAAGATGGCAATGAAAAGAATTTGTACTTACCTTCCGTCGACGGCGTCCACGACAGTCGCCCTCAGTCCCAGTACATCGAACGACTCCATCATTCTCTCTCTTCTTTCAGGTCGACGAACCAAGTTAATCATAAATATCTTATCAAAATTAAGAGTGTCTTTCTCAGGCACACTTACATATTTTGACAATATAGGATTTACTGGAAGTGGTGGATGTTCCACTAAAAAGAAAATAAAATGAAATTTAACTTTTTTATTATTTACTTATTTATTTATCGACATTAAGTTTTAATAGTAAACTTCATACTGAGTGGTGCTACAGACTATATCTTAGACGTACATGTAACACATGAGCCAGAGTACATATTCATCATCATCATCATCATCATCATCATAGATATTCTGCCACTATTGGCAGGTCACTTGCCGCAACTGAGAAGCTTCCAGGCTCCACGGTCTTCCGCTAACCTCTTCGTCTTCACGTACGATTTTTTTCTTTTGATATCGTCCATTGATTATAGTCCCCTTCGCCCCCTCCCTCTCTTTCCTGCCACCACACCCTCTAGTACGTCCCTCATGATACACTTTCTTCTTAGCGAATGTCCCAACCAATTTTTCTTCCTCTCCTTAATATCATCTAAAACTATTATTTTCTTCCAAACCATTTATAACAACCTCTCATTCGTTTTCCACTCAAACCAGTTAATTCTCTCCATTCTCCTCCACACTCACATTTCGAAATCTTCCAGTCGCTTTTCATCATTTTTACGTAATGTCCATGTTTCTGACCTATACAGTACAATACTGCATACGAAGTATTTTAATCTTTTTCTCAACACTTTATTCAAGGTCCCACAAAATAGCGTTGTCTTCCTCCTAAAGACTTATTTCGCCATTCCTATCCCTGCTTTTATTTCATATTTCATATCTTTACTAATAATACTACTCAGATATCGAAAGCTAGCCACCTGTTGTATTTTCTCCCCTTTTACTTCTATTTTTGACACCAAACTTCTTCGTTCCAATCACCATGGCTTTTGTCTTTTTAACATTTATTTTCATTCCATATTCTTCACGGCCCTTCCTCAAATTTTCTAACATCTTATTGATTTTCTGTTCAGATTCTGCAACAAGCGCCATACATATTAATAGTATTACGATATTAGTGATCTTATTGTTTGTGGGTGATGTACACAACGATTCATACAAAATCAACATATCTTTATAAATAGTATGTGCGTAAAGGAGTGAATGTGCAATCACCGTTAGGAAAAGTCAAACAACAGTAGACACAATCTGTTAGTTAGTAGGGTGTATTTTGGTACATTTTTCGATTTTCTCGAGAACTACGCATGAGAATTTACCGACAAGAATGTTACTTTGCTCATTTCAATGTGATCCCTTAATTGACACGTCTTATAACACACAAAGAATGAAAAAGTGAATGACTAGACCGGGACTCGAACCTGGAATCTCCGGCATACCGTGCTGATGCGTTAACAAGTTTAAGGACGGTGACGAAACACTCGAAGACGCACCGCGTGCCGGAAGACCAACACATGTACAAAATGAAGATCTTCTGGCAGCAATTGGGGCGAACAGTGGCCAGACATGTGAGGAACTGGGACTACAATTCAGTGTGAGTGGAGAAACCATTCGGCAGCACCTCCATCAAATTGGGAAGTACTACACGTTTGGCCGATGGTTCCCATATGATTTGACTCCAGGCCAGAAGGCAACGTGACCAGACACCTGTATTTCTTTGCTGTCTCGTCTGAGGAAAGAAACATTTTTGGACAGAGTGTTGACATGTGATGAGAAGTGCGTCCTGTACGAAGCTCCACACTGCTGTCATCATTGGTTAGCATCCCATGAACCGGTTCCAAACAGCCGATACCAGCACTGCACCAGAAGAATGCGCAGTCCTCCTGTGTGTTTGGTGAACTGCTCGCGGCATCGTGCATCGAGAACTGCTACCAGCTGCTCAGAGCATCAATACAACTGTGTACTGTCAGCAGTTGAGCCGTGTTCAAGAAAAACTCAAAACTCTTGAGTCAACACTTCTGAACCGCGAAGAGGTCCTCCTGTTACAGGACAACGCTAAGCCCCACGTGGCTAGGATGGCCCGGGACACCATTCTACGCCTTGGATGGGAAACACTATTGCATCCGCCATACTGACCGGACATTGCGCCGTCCGATTATCACCTGTTCCATTCCTTGGACAATCACCTTTGAGGACATCAGTTAAAATCCCTAGTAGAGGTGCAAAATGCACTTGACACCTTCTACGCTCACGGCCCACCAATTTCTACCGCGATGGAATCCATGGCCTTCCAGAACGTTGGCAGAAGGTTGTCGATGCTGATGGGGACTATTTTTGATCTTCCAGGTACGTCTTAGGTGACATGTCCATGTTCGAAGTCGGTGGGTGAAAAAGCCACAGAACTTTCTTGGTTACCTTTATAATAAAAACCATTTATTACGTTCTACAACTGGTCCACTGTTTATTATTATAATTACTTTCCAACCATACGTTACGCATTATCTTCTTTCTTATTTTAATTTAATTATATATTTTTAATAATATATACATACACCAATATTTTGAACATTATACACTGAATAAATCGTTATGAAGAAGTTTTGGCCAGACGAGATTTTGACCCTCAAGTTTCAGGCGACGAGGTGTTCACCAGGCGAGACCGTGGCTACGAGGTGTTCACCAGGCGAGACCGTGGCTACGAGGTTTCAGTTAATATCCCCCATGACCTCATGGGATATCTATGACGGTAAGGTAGTGACGATGTACTTTGGTATTAATCAGTAACTTTTTTAAAATTTCTTTCAGAGGGTATCTTTTACACGTGATGCTCAATAATAAACAACAATCTGTTACAAGAGTCGTGTCTAACTTTAATTTGATTTTGTACTTTTAATAAAATATGTTCCAACAAGTCTCATTTCTACATAATCCCTATTTTTTCTCACTACAAACCAGTTCAAAAACCCTTCTGCACACAAAAGGCAATAACTTCAGAATATCGACTAAATAACTAAAGATTAACTTTATATACTTTTTTACCTAATATTTCTCGTTTGTTTACTTCGGAAAAAGCAAACATTTCATATGATTATTATTGGTATTGTTCTTCAGTGTTATTTTACAAGATTTACTCATAAATTGCCTTAAATTTCTAAATTTGTTAGTACTACGAGCTGAATTCTCATATATTTGCATGAAGAAGATTAAAACCGCAATGCAAACGCAAGAGGACATTTAAGATTTTATTCTCAGAAAAATTGACCCTGGACAATGCTTTAAAAAGTAAAGGAACGCAAAATATTGGGTAAAACGAAAAACAAACAACGTACATAAGGTTAGTCTTTACTAATTTACTTATATAAATACGCAAAACCTAAAATCTTTAAAATATCGATTATATTTATTTATTTGAGATATCGATTTATACCAATATCCTGCAAAAAATATTACGAACCCGTTCCCCACCTTATCCGCATCATAACAGATAACTTAAATGACACTTGACTGCAAATAATACTGGTTAGATAAGAAATGGTATGCACGTATAAAATAAAGTGCACGTAATGGCATACACATACAACACATACACCTATATAGTGACATACACACAAGTCTTACGTACAACAAATTAATGTTGAAACAGCTTTGGAGCTCTTCTTATTAAATCTTTGTTACTCCAGTAAATTTACTTTGTGTATACTACAGTGAGCATCAATGTTTCATAAATTAAATATGTATCTATCTATATCTATCTATCTACATATATATATATATATATATATATATATATATATATATATAATACTAACTAAACTTGTACTTATCAAATACCCTGATTACAATTCTAGCGTGACCGTTCGGCAAAAGGTTATTACCATCTTGAGCACGGATTCTTTCAGAAAACTAACTTGAACCCAGTGAAACAAGTGAGACTTCATATCAATGTTTCATTAATTATTTATTAATCACCAACTTTAGAGGATGCAGGTTATACACAGGAACAGGAGATATGAAGGTAGGAGAATTTCAGTGAAAAATTATTCTGTAAATGGATCAGCTGTAATATTATGTACTCACATGTACCGAGCAATGTTAGTCTTCTGAAAAGATCCCTGGCTGAGGATGGCAATACCTTTTGCCGAAACGTTCACGGTAAAATTGTAATTTGGTATTTTTGGTAAGCACAACTTTAGTTAATAAAAACTGTAAAAACAAACTACGGAAATTAAAAACTGAAAAATAAAAACAAATGAAAGATACTCCTTCTAAGTCCTCATATTGAAAAACATATTTAAACATTTAGTAGTGGATACTCGTTTAATAGCACAATATACTCGATATGATCGAAAAAATGAAATGAAATCTTGAAGTTTGTCCCACGGTTATGCCGGTTAGGCTAAAGGAGACGGTAATAATGAGAGATGAGTGAAAGGGTGGAATGAAGAAAATGGGAGGAAACGGGAGAGCCCCGAGAAAACACACGAACACGGTGTTTGTCCACCACAAAGTCCACACGGCGCGAGCTGGGATCGAACCAGGGACCCCAAGTACCGGAGGTGAACGCTCTACCACTGAGCCACCGCGCCCCCCTCGATATGATCGAGCTACGACAAGTACAATAAATAATGTATATAAATAAACATTACGAACTAAATGTGGCCCCGCGGAGCGTAGTCGGTAACGCTCTCGCCTTTCGTGCGAGTGTTCCTGGATTCGATTAACGGTGGGGACATTCGGTCGGAAATGTGTAACAGCTTTTTCAGGCCAACCACCCCGAGTGAGTTTTCTCATGAGTTTTCCTCATTCACACCACGCAAATTACGGGATGGTATGTAACATAATGGTCCCACACCGCTTCCTTCCTTCCCCATTTCTTTCATCCTCCCCAATTCTGTGGGAAGTGTGATCACAAAGGGACGTAATCCGTCATATGTGTGACAGGTTAACCATTGATACCGAAAGCCCTGAAATCTAATTTATAATCCTACAAAATAAATACAAAAGATAACGAGTGCTCTACCATTTGGGAGAGGTGACTCCACAATCCTTGACCTCGACACGTACAAGAGGTGATATAGTCAGCACCATGCTCTTGCTGCCCTTAGAACCACGTTTCCCAGGTATTTTTTATAGAGGTTGGGTGAAGCCCTCACCTCTTTTGGAATAAGAATTTGAATAGGAAAGAGATCTAGACCCGGGATTTGAACTCAGACCGTCCGGTTTTTAGGTAGGCGCCCTACTACCCACGTCACTGAGGCTCTAAATTATCGTATAAATACATTTATCTCTGCGAATATATTCTTGGGAATTCAACCAGGTCAATAGTTTGTTCTCCAACGTTTGGAAAACAGATCTGTTCCAAACCAAACCAGTTAGCGTAACAACCCATATTTGCGCCTAAGTTTGCTCCAGCGCCATCTGCTAGCGACCGACTGCACTACGTCCAGCGTATCGGCGAGCACGTGGTCACTGCGCTATGACGCCCTGTCCCTAAAAGGCGCATCAGAAGCTTTCTAGACCTAGTGGGCGTCACATCTTGTTTTCACGTGACTCCCCAGTTTGCCTCACAACGCTGGGTGGACGCTGAAAATTGGGAAGCACAGGCACGGGATCGAACTCGGGACCACCTGGACATGAGTCCAACGCTGTAACCGCTAGACTACGGTGTACCATAATAATCTGTTCCAGTACAATAAAAACATTCACTATTATTAAGAACGAATCACATATTTCTTAGCGTAATAACAGTTAAATTTTGTTCGATCTTCTCAAAAACTGCGCAAGAAATTTTCCCTCAAACATGTCGTCTTGTTCAGTTTGATATGAGGACGGTGGCTCAGTGGTAAAGTGCCTAAATCTGGTGCGTGCGGTTCCTGGATCGATCCCTGGCCACGTGAGTTTGTGGTGGACCACATCGTGTCCGTAGGGTTTCTTGGAATTTTTTCCCGTTCCCTCCTAAATTCTCATTTTACAAATTCTTTCATAATCATTTAAGTTGATTAATTATTTGGCTAATTTAAAGAACATAAACATAGGACATTAAACTGGACATTTCATATATCATTTCAACCCTACCTTGTGCTAATTACATTAAATAAGAACCCTTGTCACTCATCTCTCTAACATCCTGCTTTATATATGTATTACCTCAAAAAAATTCCAGGGACACAGTGACTCACTGGTAAAGAGCTTATCTCTGGTGCGTGGGGTCCCTGGTTCGATTCTCGGTCAAGTAAGTTTGTGGTGGACAACATTGTGTCCGTCGGTTTTCTTGGGGTACTGCCGTTTCCTCGCACTTTCTTATTTCACCAATGTTTCCATTATCATTCACTTGCCTAAATCATCGTCTCCCTTAGCCTAAAGGGCATAATTGTGGGACGTTAAAGTGAAAGACTTCATTTCAGTTCAGTTCGATGTGTTCTATAGATTGGAATATGTCTCATCTTTGCATAATATTAAACGTAAACAAAACTTAAAATTAAAAGAGTTAAATCTAAATTTGAATAATTTCTCATTAACCATACTACGCATCATCATCTTGCTAGTGTCGTAATGAAAAGCTTCACGCGAGTATGCTTCGCTACGAATTTCATCTTAATACGTGAAGTGGTTATCGAACATCAATTTTTAGGTTTACAAATACATTCTTGGATCAAAATATCCAGCATATTTCAAACAAAAATTTGCTTGTATGCCCTATGTCCAGAGAACTACATATAGTGTAGCCAAACCCAAAGTATCATTTAACTCAGTATGATGTGTTTATTCCGCAAGAAATACAAAAACTCGATTTAGGGGCCGTTCAAAAATTTTGTGGACCCTGATCCAACTGGCCCAAAAGATTCCATATATTTCAGGCAAAAATTTTCTTGTAAGCCTTATATCTGGAGAACTACATATAGTGTAGCCAAACCTAAAGTTATCAGTTAACTCAGTATGATGTGCTTATTCCGTACAAAATAGGAAAACTCGATTTTAGGGGCACTTCAAAAATTTTGTGGCCCCTAACCCAAAAACTACGGCCAAGATCGCAATCTTTTGATCCATTTTTGGTTTTTCCAATTTTCTTGTTTTTTTCTTTCTTTTTTCGATTTTCTCAAAAACGACACACAAGATTTATATACCCATATCGCTTTGTTTAACTGAATTAGGTTTATCGATTGGTATTTGTCTCATATTTGGACAAAGTTTTTCCAGTTAAACGCTAACATTATTCTAGAATTTCGTTTACAAGCTGTAGTAAAGACAGGAAAAGAGTACACAGCCCACTACGCCTTTCCTTTTATCTTAATAAATACATATCCTCTAAGAGAACTCACTACGTTTATGGTTTATTTTAGTTCACTATATTCTCTACTAAATTTATAGACTAAACCCAACAGATTGAGCAAGGCTATGTGATAAAAATATACAGTATTTAAAAAATCAAAAACAAACGAAAAAGATATATGTAAAAGATATATTTTTAATTTCACAAGTGTGCAGCTGAACTTGTGAAAGTGGAAAAACACAACTGTTGAGTTGAATTGAGTTGATTTTGAGTTTAACGTCCCTATCAGCAGCAAGGCTATATAAGACGGGACCTACTGATTAACGAATCCGAACCACATGAACTCCCGCCGGGAATCGAACACGGGTCTCCAACGACAAAGGCACGTATGCTAACCGCTTAGACACAAAAGGGCTCTAAAACACTTACTTTTTAGTGAAGGAGCGGAATGTAATTAAAAGTTACTCTCCTGAATGTACTCGTATATAAGTGGTGACTAACCCTCAAATAGCCAGAAGAAGTAGAAGTCTGATGAAGGCACAGTCAGTGCCTATCAGTGTCGATAGTGTGTTGAATCTGTTACGTCTTTATGTTTTTAGCTATTTTTATCACACACCCTTGCTGAGTCTATTGTTGTGTTTAATTTGACAATAAGGAAATAAGACCTGATAGAATAGTTACAAATTTCCAGGTATACAATTACGTTTAATAATGAAATTACTTATTTCACAAAAGGTTCCACGTATTAGATGGCTCATTCCATGTGAAATGAACCAATATCAGATTTTATGGTTGCCCTTACATCATGGATTTTCTTCATATTTTGTCTGTGGGTAGATACCCATGAGAAATGACCACAGGAATATTTGCAGATTTTTATCTCTTAAACGGACCTCAGGAAAAATAAATGAAAATCTGGCATTTTCCGAGACTTCTGCCGCGGAAAAATCGACACGTAATGTTAAAAATTCTGTAACTCCCTTATTTTTCGGCCAATTGAAGTGTTTCTGGTGTCAAATTAAAGCTAATAGTCTCTACTATTCAGAACTACTGTTGAATCAGGAAAAGTGGTTCATAGAAAAGAGATACAAACTCTGAAACACAATTTGTATGATTTATATGTTATTTTTGTAAAAAATCATATCTGCTAAATCACTGAAAACGCAACCTCCATATTTTTACCCCAGATTCACCTAAATATGTATGTTCAATAGTGCAAAAATGAAAAGGGTGTTTTTTGTGGTTTGTCAGTAAGAAATTATAATACAGGGACACGACTTATGGCACGTTATTAACATTTAACATTAACATGTTATTAACTATAGAAATGTTGCATTTTGTTGGAATGTTTACTACATTGGTTACATTTGGCTTGGTTGAGATGAACGCGTAACGTGCAAAAATTAATATATTGAAACATTATTTTATGAATACGGAAGGATATAATAATTATTGAAGGAAGTCAATTGCAATGACATTCTCGCTCACTCACTCCCCATCACACATACCCACGTTACTATTACTAGTGGGTCTAATGACCAGGTGCCTCACGTGAATTTCAAAAATTGCGCCGTATAGAGTGGATGGCCGCCATTTTGAAACTGTACATTGGATCACTTGATTGTTAGATACACTAAATTTTATATGTATTTTGCTTCTATTCTCAAAATTTCAAGTCAAAATACTGAAAATTACGACCTGGAGTGTAGATGGCCGCCATTTTAAAAATCGACCGCCATTTTGAAAGTTGACATTGCTCCACTTTAATGGTACGCACAGTAAATTGTATATGTCTCATGCTTCTATTCATAAAATTTCAAGTCGAAAACCCGAAAACCGCCCTATAGCGTGGATGTCCACCATTTTAAAAATCTGGCCGCCATTTTGAAATTTTACTTCTGTTCTATTCTATAAAGCAAATTTCGAGCGTCTCACGGTTCTTACCTCAAAATTTCGTGTTAAAAGACTGGAAATTGCGCCGTAAAGAGTGGATGGCTGCCATTTTGAAATTTTACTTTTGATCACCGCCAAAATCTAGACAGCAAATTTAGGGTATCTCGTAGTCCTATCCTAAAAATTTCGTATTAAAATACCGAAAATTGCGCCCTGTAGCGTGGTACAGACAGACACACAAACAGACAGACACAGGAAAATCCAAACGCAGATCGAGTCCAAGTAGGAGCCTCACTGACGTTCGGCAATTAGTTTATATATATATATATATATATATATATATATATATATATATATAAAATGTTACTGAGTGACCGTTATTTGGTATTTTGAAGTTACTCTAACAATGTTACAAATGGAACCAGGTGACCAGTGTTCGGTTTGCAGGCAGTATGAGGAATGTGAGGAAGTTCCAGACAGGAAAGTAACTTCCGTGTGTGATATGAAAGCAAGTGATGTGGAACTTACCAGACTTAGAGCCAAATGTTCTGACTTGAAATTTATTTGTGATTTCCATTTAAAGCAGTATTTATCTCTTTATGAAGACAGGCAGAGAACATACATTGATCCTTTTCAAAAGCATAAGAAAAGGGTAGTGAAAAGTTTAAAATCTGTTTCGCTGGCATTTTCCAGAAGATTTACAGATATTGAACTAATTCCTGGCACAAAATTGTGTATATCTTGCAGGAAAGCAGTGATAGCAAACAGCAGCAAATCGGACAGTGAAATCAACTTTGATTCTGATGACGCTTACGAACCAGATGAATCTGTCTCAGAAAAACTTAATAAAGCGTGTGAATTACTTAACTGTTCACCACTGAAAGCTACCAAAAGAAAAGTGGACATAAGAGGCACATACTTAACACATAAGGCTAGTCGTCTTGCTGCCAGTTTCACAGGGTTAGCAGCAAACGCTTTTGGTACTGAAGGGCCCCAGTCCTATAAGAATGAGGTGGATGAAGACAAAAAATGCAAAGATTGTGAAAGTCTGATGGAGAAACTTTGCGCAAAGTTCTCTGCCAGCAGTGTTGATGAGAAAGTCCAAATATTAACCCTTGTCCCTGAATCATGGAGTATCCAAGACATAGTGTCTTATTTCAATACCACTGTGTATTTAGCAAAAAAAAAAAACAAGGAAAATATTACAAAAATCACGAAATTTTGAGGTAAGAACCGTGAGACGCTCGAAATTTGCTGTATAGAATAGAACAGAAGTAAAATTTCAAAATGGCGGCCAGATTTTCAAAATGGTGGCCATCCACGCTATATGGCGGTTTTCGGGTTTTCGACTTGAAATTTTATGAATAGAAGCATGAGACATATACAATTTACTGTGCGTACCATTAAAGTGGAGCAATGTCAACTTTCAAAATGGCGGTCGATTTTTAAAATGGCGGCCATCTACACTCCAGGTCGTAATTTTCAGTGTTTTGACTTGAAATTTTGAGAATAGAAGCAAAAGACATAAAATTTAGTGTATCTAACAATCAAGTGATCCAATGTACAGTTTCAAAATGGCGGCCATCCACTCTATACGGCGCAATTTTTGAAATTCACGTGAGGCACCTGGTCATTAGACCCACTAGTAATAGTAACGTGGGTATGTGTGATGGGGAGTGAGTGAGCGAGAATGTCATTGCAATTGACTTCCTTCAATATTTATTATATCCTTCCGTATTCATAAAATAATGTTTCAATATATTAATTTTTGCACGTTACGCGTTCATCTCAACCAAGCCAAATGTAACCAATGTAGTAAACATTCCAACAAAATGCAACATTTCTATAGTTAATAACATGTTAATGTTAAATGTTAATAACGTGCCATAAGTCGTGTCCCTGCATTATAATTTCTTACTGACAAACCACAAAAAACACCTTTTTCATTTTTGCACTATTGAACATACATATTTAGGTGAATCTGAGGTAAAAATATGAAGGTTGTGTTTTCAGTGATTTAGCAGATATGATTTTTTACAAAAATAACATATAAATCATACAAATTGTGTTTCAGAGTTTGTATCTCTTTTCTGTGAACCACTTTTCCTGATTCAACAGTAGTTCTGAATAGTAAAGACTATTAGCTTTAATTTGACACCAGAAACACTTCAATTGGCCGAAAAATAAGGGAGTTACAGAATTTTTAACATTACGTGTCGATTTTTCCGCGGCAGAAGTCTCGGAAAATGCCAGATATTCATTTATTTTTCCTGAGGTCCGTTTAAGAGATAAAAATCTGCAAATATTCCTGTGGTCATTTCTCATGTGTATCTACCCAAAGAAAAAATATGAAGAAAATCCATGACATAAGGGCAAATGGCATTGGTTCATTTCACATGGAATGAGCCAGATATGAAACAACTACATGAGTAAACGTCTGCTCTACTGAAGTTAATATTAAAGTTAATAAATGTTTTGCTCCTAGAAGATATTTTAACGGAAATGAAATAAATTCAGAACAGTGATCACGCAATTCTTTTGACATTTCGAAATAACTCTTTTCTTGAATGTTGCACCTACCCATTAACTAACGTACCCATTACATAATTGCACGATTCTTCTTAATATCATTTCTTTTTCATTTTCAAACCTCGTAAAATTATAACTGTACGAGTAATACGTACATTTACAAATAAGATACCTTTGGGCGTGAGAGACCTAGGTTCGATTCCCGGCGGGAGTTCATGTGGTTTGGATTCCACGTTAATCAGTAGGTCCACGTCTCATATAGCCTCGCTGCTGAAAGAGACGTTAAACTCAAAATCAATTCAACTCAGATACCCTTGTGTCTTAGCACAGTTTTCAATCGTTGATACAAAATAATTGGAAAGCTTAGCAACATCGTTATCAAAAAAGCAATAACTAATTTAATGCATGCTCTGCTTTACATATTATAAACGAAGTTATTCTTTTCTTCTTACCAAGCACTTCCAACTTAATGTTTCTTAGATGTTCATAATCTTCGCGAAGTTCCTGCTCTTCATCTAGCGGAACTGTAACGAACCCGTATACTACTTCATTGCAAACGTATAGAGGAATACCTGCAAATAAAATATACATTAAATACACTAGGTAACTGGAAAACAAAGAAGAAAAACTCACAATAAACTAAAAATCAAATGCAGTATTATTTTTCTTCGTACTCCCATGACTATTATTTGTGAAAGTTATATAGCTAGTAAGCAAATATTAGAGGGGCCTATAAAGTCTGAAACCTACGTCAAAATGGATATACACACTACCTTAAAGTAAGACGTTCCATCACGTTTCTTTAAATTCTTTTAAGCATGTGAAGATCTTGAACAGCCATTGCAGTGGTTATCCTCTCCCACAGATTATTTACAACCCATACTTTCTCAACTGATCTCCAGATTTCCTTGAATTTTCTTCAACACGTGGATCCTAGGCAGCCGTTACGAGTGTTCAAATTCCAGACTTTCGCTACCTATAGCTCAGATCTTAACTTCGTGTGGCAGAGTCCTTGAAGTGAGATCAGGACTTTCATTAAACCTTTTGTCTTCGCGAATTCTCTCGAGGAATTTTGAAGCGTAAAATATATAAAACGATAACCATGCCTGCTGTGCTGTATGGTTGCGAAACATGGTCGCTTACTACGAGCGAAGAACGCAAACTGAAAGTAATTAAGAATAAAATACTGAAGCGAATATTCGGACTCAGCAGGAACGCGAATGGAGGACATCGAAAACTTCATAATCAGAAACTGCCTAATTTATACCGTTTACCAATCACTGTTACGGTTAAGTCTTGGAGGCTCAGGTGTGCAGATCATGTAGCCAGAATGAAAGAAAGTAGGAACGCTTTCACACTTTTAACTGGAAACCGACAAAATCGGACACCGACCATTAGGAAGACTTAGATTTACGTCCAGAGGATGGACAATATTAAGATGGATTTCGCAGAAATGGGAATATAAAATAGAAATTGGATTCAGCTCCCTAATGACAGATGTCAATTGAGAGATTATGTGAACTGAATCTTCGAGTTCCATAGGCCATAGAGTTTGTTAGTTAGTTAGTCATTCGATCAGTGGCGTAAGATTTCTATATAATGAAATAGCGTTATTGGTTTAGACAGTACAACCACAATTTATACATATGAGAACAACAGAAACCAATTGTAACGCGCGCGTTGGGAGACATGCTTTACACCCGCGTTATAACCTTGTCGCGATGTAATGAAACCTAATGTTATACGGTAGTTAGAAGAAATTTTCACAATTTTCCTAACTTTAAATATACTGTGCTGTAATAAACTGCAATTCAGCATACTATACTTACATTCTATAACCACAGAAAAGTCACTAAATTTAGTCTGGCGAACTTGACATCATTTCTTTAAGCCATAGCGCTTATGGCGGAAAGATGCTATAAATGAATCTTGTCACAGTCTTACTGGGGTTCCATTCATATCATCACTTCACATATTTTCTGAACAATTTCGGAAATTTTCTTTCCTGACACAGAAACGTCCACTTCATCAGTGTTGTTTTCATAGTCAATTGTTTTTAAGTTTCCTTCTATTCTATAATTTTTCTGTTTATGTTTGAAGTCACTGCTATCTTGACTGATATCTAGGCGAGTATAATCACAACAACATTTAGAAACTACAGGTTCTCAGGGTTACTGTTATTTCCAAGTGAAAATCGTGTACCAATTTTTTCTTCCCAGTGCCTAATAATAAGTTGATTTCACTTGTTGTGTCGTTATCACTCTAAGTTAGAACTAAGGCTCTGCGAAATAAATTCTTCCAAATCTTAATTTTTGTTTTATTTGAGTGTGTCGAATGTGTTACATGTGATATTTTTTTGGTAATCTCATCTTATCTTCTTTCAAAATATGTTGTCCGATATTTTAAACCATCCATTTCAAGTATGCAGTGAATAACATTGAGATTACCAAAGAAGAGATCATGTTGCTCATGAATATTTATTTATTTAAGTATACATGTTTCTGCGCATTACTGGCATTTGTGACAGACCCATAATGTATGGATGATGACGTTCTTAGGAGAGCACACTATCCGGGGAAGGAGGAAGACAGGAATCTGCCTGGGACCTGTATGGTAGGTACCATTTCCAACATTTGTCTGGTATGAATGAAGAAAACTCAGGAAAAACTTAACTCAGGATGGATGTCCTGAAAAAGCTGTTACACCTCTTCGACCGAGTGCCCAACTGGGAATCAAACCTCACCTCACTAACACTCTTGAAATACTGCCTAAATAACAACGCTTTCCAATTTCCGGACAAAGTGCACAAATAGAATGAAAGACTAGCTAGGGAAGATACCTTATCCCCTTTATTAACTAATACAAAGCTAAATCATTTCCAAAATGAAATTTTAAAATTTCCAAACCACACACAAAATACGAGCCGTCCAGAAAATAAAGAATAATTGCGCATCGCGCGCGGCGCCGATCCCTCGCCACTGCGATCGCATGCGCGGCAGTTAGCTCCTTCCTCCATCTCAGTGTGAACCGAGTCTCAATGCTGTGCGGTCACGCTACTTGTTTTTGAAACGATTCAAAATGGTGGCGCAAATCGAAAATCCCGCCAAATGTGAAGTACGGAGTGTCATTCGTTTTCTGAACACACAAAAAGTTAAGACTATTGAAATTTATAGGCAAATAAAGAATGTTTATGGTGATAATGCAATGAAAGAGTCATCTGTGAGGAAAAGGAGCATTATGTTTAATCAAGGAAGGACCAGCATGTATGATGAAGATCGGAGTGGGAGGCCGTAACTTGTTACGGAAGAACTGAAGACATGACTTGGCACTAAGTGGTTTTCACTTATTCCCGTGGGTAGAAAACAGTTTGGAAACAATGAGAGACTCAAGCAAGCAGTGACAGCCCGGCTCAAATATTTGGAGGCAGATGAGTATAACATCGACATTGAAAAACTTGTCCCACGTTATAACAAGTGTCCTAACATCTCTATCGATTACATAGAACAGTAGAACAAGGTCCTGTGGCTTTGTAGATAAAGATTTGTGCTGATAGCGTTTGTTTTCATTTAACCATGTTCAAACGAACTTTACTTTCTGGACGACCCTCGCACTACCGTTTTGTAGATGATGCATTACATTTATATAAGAAGGACCCACGGTTAGAACTTCTATATAACAGTCTAAACTCCACACACCACAACATCGACGTAACAAAAGCAGTTTAAATCAACACTTGTACAAATTTCCTGGACTCACCACACATACGAAATTAAACGAAGATACAGCAAGCACCCAATATACACATGCAAATTTGGCACACTAAATTGAAACAGAAGCTAATATTTGGAAGAATTTCTTTTACAGAGCCTCAATTCTATGCCTCATCCATTACAACAGAACAACTAAAATCATCTTTTTTATTAAATATTGGGAAGAGAAGTGATTACAGGAATGACACTAAAAACATGGCTAAATTAAGTTGTAACATCACTCAAAATGGATAGTATTAAAACAAAAGATGATAACATGAAATGCATAGGTGTAATTAATACCTTTAAAATTCAGCCGTAAGTTTATCGTAATTACCCTTATGGTGATGTCTGTTGCTAAAGAGAAACGCTATACCTTTAAGACTCTTTTATTTTCTCTCTAGGTATCACTATGATACAAGGTATCTTATTCGTCAATTGAGTTCTCACAATTCTAAATTATAATAATCATTTATTTTAATCTTAAGTTACGACAAACATTAACATAATAATCTTCCTATTCCTGAAATCGTCGTATATCTTATTATTTACACAAACTGTCTCTCTCACAATTGCACATTTTGTGCCTCTTCCTACCCGACTTTCCCAACACCCTCTCCCCCTTTATATATATATAATTATTCAAAACTCGAAACAACACAAATAACATTTTTCTTTACGTGTGTTGGTTTCATTTATCGGAATCCCATGAACTGCCGAATGAATCACCCCATTGCCATGAACTGTCCAATGAATCGTCCTTCTTTCTCTTCCTCTGCTCCTTGTATTTAGCTAACAGATAATCTATCTGTACCTTCATATTGTTTTGCTTCTTTATGAGCTCGGCCAAAATTAGGTCTGATCTAATTACTGAAGCTGCCTTACGATTCTTGTCTTTGCTTCTGTTTGCGTCACCACTTCTCCTCTTGGTGAACTGGTTTCGTTTCTGATCATGTCTCCCTTTATTGCTAAATTAAATTTTTTGACCTTGTTCTTCTTTGTCTCAATCTCTTAGGCAACACTGCTTTATCACTCTTCCGGGAGATATCTCCTGCGCTCTCGTCAGTACATACCGCTTGGAAAGTCGACAAGCTAAGCAGAATTGATTTCTTATCAATTAACTCCCTTTCTGAAAATCTCACAATTTCGTATGTGTTTTCATCATTAGGCTCTACATTCTCTTCTTAGATTCTGCACTGTTCCGTTTCACTAGGATTGAAATATAATACCTCTCTCAGTCTGTTGTCTCTATACTCGTCTGAACGAGATTCAGTGTCTGGATCACCGAGGGTTATTGTGTCTAAGTGTATCAGGTTGAATAAGGTGTTTAATATTTCAATACGCTCCTGTCCTATAACTGGCGTTTCTTGCGAGTCAGTTTTCTCTACTACCTAACTTTGCTGTTCACTTTCATATGACTGGAAGGCATCGTCCTGACATACCAGTGCGAAATGATTCTTTATCCACATCGCAGGCAAGTCTTCCCCCATTCGAGGCGGGCTCCCTTCTTGTATTGTGACTTGCAAAATAGATATCGCACTAATAAGTTCAGGTGAAGCTGTTGGTGACGACACACTGGAATTAGGTGCCTGACTGGTACGGTAATCGTAATTACAATTGGTAACAGGCTGAATCACATTAAGATCCTCGTTACTGAAAGACTGATAGAAATGTAACTGATGTTCAGTGCTCTCCATGGCTTCTGCAATCTTTAACTTTCTGGAACGTAGGATCTCTTGTATTTAACAGTTTGCGACGTATTTCTTCATTTGCTACCCCAAACACAAACTCATCAGAAAATTTTCATCCTACTTGTAATCACCGTACGATGATTTCTTCCTTAAATCTAGCACAAAATCTGCTATTGTCTGACGGGGCTTTTATCCCATCGCCTGAAACTGGTATGCTTCAGAGATGATATTTACCTTGATAGCGTAGTAACTCTTCATCTCTTTCTCGATCTTTCCGATCATCTCTTTTTCGATCGGACGGTAGAAATGGCCTTACATATTACAGAGCTGATCGTATGCCTCAGTACCGTAAATAATGTGGAAACCTTTCTTTTTTCTGGGAATCGGGTAGTTACACACGTATGTTCAAATCTATCGAAGGCGGTCAGTCTCAATATTGAAAGGAGGAAAATTAGGTATTATTGACTTTTTCTTGGAACGTAGATTACTTCATTCTCACTGTGCCAGTAATATCCCAAATTCAATCGTAAGTTTATCGTAATTACTCTTATGATAATGTCTGTTGCTAAAAAGAAACACTATATCTTTAAGCCTCTTTTATTTTCTTTCTAGATATCACTACGATACGAGATATCTTATTCATTAATTGTGTTCTCATTGTTCTACATAATAATAATCGTTTATCTTAATCTTAAGCTATGAGAAATATTAACATAATAATTTTCCTATTCTTGAAATCATCGTAGAAGTTATTATTTACACAGACTATGTCTTACAATTGCATCTAATGCATGTATATATTTTGTGGCACTTTGTGCCCGACCTATATTCCCAACAATACCTTTATTTCATTACGTTTCATACGAATTAGAAAGTTTTCAGGTAGCATAATTTTGACACATTAGTAACTGCAAATCACAATAAAACTTAACAGGTTATAGAAGTTTGTTCACTAATCCGCTGGGTAATGCAGGTGTGCAGAAGAGCATATTCGTGATGCCAAATACAATAATACCCTAACATCGGGCCTTTCAAAATACCTGAAAGACAAAACACAAGATCGATCAAGAAAGAATGATGAGAAAATCATCATCTTTCACAAAAAGACAGACATATCTGAGATTTGTCATTCGTGCGAAGGAATCAAAATTAAATGTCGACATGGCACGCTGGACATAAATTGGAATAACATTATTGACACCTTCACAATCGTCATTAACGACAAGAAGAGCACAAATATTGCATACGGTGTAGCCTCAAGAAGCTTTTGTTAACTAGTGTAAATATTTCTATTATTTCTCTTTCTTCTTCTTTTTTGTTATTTTCTATGTAATTAATTCATATACATCCAACACCCACTAATATCAACGAAAATTCAATGTTTAATATAACTGTTTGAACTGAATAATAATAACATACAGAAGAGCGAGATGAGTACCTTTTGAGTTTACGGAACAGTTTTAAGTTCAAATTTTATTTCTGGTTATGGACTAAGTTTATTTATGTACACAGGTACAAATTACGAGCGGTAAAAATAGTCAATAAAACAAATAAAATAGAAATGATCTGAAATCTTTCAGTTTTAAGTCCCACGATTATGCCGTTTAGGCTAAACGGGATCGATGATTAAAGCAAGTGAATGATGATCGAAGAATCGGTGAAATGAGAATGTGGGGGAAACGGGAATATCCCAAGAAAACTCAAGGACACAATGTTGTCCACCATACTCTTACTTAGCCATGGACCCCACGCACCAAAGGTAAGCGGTCTACGACGGAACCACTGTGCCTCCCAGATACAAAAGAAAGTTCTATACTCACCTTAAAAGTATGCGGTTGAGTACAAAGCTTCCTATTCTATTTGTTTTATTTATGTGCATTTCAACATTTTGGAATATTAATTCACCGTCTGAATATCACTCAAATATAAGCTCTTAAATTACTGAACTAAAGCAAAACTTTTGTATGTGTTCGCTTTGACGTGTCTTTGGGTCGAGTAATCCTGTAAATGGTTGAACTGATGGTCACTAAGTTTTGTCTACTACTCACTAAGTGGCGGCTCCGTTACTGAAATTCTGAGGTTACAGACGACTGGAAAACTCGTTTTAGGTAACGAGGGAATACAAATTTCTCATGTCATAGCCTGAATTTACATCTGTGGGCACAAAAAAAACCTATTTAGCTTACGAGCAGCATTTGGAGAGCGAGTCACCATGATGAATTTTTTGTTTGTTTGTCTGTTGGAGTTTAGCGTCCCTTTTCAACGAGACTCCGTCAGTATAAAGTGAAATTCTCGAGCTCTACTTACCATCCTCACGTGACTGTAATAGAAGTACCATCTATGATTTGGAAAAAAAAAAAAAAAAAAAAAAAAAAAGAGAGAGAGAGACATAAATGCCTATTCGCTCACGTCTGACTTTTGAAATCATGAAATGAAATCTTTCAGTTTAACGTTCCACGATTATGTCTGTTAGTCTAACGGAGATGATGATTAAGGCTAGTGAATGATGGAAGAATTGGTGGAATGAAAATATGGAAAGAAACGGGAGTACTCCGAGAAAAACCACAGACATGTTGTTGTCTACCATGCCTGATTTTTGTACAAAGGACCCCCAAGGCAAACTCCTAAACTATCTAAACATTATATTAACTAGTTGTTGTGCCCGAATCTTCGGTCTGCTGTACACTATAGTTAAAATCGCGCCACTATGAGGTTACAAGACTATTAATGCTCAAATCTTAAATATGGTTATGGTCCTTGCCTTAATAATAAACATTAAAGCATGTTCATATTCACTATCAACACTATCCATTTTGAACTAATTAAATTGAAAGAATACAATTTAAACTACAATTAAACTGTTACAATGTATTACTGAAGAAATACACAAATATTAATGCTAAAATTTAATAGACCTTTGTTCTATTTTGAAATAATTGAAGCAACACAGTTTTTAAGCAGCAATTGAAAAGTCATAATAGTTTTAAATAGCATGCTAGAGATATCTATTAGCATCAGACAAGCAAGCGATACCGCTAGTATCGACATACAAAGTATATTAGCGTGACTACTATTAGGGATTACCGTGACGCACTGAGAAGTTTGTTGTATATAGATACGACAGGAAACATATTCTTACCAAATGCTTTGGCAGATAACGCAAATATAATGGTGTCGTCTTGAGGTCCATCATAATTGGGAATATTTTCTGCCACGAACGTTAGGCGTGTTGATTCCTCATGCCTCATATTGATCAGCACTGCTGAGTAAATCATCGGCACTTCGAAGCAACCTTTTCGCTCCCTTTCAAGAATTGGCTTGTAGTCCTCTGTTCGTAGGTAGTAGTATTGCTCGGTCATCCCACACCAATAGTTCGAAAACATCCCATCAGAGTTCAACATTGGAGCCACAGCAGTATAATCGAGTGACACCAAGTACTTTAGAGTCTGATTGTTTGTCACAAATACATCGCAGTCCAAATACTAGGAGAGAAAGAAACAAAAAACATAATGTAATTTTGTTAGGAGAAATTTAAGCTATCCAACACAACACAAGATTTTATTCCGTTAACCCCGTCAGCTTTTCAACATGATAATAATGTCTTTATGAATAAGTTAGGTTAGGTTTGGTTTCGTTCACTTACTTAGCACATAGGTTTGGCGCATCGGGGCTTATCGAAACTTAACCCAAATTATGTATCTCACGAGTCATTCAAGTTAGGTAGATGGAACATGGTATATAAAATCCTTATTAAAACCAAGTTGAAACTTTTTGACAAGTTGAAGGGTTTTTGAAAATTCTGCCTGTAGAAGAGGAACATTTCTCTAATATTCCTATTTTGTATTTATAAAATGACGAAAGTGAAAACATGACTTTAATCTCAACTTTTAAACATGACATGGGTATTTATCATTAGTTCTACACCTGGATTGAAATCCGTCTTCTAAAGGGAGGAAAGTAGGTAAATTTTTCGCAAACAATAACGGCCGCATCGTGTGAAACGATTTTATGAACATAGTTAACATTTGGATCGAGTTGGGTTTCTATGTTTACATTTCGATTCAATTACGAATTATAAGGAGAGTGACTTTCATATATTTACATTAAACGTGGTCTTCTCGTGCTAGGAACAGGCATTTTAACTAGTTGTTAATACTATAAATAGGAAGAAAAATGAAAAATGTATTTTAAAAAAAATGCAGTTCTTGATTAGCAACATCTTAATACTAAAAAATCTTACATATTATGGTATTATTTCCGTCATACTGACTGCAGATAACTTAAAATCAAATATTTATATCCATACACAATTCATGTTGATATGCAAGTTCATCTTGAATAATTTTACAATTTTAAAACAAAACATAATGATATTCATTATGAGAAAGAAGTACAAAAAAAATTCATTCATTTTTTTAAATATTATATATACCTCTAAAAAGAATACATACTTACTGTGCAACGCAATGCAAATTTTTTGCAGTTTGGAAAGTGATAGCATATTCTATAGGTATATATTCAACGAACTTAAAAAGTTTGTTACTGAATTCTCTATGTCTCTGTGTCTGTTATTTGCGACTTTTCCAATTTTGAACCCTGCATTCGATAGAGCATCAAAAACTATCTGAGAAAGCATTAGCGGTTCATCAGGTGAGCCATGTGAGGCCTGGCCTCACCTATATTTTTGAGTAAAACTAAATCAACTTTTTGAATAAATTAACGCCAATAACGCCTCTACAATGTGCGAAACCTCGACTTTATGTCGCCCTCAAGTGATTGGTTTCATACTATGATTATTAGATTACTAGCATCGCGAAAGTCAGGGAAAATCCTGCAACGGGGGGGGGGGGGGGGATGAAGAAGAGCCAGTTTCATCGCCACTGAACACTACGACCCGGTTTTCTGTGCTTCACCTATTTATTTAGACACGAGCCGCCGCTGTGAGAAAGTGATTAAATTTTTCGCGTCACTCTTACCGTTTCAAAGATATTGGCCAAGAAATGGCTGATTTCCAGATATTTAAGGAGCCATATCTCGGGAACCGTAAGTCATAGGGAGATCATTTTAGTGTTGATCAATATCTAAAAGGATGGTAAATATTTTGGTACCAAATAGTAAAAGGTGGCCACTTTCCAACTGGCCACTAGTTTGGCCAATTATTATCGGTATGAAAATGTTTAGCATTCTACTATTGATTGATTAACACCAATATCATCTCTCTCTAACTTACCATTCCGGTGATATTGGCCAAAAATGGCCAATTCTAGATATTTAACAAGCCGTAGCTCGGGAACCATAAGTTGTAGAGAGATGATATTGATGATGATCAATACCTAAGAGAATGATAAATATTTTGGTACCAAATAGTAACCGATGGCCACTGTCCAACTGGCCACTGGTTTGACCAGTGGCCAGTTGAATAGTGGCCATCAATTAATATCGGTACGAAAATGTTTAACATTCTTTAGGGATTGATTAACACCAACATAATCTCTCTATGACTTACTGTTCCCGTGATATTGGGTAAAAGGTAGTTCGGATTTCGGGAGATTTAAGGAGCCAAATCTCGGGAACCGTAAGTCACACAGAAATCATATTGGAGTTGATCAATGCTTAAGTGGATGGTGAATATTTTAGTGCCAAATAGTAACCGGTGGCCACTGATTAACTGTCTACTGGCCAACTGACCACCTTTCTCCACATATTGGCCAAAAAAGTTCGAATTTCTAGATATTTAAGCACCCATATCTCGAGAACTGTAAGTGATAGAGAAATGATATTTTGCTAATTTTTGCGAGAAAGAGAAAGTGCGGATGAAAAGATTTACTTTTACATTTAGGAACAATGACAGTTATCCTTCCCGTTCCATTCTTTTTAAGTTCGTTCTGGCAATGCTCTTGGAGCATTCTCAACTGGTTTAGTTTGGAGTTTCACTTGATTAAGACGCTAAGAAAGAAGCATGTACTAAGATTATCATAATTTCATAATTATCATTGTTTCGTCCAATTATTGTGAAGTGAATTCTGAGGATTGCTGTGGCGCCTACTGTTTATACGCTGGAGAGAACAATAATGTACTGCTATTAAGTAATTATCACTTGTGAGAAAAAACTCGGATAAAACATAACATATATATATATCAGGAAAATTATTCAAAAATCGCATAAAAGAAACCTGACACTTCCGAAGTTATGATTTTTTTTTACATAATTTCCATTTTGTTTTGTTTGTTTTGATTTAATTTTTTTTTTCAAAAAATTGTGATTTTTTTTCAATCCTAGTTGAATGAGACAAATTTTTAACAATTTGCTAATGAAAAAATTAAATGAAACATTTCGGTTTAACGTCCCACGATTATGCCCTTTAGGCTAAGGGAGATGATGATTAAGGCAAGTGAATGATAATGGAAGAATTGGTGGAATGAGAAAATGGAAGGAAACTAGAGTACCCCGACAAAACCTACGGACACGATGTTGTCCACCACTAAATTACTTGGTCGGAGATCGAACCAGGGACCTCACGCACCAGAGATAAGCGCTCTACAGTCTTCCTTCAGTCTAGTGTTGATTAGTGTTGTAAAATTTCCGGAAATTTTGAACCTGTTGGTAAAAAACCGTTTCTTTCTGGAAAAATTGGGAAAATAACAAAAATCTTTGTTATAGGTTAATATTACTAGTAATGGAACCGTTTTTTTCCGAATGCGTGAAAATTTAAGTTGAGAAATTTCAATATTGCGAATATTTCGAAAAGAAGCATTCGAAAATAAAACTGTTGTAATTATTCTTGAAACTTAATAGTCTGCACTCATTTTCTTTGTCTTTTTAAGTCGTTTATTCGTGGTTATGCATCAATTACAGAACTTTTACAGTTGCATACACATCTACCATAATTAAACGTTTCTGTTGCAACAAATAGGGCTCTTGAATGAAACTGAGTTCTTAAGGTGCTCTTTGATCTGGTGAAATTTTGTTAATTTTAATCAAATTGCTTCTTAAAAGAGAGAGCAGTAGGTAAATTTCACTAATATTCATGCTCTAAAACATATAATCACTATTTTTTAATATTCTAAGATAGACTTTTATATAAACTTTATGTACAAAATTTTGTATGTATACAAATACCTGTTTTCTAGTGCGACAAATTATCTGTAAGATGAAAGTGACTACATGTGTAACTTAACAACTCTTGAACCACCAGACCTATCTCGATAAAATTTTCAAAATAGATGAGGTTTGGACCTGGGATAGTTTTTATCATTTCACTTTAAAGGTTCCACTTGGAAGAAGGAAAGGGGATATATATTGGAAATGACCGATATTAGTATCCAAACCATAGTTTTCGGGGTTGCTGAGATGAACAGTGACACTTTCAATGCCGCTTAAATCCAAATTCAACACTGCAACTTGGGGGTAGGGGAGGATATATATATATATATATATATATATATATATATATATATATATATATATATATATATATATATATATATATATATATATAGGGTGTTGCAAAATAAGTGTTACAACTCTTGCGAGGTGACTCCTGCTACTGAGACAAGAAAAAAAGTTCTCTTGGACTTTTGGCTATCGGACATACTTTCGGATCTACAAGGTGCCAAAAGCGGAAAATGACTTTCGGATGCCAATAATTAGGAAACTATCCAACGTAAAGAGGGCGGGTAAAAAAATCACTGAAGAAGTCATACCTATTGTATTGAATGTTGCATGTTTCACAATCCTACCATGCACGCGCAAGGAATTCCCCAAAGGAACGTAGGGAGTCCCGGATAATCTGCCAAATGAAAATTGGTCTAAATAGATATGAATTGGGATAAGGTTTCTATCAGGTAGCAATAATTCGTTTGTATTAAGTCGATATCTGGAACAAATACAAAATGGCGGACACCTTCATGCCCGTTGTGTGTGGTTGCATAATCGCCAGGTACGAATGCTGGCCAACAGTGACGTTCTGAGTATTAAGTATAGCGAATTTGTACTCAAATGCTCTAGAAAGACTTCTGGAGTGTCGGTAGAGCACAACAGATGAATCAGGGTGATTCACATGTGTGGAAACACGTAAAGAAAAATGCCCAGAAAAGCACTCATACTCAGTAAACGTGAGTTCAAAGCGTCGGAAATGTAAGGAATAGCATCAAGAACATGAAAGCCATTGCCAATTCACCAATAATATTCCCTCAAACCGACGCAGTATGATGTGCTCGGTTGCATATCAATAAGGATGCAACAACTGAGGCCAAGTCGAAGTTGTGCAAGGGGACTTACAAAGAAACTGGGTAAACTAAATGAATGTCACTAGTGGGATCGCATGATCGATATTGAAATGTGGCAAGTGTGTGTGTTGATGTTTTCATGTAGCTAATGAACAAATGTCAACATGTCCCACTATTGCTGGGACACCGTCCCACGTGCGAAAAATATTAAAATAACTACTCAGGTCCTGAATCTGAGGCCTTGGGCTCCCACTAGGATTGGAAACTGCGACCACGCGAGCGAAAGCGAGCGCTCTAGCCCTGAGGCTTCGAGGGAGCCTCAGTTTCTCTGTATTCAATTCTTTGAGGAGTACCCACTTTGTTTGGCAAGCGCTCTTGTATAGCCTCCCGACATGCTTGTGTGTTTCATTTTGTTACTCCTACCGCACAGTTGTAAACAATCAGAGCCTTAAGACGTTTCTTCCTATTTCTCATGTCGTTTTGTTTTCCATATGTATGGTGTTCCAGCAGTAGTGTTACATGTGCCAAATTGGTTCATTCTCGTCTTTGTCTTGGCATGTGCACTATGTGTAAGATACGAATTTCTGGAGGTATTTTCCTATATTTCGAGTACGTCATATGTCCCAGAAGACGTGGGACATGATAAAAGTTTGTTATTTTCATGCTCTATCAGAATTTGAATCATGGATTAAGAGATTTTTTGTCATATGTGTCGACTATGGGACAATGTCTCAAACAAAGAGGGACATTGATACAAACGATTTCTAGTTACGTTTTACCAAAAAGTGCACCAGATGTAATAGCAGAATGTACAACGTTATTTTCCTAGTTTTCGCACGTGGGACGGTATCCCAGCAGTGGTGGGACATATTAACATTTGTCCATTAGCTACATGTTGATCTCAGCACACACATTGTCCACATTTCACTATTAATCATGCAATCCCACTAGTGACATTCATTTAGTTTACTCAGTTTTTTAGTGAGTCCCCTTGCACAACTTCAACTTGGCCTCAGTTGTTGCATCCTTATTGATATGCAACCGTGCACATCATATTGCATCGCTTTTAGGGAATATTATTGGTGAATTGGCAATGGCTTTCATGTTCTTGATGCTACTCCTTACATTTCCGACGCTTTGAACTCACGTTTACTGACAAGTAAACCTTACGTTTGGGTGAATCGAGTTGCTGACTGAGACACGTATGAGAAAGCAGTACTAAATGTGGTCGGTATTTCAGTGAAGTTGTAGGTGCGAAGCTCCAGGGGTTTAGGAGATACAGCTACCAGAACATCACATGGAAGTACAGAATAGTCTTCATACAGTTGGAGGTAAAAGCCCTGTAAGACCTCTTGTAACGACAAAAGGTGAATAACAAATATATGGGTACATATTAGGACTAGGGGGAAGTCATATAGTAAGGGTATACCTGACGGCGGCCATCTTGAAATCTGCCATTTTGAATTAAGGTTAAGTTTTTAAAATAGGAATAGGATCATGTGATACATGATTTAAGGCTCAAATTTAATCAGAAAGACAATGGTGACGTTAATTTTAATTTACGCGTAATTGGTAAAAAATTACAGGGAAATTAAATATTGTTGCAGCATATGTATTAGTCCTTTACCCCACCTTGTAAATTTTGTGTTAATAATAATAATTAAATAAAAAGCAGGTGGATAAATATTAGGTCTATGGTAAGAGTTACCTTGATGGCGGCCATGTTCAAATCCGCCATTTTGAATCAGACAAAATTTTAAACAAAACGCATAACATTGACACCTTATTAATAGCAAATTTTACCATAAATCCAACGGTATAACCATTTTTGCTTTATCATTAACCAGCATTTGTTATCGCATAAACAAGTTGCTAATTTAAGGAAAAATGACCAAAGTGGAATTGAGTCATAATTGAACTTGGGTCTTTCTTCCAGAAAAGTTCTCAATTAGTACAATCAATATGTAGTTCAGAATAGAGTGCATGACCTTCACAAATGCTCTGCTCACAGTGAGCACACCTGACAAAGGCAATCGAGTTACACTTGACATATTTGTCGTTAACAATTCAGTCAAAACAGTAGTCGTAAGGAGCGATCCATTTAATTTTGTGTTGGTTAATGATAAAGCAAAAATGGTTATACCGTTGGAGTTATGGTAAAATTTGCTATTAATAAGGCGTCACTGTTATGCGTTTTGTTTAAAACTTTTGTCTGATTCAAAATGGCGGATTTGAACATGGCTACCATCAAGGCAACTCTTACCATAGACCTAATATTTATCCACCTGCTTTTTATTTAATTATTATTATTAACACAAAATTTACAAGGTGGGGTAAAGGACTAATACATATGCTGCAACAATATTTAATTTCCCTGTAACTTTTTACCAATTGCGCGTAAATTAAAATTAACGTCACCATTGTCTTTCTGATTAAATTTGAGCCTTAAATCATGTATCATATGATCCTATTCCTATTTTAAAAACTTAACCCTAATTCAAAATGGCGGATTTCAAGATGGCCGCCGTCAGGTATACCCTTACTATATGACTTCCTCCTAGTCCTAATATGTACCCATATATTTGTTATTCACCTTTTGTCGTTAGAAGAGGTTTTACAGGGCTTTTACCTCTAACTGTATGAAGAATATTCTGTACTTCCATGTGATGTTCTGGTAGCTGTATCTCCTAAACCCCTGGAGCTTCGCACCTACAACTTCACTGAAATACTGACCACATTTAGTACTACTTTCTCATATGTGTCTCAGTCAGCAACTCGATTCACCCAAACGTATGGTTTACTTGTGAGTATGAGTGCTTTTCTGGGCATTTTTCTTTACGTGTTTCCACACATGTGAATCACCCTGATTCATCTGTTGTGCTCTACCGACACTCCAGATGTCTTTCTAGAGCATTTGAGTACAAATTCGCTATACTTAATACTCAGAACGTCACTGTTGGCCAGCATTCGTACCTGGCGATTATGCAACCACACACAACGGGCATGAAGGTGTCCGCCATTTTGTATTTGTTCCAGATATCGACTTAATACAAACGAATTATTGCTACCTGATAGAAACCTTATCAATTCATATCTATTTAGACCAATTTTCATTTGGCAGATTATCCGGGACTCCCTACGTTCCTTTGGGGAATCCCTTGCGCGTGCATGGTAGGATTGTGAAATATGCAAAATTCAATACAATAGGTATGACTTCTTCAGTGAATTTTTTACCCGCCCTCTTAACGTTGGATAGTTTCGTAACTATTGGCGTCCGAATGTCATTTTCCCACGCTTTCGGCACCTTGTAGATCCGAAACTATGTCCGATAGCCGAAAGTTCAAGAGAACTTTTTTTTCTTGTCTCAGTGGCATGAGTCACCTCCCAAGAGTTGTAACACTTATTTTGCAACACCCGATCTATATATATATATATATATATATATATAATGATTAAAAAATGACCGATATTAGTGTCGAATCAATAATTTTCGGAGTCGCTCAGATGAACAGTGATACTTCCGATGCCGTTTAAATCCTAAGTTATCTCCGCAAATTGGGGGAGGGGGGAAATATATCAAATGATGGAAAATGATCAATATTATTGTCGAATCCATAGTTTTCGGGGACGCTGAAATGAACAGTGACACTTTCTATGCTGTTTAATTCCAAACTCAGGCCCGCAACTTGAGGAGGAAAAGATATATAAAAATGATTGAAAATGGCCGATATTAGAGCCGAATCCATAGTTTTTGGGGTGGCTGAGATGAACAGTGACACTTCAGGTGCCGCTTAAATCCAAATTCAGCGCCCTAACTTCAGGTAAGGGAAAAAGGTGATATATAAAAATGATCGAAATGACCGATATTAGTGTCGAATCCATAGTTTTCATGATCGCTGAGATGAATAGTGACACCTGCAATGCCGTTTAAATCTAAATTCAGCGCCATTTCTTGGAGCTGGGCAGAGAGGAGATATATAAAAATGATCGAAAATGACCACTATTAGTGTCGAATTCATAGTTTTTTGGAGTCATTGAGATGAACAGTTGCACTTCCGATGCCTTTTAAATCCAAATTCAAGGCCGTAACTTGGGGGGAGGGAGAATATATATAAAAACGATTGAAAATGTCAAATATTAGTGTTGAATCCATAGTTTTCGGGGTCGCTGATATAAACAGTGACATTTCCAATGCCGTTTAAATTCAAATTCAGGCCCCATCAATACTGCTAAAGGGGGAGGGTGACATGTAAAAGTTATTGAAAATCACTGATACTAGTGTCGAATTCATAGTTTTTGGGGTCCCTAAGTTCATTGATGACAGATTTGGTGCTCTTTATACCCAAAATGAAACGTATTCTCCCCATGCGAAGAACGGGTATTCTGCAAGTCTTTAATAATAACGAACGGAAGTTTCACATGTTAAATTCTTCAATATATTTCTCGCTGCTGAAATTTACGCATTTGTGCCGTGTGTGTGTGTGTGTGTGTAAATAAGATCATCTCTTTTTGAGTTGTTCGAAAAATATACACATGACAAAGAGGTATTTTTAGAAGTCATAAAACTAAAAATTAAAAGTAAAATCTTTTGCTTTAAGTGCTTTTCCTGCTAACTAACTAACTAACTAACTCTATGGCCTATGGAACCCGCAGGTTCAGTGCCGCGTTCACAAAAGCTCTCCACTGACTTCTATCCTTAGCTAATTGCATCCAGTTTCTACTTTGTATTCCTATCTCTGCGAGATCCATCTTAATATTATCCTCCCATCTGCGCCTAGGTCTTCCTAATGGTCGTTTTCCTATGGGTCTTCCAGTCAAGACTTTGAAAGCGTTTCTACTTTCTTCCATTCTAGCTACATGACCCGCCCACCTGAGCCTCCTAGCCTTGACGACCCTAACAATGTTGGGTAAACCGTATAAACTATGTAGTTCCTCGTTATGAAGTTTCCGCCATTCCCCATTCTCGTTCCTCTTGGGTCCGAATATTCCTGCTAGCGAAATATATTATATATATGCTGCATACATGTTACAGCAAATAAGATTAGCATCAGGCGAAGAAATAATTTTTAAATTATATTTTCCGACTTTTGCCAATATTTCGGAACAAAAGATTTTTTCTAATGGGTTCAAAAATGTCCGGAATTTTACACAGCACAAGAAAGATACCATTTCTATAAAATATATATTTGATTTTAACATACCGGTATTAACTAAAGTGATTCTGGCCCCGTTATTTTAACACTTCCCTGCCATAAAGCGGAAACTTCATAAGGTTTCTTAATATAATTTAAATGCGTTTATATTAATTAATCTAACTAGGATTATATTAGTATTGTTGTACCATAACTCCATTCTGGGGCCGCGGTGGCTCAGTGGTAGAGCGTTGACCTCTGGTGCAGGGGGTCCTGGGTTCAAACCCTCCTCCCGCCAAGTGAACTTTGTGGTGGACAAACACCGTGTGCATGGGTTTCCTCGGGGTTGTCCCGTTTCCTCCCACTTTCTTCATTCCACAATTTCATTCATTTCTCATCATCACTGTCTCCTTTAGACTAGCCGGCATAACCGTAGGACGTAAAATTCAAAGATTTCATTTCAATTTCATAACTCCATTCTATCACGGTGCTAGCGTTAAAGGAGTGGTGCACATATATTTGTTGCAATAAATTTTCTCTATTTTAATACAAGAAACATAAATACTCAATAATTTTAACTGTAAACTAGTAAATATAAAATAGTTTTCATTTTGAAAGCATAATGTAGTAAAATATTCGAAAATTTCCATTTTTCTCAAATTTTCCGTTTTATTCCAAGCTCGGGAAAAAACGGTAAAAAACTGCTTTTTTACCCAAAATTTCAGTTTTTTTTTTTTTTTTTTTTTTCAGGCTTCAATAACACTAGTGTTGATATTCTTCTAATTGTACCAATATGAGTATCCAGGCAGGAGCAAGGAATCTCGTAAATGCCACTTAGATTTTTTCAAACAAATCAACTTTTGTATCGCTCAAATTTTTTTCCGAATTCCTAGATGGTTTCAGCCTAACTTTTAAATTATATTTCATTGCAATTTTTCGTTGTCTAAACGACAAGCTAGAAAATAACAGAAAAGAAAACAATATTTATCCACTTATTTATCCTAATTCTAAAATATTCCCCTTTTTTAAGCTCTCAGCAGTATCCTATGCCTTTCGCTGCCAACCTTCCATTCTGTGCCTATTGTAACCATTACTGAGACCTAAATTAGTTGTGTAACCATTACTGAGACCTAAATTAAATTTCATTGTTTAAGTCAGCTAATCACGTCACTAATTTGTATGCTCTAATCAACATGTTAATCCAAATGTTCGCCTTAACATTCTATGGATATCCAGATTTTTTTATGCACAAAGCAATTACCAGTGGTAGGTTTTCTATAGTTTCTGATTGCAAATTGTTGCATAGCCTATAAAAAGTATATCCAGGATAATAATAGAATAATTTCCTTTCAATTCCAACGTGAAATTTAGAATCTTATTGCTAAAGTTGGTCCATGCAATATTTTAATTGGTTTCCAGTCTTGTAAATTATAAGCGTACTATCAGCAAGACGAAAATATTTTATATACATTTAATTCCAGATTATCCGACGTACTCGATTCAAAACTATTGCCTACTGTACTTGGCAACAGTTGGGATAGAGGCTTCCCATAGCCAGCCTACCTTTCTTGCCAAGAACACATCTTTGGATTTAAAACAGTTATTAAGCGAACACACCAAGAATTTTTATGATTTCATATATTTCAAGGGCACTCAATTTATCCAGTCTCAACCAATTTTAGGTGCATGTAATAGCTACAGCAATGGGTACAGAGTTAAAAATATCTACTAGGTTTACGGAAGCCATTTTTAGTTCATTGGCATTCACTAACGCACACAATTCTGTTTTAACTTCTTGACTACTATTAACAATAAATTTGAGTTTCGATGGATTTTCAGAAAAGTATTTACAAGTCCTCTTATAAAGGATGGAAACGTCCAGAAATAATAGATTTGATTGCAACGACATCTTTTATGTATCTTACATGGGCCATTAGGCTTCTTCTACTTCTGAATAAAGACGGAATATTTTATTGTTTTGTTCCGATAGAGAAATTGTCAGGTAACCAAACTGGTATTGTTTTCATTAAAATTGGCTGTTTGTTGACGTGTGGCTACGAACAGAAGGCTATAGCAATCAGTATATTAGCATATATTAATGAAAGGAGGAAACAATTAATTTAAACCTATTTTTACACACCAGATTTTCTGTAGGTGCGAATTCAATAACACACAAAGACTGAAAAAGTGAATGACTGTACCAAGACTCGAACCCGGGATCTCCGTCCGCTGTACCGATGCGTTAACAACTACGCCACCCAATCCGCTTCCCAGAACAGCCACACACGCTCTCACTCCTGAAGGCTCTTCACTCAGACACATGGCTTATACCACAGCCTAGCTGCTGTGTTCGGACAATGCAGTACCCACATATTGAGAATACCTTTTGACGATTGTAATAACTCATTTAGTCATTCACTTTTACACTCTTTGTGTGTTATAGTATAATGAACATCTTTAAAAAATCGTTTGCCATATCTGTTATTCTGATTTTCGATCTCAACAACTACCACATTATGCTCCATATGTAACACGGAGAATAATGATGCATGATCGGTTCATGTTCAGGTATCAAGTAATATAAGAAGTGAATAATTGTCCTACTATAATTAAGTCCAGGACAATACACGATACTAGGGCATGTACAGTCCGCAGCAAAAAACCTGCAACATGAGCATGTAAATTTATTGTGAAACTACGCTTAACAGCCCAAAGAATCAACATAACGTCTAAATGGCACGAATCACGCCAAGAAACCTCGGCGTTCTCCCCTGCACATTTATTTTGGAGCAAAAGACTTCGTCGTTTCACAAACTTACATGCTAATGTTGCAGGATTTTTTTGCTGAGGACTGTACCATGTTCCTTTGAAATCGGAAAAGATTTATGAGAGTTATAGCAGAACAGGAAGACAGACACACAAATGCCAATCGACTCGAATAGTAGAAGCCTCACTAACGTTCGCTTCAATTATAACAAGAGTTTTTATTAACTCTTTCAAGCATTGAGGAGAAAAGCTACTTAACCTCCGTATGCATAAGACATTTTTTTTTTAAACTAATTTTCAGCAGCAGTTCGCTATGCTGCAAAAAGAAAAGAATTTGTGTGGGAATTGTTTCATAATAGCATGCTTGTAACATCTAGTGAAGAATAGAAAAATCAATTTCATGCTACGAAATTGTAGGCTTCACTATGCTAAGTTTTCAGTTATAGATAGAAATGACTGATTAAGAAGACTAACCACAGTACTTCAAAGCGAATTTCATATTGGCGATCACAGTTAATCGCAGCGTTTCAAAGAGTTAAATTCGTAGTGGGATTAATGCCTGGTTTCAACGCTTAACAGCAATGCATTTAGCTGAACAGTCACTGTTCTGAACAATCTTGGTGCCGTCTCTTTAGTTAGTGTATAGATATGTAGATGTTTCCAAATGTACTAACTGCCGCGTGGCGCCGTCAGTCTACTGAGAGAACTACTATGGACGCTCAATATATGTGTTTCCCTAAGTTGAAAAAAATTATTTTTAAGATACATTTGTAAACTATATACACATGTGTAGGTGGGTCCTTGCTTCTCCACATAACTCTCATTGAGAAAACTCTTACTTGTCGGACATTTTACCACCGTTACATCAAACTGTCCAAACCTTTTGTAAGAAAGTCAGGAATCTGGCTATTTGGATTAGAACACTGGCAGGGTGGATGAGCTTGTTTAAGAAAACAGTCGAATTAAGGTACGCGAAGCTGCAGAAAGGTCGAAAATTTCGCTTGGAACAGCCCATCACATCATTCATGAGAAACTGCAATACACAAAATGTGTGCAGGATGGGTTCCTCATCAGCTGACTGGGTTGCAGCCTTAAAGGTTTAAATGTGATACTAGCAAGACGGCAATGCATTACTCATACACACTGTGACGAAATGAGGCATTTGTCCATAGTTACACACCCAATAGACAACGAATATTTCGAACAGATGAAGTGAAGCAGAATGTGAGGAGAGTGCTAAATAGCCAGAGCCCTGATTTGTTGCAAAGGATTTGGACAAATTGGTTCAACGGTGGAAAAAATGCCTGGATCTCAATGAGGGTTATGTGGAGAGGTTAGGAAGAACCCACCTACACATGAATGTATAGTTTACAAAGTACCTTGAAAAAAAAAATATATATATATATATACATATTTACAGCTTAGGGAAACATATATTTAACGATACACGTACATGATTTCAACAGTTGTATGTTCAGTGCTTAGCCAACTATAGAGATGATTTCATTCATCAAACTCTATTTACGTGTTTAGGTTTCACATGCTGGTAAAAATACTTAGAAGCACATAAATACATAGATATGAAAAATAATTACCTTCCTCTTAGGTTCACAGTCAGTAAAAATAAAGATTACTATTTCCGATTTAATAATTGCCACACGTAAATGTGAAATTTTTAATTTTAAGATAATACTTATGCCATTTCGCTTGGGTTTACTCTGTACGATTACTGGAAAGAAGAGACCTACTCACCCATAGGAAATCAGCCCACATCTGCTTTGCTGCTAACAGAACTTCTTCCCGTAGTTGAATTAAATGTGTGAACCGCGAAGACGGCCAATGAGCCACTCCTTTCTCTCCAGGTAACTTCTCCGGTGGGGATGATAAGAGTTCTGAGTTCACTGAGTGATATGAGTTCTCAATAGACGAGATCCATTTCTTCAGAATTTCTCGGGTTTCATCTTGATTATGATCGCTTCGAATCCTACAAAAGTAAAAATATAGTTAGTGACGTGCAGTAGTAGATGTGAAAGTTACTTCTTCTAAACAATAATACGTTATAAACAATCCATTTTAATGCTATTCGATGGCTTAAAAAAAAAAAAAAAAAAAAAAAAAAACTTGTGTTACAAGATTATCCCCGCTGCATACCTCTCATCTATTTTCACCAAAGACGATTTTTAACTGATTAGGCCTATTACTCAAGTGTAAGCATCAAGTTATTTAAATAAAAATAAAATATGACTAAAGCAGACATATTGGGCAGTATTCAGAGACAATTCGTTAATCACCCGAATAATTAGTGTCGTAATAGTTTTATACTAAGGAAGGTATATCATTTGGTATTTAGAGTCTGCTTGGAGTTCATCTAGTAAGTTGATTAGGGTATGATTAACTAATATAACCTTAATACCTCGAGCATGCGTAGTCGTTAAAAATGAAAATAAATGAAATACGAAATGTTTCCTCAATGTTTTCTTTGAGGCTTGACTTCACAACAACTTGTAAATAGTTATGAAATCGGATTATTATTAACGCATCCATTTCTGAGGGATGTATTTACAGGGGAACAAGCAGAACTCAATTAATATTAGCGACAATAGAAGGATTATGTTGTAATTATAAGGGAAGATAATTTATCAAACAGTTGTATGTATTCCTCAGAAAGCTTGAAATTTTCTACAAATCTCTCACTGTTCACTTTAAGATATAGTTCTTTTATTGCAAAGGACTCGTCTAAATAGCTGCCTCACAGTAAACCCACTCGATGAGGTGAAAGGAAAGAAATAAAGACAGGTAATTAACTGCCTTTGTATTCTCATAATGTAAGTTTATTCTGCAATAAAGCGTGGCTAAACCACGATACACTCTCCTCTAAATTAATTAGACACGTGTGATTAACTTAGTCAATTACTACGTGCTAATCAGAGATTCTGAATACACTTATGATAACCATGCGTTAGTCCAACCCTTAGTATGGCGCTAAATACCTCACAAGGACTCAGCATAAGACCCATTATTACTAATATGTTACAATTTCAGCAATATATCATTCTCATTAACATATTATCAGTATGTATGTCTGATTACGGAAACGATATAGTGCCAAAACTGTAACACATTAGAATAATAACTACTTGCTTTGGTCAGATTTTATTTTCAAGTTCAGTAATTCCAAAGTTAAATGAACAGTATTGACATAGAGTTACTCTAATTCCGTAGCTAATAAAGTAGCTCTGTTTTTTCTTACAATTCATGAAGCTACACTTACCAACAAGAAGCAAGATGTAATCGTAGAGCTCAGTACATTATAATCATACAGCTTCATAAGGAGTAGACTTTGTATTATTATTAAAAAAAAAAAAAAAAAAAAAAAAAAAAAAAAAAAAGAAAGCATAGCTTTACTGATAACACAGAAATGTAGAAAAATTGACGACTGTTAGTGTGGAAGACTTTTCTTTCCTATTCTCTCTGAAGCTGATTTGATGAAAAATTCGTACGTCATCAGAGTGTACTGAAAGGTAACTCTTTTGTTTGTGAAATGTTAAGATCTTAAACGAGTTTGTAAGCAACTAACGTAAGTCTGTGAACTGAACCCAGTAACATGCTTACGAAAGCCAAGTGTAGCACTACTTCACACTAATCTGTGTATTTCTATATTATGAGTACCAGGTTTGTAAATAAGCGTGCTCATGGGCCGTGGCATTTATCAAAAGCCAGCTCACTTTCAAACACTCAGTAAGAGTTGAGTTTAGCTCGAAATTCAAGTGAGTTTGAGCGTAAAGCTCCACTCAACTTTAAGATCCACTCAGGTGATAACTATTTCATTTAAAATGTTAGTGGACCATTGAGAAGTTTGCTGCTTTCCGACCTACGAGAAGAGAGATTTGCTGTCAATTACAATAAAAATTCTAATTATGGAGGAAAATAGCTTAACACCTCACGACAGGCTATTTACGCGTAAGCCAACATGGACCATCGCCCAGGGCGACAAGTTAGGGGAGGGGGATTTTCTCTGACCAGCTTTTTTTCATACTCTTGTTCAAGAAATTTATTATGCATGTCCATATGAATATGACACGGAAATTTGTCATTTGTAAATATCCAAATAACGAGAACTTGTCTGGCTAGAAGGGGATAGTTACATTTTAGTTCTTCTTCTTTTCATCTTCTTAACCATAGGTTGGTAGACAACATAGAAATTTTAAAACTTTTCTCTCCTTTGGGAGAACTGTTTTACACTTTGATAAGGTCTCTTCTTCGTAACTGCATCTAGATATTCTATCCTTGGTCTTCCTTTTCCTGGTTTTCCTTCTGCCCTTCCCTCTATCAACACGGTGATCCAATCGGAGTGCCGAATAAGATGGTCAAGCATGTTGTTTCATTTTTTTTCCTATTATCTTCATGATCTGTCGCCATTCATTAGTTTCCTTTAGTATGTCTTCATTCCTTTCCTTTCGGCCCATTATATGCGCCAACACCACATTTCAAATGCTTCGAGCTTGGACATTTCACCTTTTCTCAATGTCCACGTCGCTGATCCGTAAAGCGCCACACTCCATACCAGGGTCTTAATAAAATGTTTCCGAACGTCCAACGACACATTTCTTGATGTTAGTAGTCTTCTTTTCCTATTGAATGCTTGTTTAGCCTGCGCTATTCTGGAACTTACGTCTTTTTCACTTCTTCCGTCCGAGGATATTAGACTTCCTAAATAGGGGAATATGTGAATTTATTCGATTTTCTCTCCCTCTAGCCATATGTTTGCCCTTTCCTGTCCTGCTCTTGTGCATTTTATCACTTTGGTTTTCTTCTTACTTATCTTCATTTTGCATGTTTTTTGCACTTGGTCGTTCAGGTTTGAAAGTGCTTGCTGCAAGTTCTTTTCGTTAACCGCTATCAGTGCTATGTCATCAGCGAACCTTATTGTGCTGAAAACCTGGCCATTTACTTTTACGCCTTTCTCGTTTACATCAAAGAGTTCTTTCATAGCATGTTCTATATAGACACTGAACAGAAGAGAGAATATTTTAGTTATGAAATAATATTCATTATTGCTCCTTTCCCATTGTTGGCACCGTATTCTTTAATCGTAACTTCAAAACTTTCCCACTTTTGTTTAACTTCCAGAATCATTTAGTTTTCAAAGCTTATCAGTCGGCTGCCAGCGCAAGTAATTTATGAGTGTTTCGTTATTGCGACATTTATTTATTACTATTAATTAGGGTGGGTAGATTTTTTTAAAATTTCATTTGAGCAAGTTACGGATAAGTTGTCTTTGGGTTAGTCTGCATGAAAAATTGGAGATTTCTTGGTTAACTCCTTTTCCTGCCTCAAAAAGATTAAATTTTTCAGCGGCCGAAGGTAGGCAACAAGCACGTCACGGGCCGTATTTTTGCCATTTTTTGCTCTTGTAATGTGTACCAACAACGATGAAACTGCTTTTTAAGATTGAGCTCGTACGATTTAACGTTTTTAATGTGAAAAATTGTATCGTCTCTTACTATTTTTTACGTTGCAAAGCGGCAAAGACACAAACATCATGTGCAAAAATGTAGTTTTGTGTAACTTTTTCTTGTTTTGTCGTATGTCGGCTCAAGCAGCCTTTTGTCATTATCACTAATGGTATATCATTTATTCATACTTCTCTAGATTCATAAAACAAAAATAATTTAGTGACTCTTATCCGGATCGTTCTAGCAATTCTTAGCAGATTTGGAGAGAAAATGTCAACATGGTATTAGTAAGGGTAGAAGTCAAAATGACAAAGTGAAACAGTTAGAAAAAAGGTTGAGAAATTAAGATTAGAATTAGAAAATAGTAACAACAAAGACGTAATCAAAGCAGTGGAGATAACAAAAAGAGCAATAACAAGAATGTAATGAAAAATGGAAGCTTATAAAATCTTTCAGTTTAACGTCCCACGTTATGCCCTCTCGGATAAGGGAGACGGATGATTAATACAAATGAATGATGATGGAAAAATCGATGGAATGAGAACGAGGGAGGAAACGGTAATACTCCAAGTAAACTCACGGATATGGTGTTGTCCACCAAACTTACTTGGATGGGGATCGAAAAAAGACCCCGCAAACCAGGTAAGGGCTCTATCACTGAACCACCTGCGTATGCAAGGATAGAGAAAGCAGTTTATTATTTATAGAAATTATAAACGTCAGGACGTTGTAATAATTTTCGACTTCAACATAGACAAAATAATAAAAGATACAACTGTTCCAATCAAAATCTGTATAATTATCACGATAAACACTCAAATCTTCCAACTTGAAACTCTGAACAGTAAGAAAAAACATATTAAAAACGTTTCTGATATAATGCACTACGAAGTTCAAAGATTGCACAAATTTTCCCAATCTGTCACCGAAAAAATATGAATTTACAGTTTTATAAAAACTACGAAAAATCTAAAGCGTAATACCTCGACGTAAATGAAAAGTTGAATTCGAAGTAGAGAGGCCATCGACTCTTCTCAATATTAGCTTTCTGCTAGGGAAAAGTAACTTATTTTCTTACAATACACTTTGAAATCAATTTTTGTAACCCATGATAAGAATGAAAAAATAAAGGAAATAAAAATCTACTTGTAGTATTATTATTTTCCTGTCTATACAGGTATGTTCGATATTCAACCGAACTGTTAATAATAGTCTCCCATTTCTTACGTAAGTTCCCTCAGTTTAAATTCAATGCTGGATATTTGGTTCTGAAGTATCTTTCTATAAGTGATAAACTGTTGTGAAAGGTCTTTAATTTTATGAACCGTAGCATAAAGACGTCTCAACAGTCCTGATGTTGATATAACAATTTCCTTTCCGTCCGCTGAATGGTCCTTGCTCCTGGTGTGAATATTTCTTTTGGTTATACCAATACATAACTCACTATAACTACTATGTGAACTCCAGATGTTGGTAACTTATAACTAAAGTAATTTTTTATAAACTGAAAGAGAATTTTCGGTGTTATACGGAGATTTTACAGCAATGCTGAAGTCTGCTTTCTTCAGCGTGTTAATCCAGGCCAAAGAGGGTGAGTTATACATTTATTGGGTCCACTGGATTAACTAATCTCTGAAACTAAACGAAAACGGTGGCCCCGCTAACTCTCGCGCGTTTGGTGCAAGCGATATTGGGTTCGATTCCTGGTTGGAACACTCCTTCGAAAAAAGTGTAAGCAACTCTTTGGCTTACTATAAAACTTCCATACTTGCTTCAATAGCGTGTGAGAAGCATATTCATTTTTGTGAGAAGCATTGTCCTTTTATTTTACTATAGTGAAACCTGTCTATGTTGGGCACTATCCGTTCCACTGAAAAGTGGTCAACTTACAGAAAATAAGTGTGATTGGTGTATTTTTAGAATAAGATTTCTAGTATTACTTGATTGTAAAATTTTAATAAGCAATACCACGACAGCTACTTTTAAATAACGTATATAGAGTAATCATAACAATACACAGTACTAGAAAAAAATACTACAGTATATTTTATATATGTACCTTTTACTTCCTGAAAACTAGTCTGGTACACTGAATTATTCGGATGAAAAACACAATCACAGAAACAACTATAAAATCGAAACATATGAACGCAGTTTATCGAAATTGGTATTGTAGCACACTGAGTTATTCAGATTGGAAACAAAAAAGCAAAATTATAAATTCACTAATTTATATGCAGTTTGTGTGATTTTTTCGGCAGTGACAAATATTTCCTGTAGATACCTTTCGAAAAGTAGCAAATCAGTTATTAATAACAAATTCATTCATGGTTGTTCATTATATACATATGTCTTTTGTTCTTTTTTGCACATATGAACATTCTAATTTTGTTGTAATTACCTCTTGTTCATGAGCTACAAGTGTTTCCCTTGGAGTGAAAGACGTTTTTACAAAATCTTAAGGGAATTCATATCTCAAAACCTTCGCTACCTTTCGACAAGCCGTCTGGTGCCAATAGTTGACACTTGAGACGTTTAGCATTAATCTTGAAAATTTTCCGGAATTACTAAAACTCCCCACTGATGAAGGGAGCCGATATAGCTAATGTTTTGCCAAAACAGACACGGTAAACAAATACGTATAACTATTTCCTGAATTCCTGTACGTGATTTTTCTTATTCGCATCTTCCTTCACCACCCCTTTGTCAGGGTAGTGTTCTGGCCATTGACCTCCAAGAACAAATCGTGGGAATCTATGCTTCTCTGTCTCCAATAACAAATACAGAACATTTGAATCTCATACGGGAATACGAAAGAGTTAAAAATAAAACGTATTCGCGTGGCAAATTTACCATTATCAACACGCGGCCAACTTCCAAGATAGACAGGTGACCAACTTACAGAGTAATAAGTAACGAATGTCTTATGGGAAAATGCAAGTTCAAGACGAACCAGGTCAAGATAAGCAGATGGCTAACTTAGAGAGGTGGCCAAGTTTACAGGTTTTACTGTATTATTACGATTATCATCGTTATTATTATTCGACATAAACAAACATAAATCTTGCAATGGGCAGCACATTGTCTTTTCTACTTGCAAATATCGTTATGAACCAATCTGAAACTCAAATTATACACATTCGATCCCAGCCCCCGCCAAGTGAACTCTGTGGCGGACCAACACCGTGTGCATGGGTTTTCTCGGGGTTCTCCCGTTTCCCCCCACTATCTTCATTCCACCATTTCATTCATTTCTCATAATCACAGTCTCCTTTGGCCTAACCGGCATAACCGCGGGACGTAGATTTCATTTATTTTTTTTTTTAATTATACACAAACAAAAAGACTTCAAATATATATATATATATATCTTCGACTACCGTCAAAAACCCACTACGCTGGGTTAAAATATGAAAAATTAGTAGTATGTTCCGTTAGTCAGTCACTTTTTACTGTTACTGAAGCACTCTCTGATAACGGTCATTTTCGATCATTTATATATATATTAGGGTGGAGCGAAAAAATTTTTTTTCGAAATTCAAATTTGGATAGGGGGCAAAAGTTGCATCATATCATAGTACTTTACCATAGAAAATTTCAATTATCTAAAATAAATTTTAGCCGGGGCGCAAGGTGCTTTAAATTTGAGATTTTGCAAATCAATTTCCGTTTACTATGTAACTATTTAGCAAATCTTCGCTGAAAGTAGACTGTAATTTATATTGTGCATAGAGGGCAAAAGATGCATCCTTTGTCGATAGATAACAACATGAATTTTTAATTCTCTAAAATTATTTTTAGTCGGGGCGCAATGGTCCTGAAACTTGGGAATAATAAGACGATAGGTGATCAACTATAAGCATTTTGCGAGTTTGTCATAAAGAAGCTTTTTGCTATTTAATAAGTCTTCTGATATCCTACAATGAACTGTTGGCAGTATTATTAATAGTACAGTTGTTTGGTTGGTAGAGACAGTGACGTAACTAAGGGGGGAAACGGGGCTTGCGCCCCGGGCGCCGAATTGGGGGCGCAAAACTGGGCAAATATTTATTTTCACTATAAGGCAAGGAATGGAGTTTTAGCAAACTAAATATCATTAAAAAAAAAATACCTCAGAAACTTAAGAGGACAACAACGACTCACCAACCTTTCGATCATATCCATAGATCATAAGTTAGCTTTAAAGCTATGTTTTGAGGACATTATAAAAACTTTTACATCCAAAAAAGGCCGCAAGATTAAATTTTAATTCCAGCTTTTTGTGTTCTCATTTAACTTACATCGATTTAAGAGATTTGTAAAATGTCCGAATATAATAATCGAGACAACAGCTTGATTGTTTGTCATACTTAAATATTCTATTCAAATGCAAAAGGCTGTTGATTTATTCTACACATATGCACATCCCGATATAATTTGAAAAACATTGAGAATTGCAGTTATTTCGTTCAGACTGTAAGAATGTGTCAAGCATGCTACTCTCAGATTATTTGTCAACCAGTTACAAAGTAGTTTAGTGCTTTATCTTGTACTAAAAATTAAAATATGTACTACAATTTTGAAATCAAGCCTTAGCATTTGAAGAAAGAATGGAATAGGAGAACTACTATCAGGTATAGTTGGAGAGAGTTTTGGTTTGGTTGGTCGGGGGGGGGGGGCTAAAGCGAGTTCTTGCCCCGGGCGACAACTAGCCTAATTGTATCGCTGGCTGGTGAGTAAAAAATATTCTGTATTATCGATATTACTTGGACAAAGAAATTCACAAAAAGAGAAGGAAGGAAAGCCAAAAAGTGATCTTAGGTTAAAGCTTTCAACTAAAGGGTATTATACTCTACTAGTTACATTATCGAATCTTCAGACTACTTGTCATCTTCGGAAACAAAATAGGGAGGCAATAAAGAATACGCTGAAGCTGGAGGAGGTCCTATTTTAGTTGGAAGAATCCTTTGAAGAAAACAAGAGAACAATCACAGATTGGATGCACGCAAACGAGAAAATTCATCCCAACATTAGCAAAAGTGAAGGAGAAAACCGGCGTGACTAGAAGAAAAATTGTAGCAATTGCTACTGCGGTTTTGGAAGATTTTAAATATGTGAGTCTAGAGCGGTCGCAAAACATAATTTACAGAAGTAAAATTCAAAGAGAGGTTGCGAAAAATCGTAAGTGTAAGAACTAAAGAGACTGTTAATAAAGTGAAACCTCGTGCCATCTATTTTGATTGGAAGAAAGCCCAAACGCTTGTGATGTTCGGAAGTCAAAGATATGAAGATGGAAGAACATTATTGCATCCGTGAAGAACCGGGTAACAAATTTCTCGGCTGTGCCTCTTTGACCGGATCAGCATCAGCAAAGAATATTGCTAGTTTCATCTGCCGCGAATTACAAGAAAATAATGTGGACCTATCAGATATGGTAACTATCGGCTGCGATGGCACTAATATTAATGTTGGTTCAAAAGAAGGAGTGATTAGAGTGCTCGAAAACCATTTAGGAAGGCCCCTGCAGTGGTGCATATGATTATTGCATTTCATTGAACTACCACTTCGTCATTTACTAAAAGAAATCGATAGTGTAAGTACTGGCCCTTACACTTTCCCTGGCTCTATTGGTAGATCATTTGTGAATTGTGAAACAAATTCAGTGCACGGCTTCGAAAAGATTTCTTCAGAATCATCTACACTCCTAAATGTGCGTAATCTCAGTTATGATCAGAGGTACTTGTGTGAAATACTCCAATCTTTCATAAGAGGAGACTTTGATAAAAGCCTAGTAGATTAAGAAACCTGGGAAACTTGGGCATGTTCGCTGGTTAACAATGGCTTACAGACTGTTGTGTCTATATATATCAACGCCAAATCCTTCAGAGGAGCTCAAAACTCTCGCAAAGTTCGTGGTAAAAGTATATGCACCAGTGTGGTTCAACATCAAACTGAAACCTCTTGTCAGAGCTCCTCCGTGGCTAAGCGGTTAGCATACGCGTCTTTGGCGTGAGAGACTCGGATTCGATTCCCGGCGGCAGCTGATGTGGTTCGGATTCCACGTTAATCAGTAGGTCCCGTCTCATATAGCTTCGCTGCTGAAAGGGACGCTAACCTCAAAATCAACTCAACTGAACTCAAACCTCTTGTCAAATACGGAGCAAAACATTTGTTCTTGACCATAAAACTTTCGCGAGGTTTGCAAGAACCATACAAGACTCCAGTCAATAAAGTAATTTCCAGAAATCCATTCTATGCGAATCCATAAAACATTCTCATTGCCATGATTGGTAAAAACAGATCAGCTACATGAATCCTTGCTGCTGATAAAATATTCCAATCCAGAAAGTAGTGTAAACCTTCTGAATTTCGTTCCTTCGAAGTGCCAGTATTAATCTTCGAGGCTAATAATTACACAGAAATGATAAACTGGAATGAATGTAACATAACAGAACCGCCAATACTGACTCATGTGACAGATGAAAAATTGCAAGAAATTCGCTCTTCAGAAAATACACGTGTTGATATCCCTGAGTTCAAATGTCATACACAAGTAGTGGTAAGATTAGTGAAAATAATTAGTGAAGCTTCTTTCAGTATGTGGGGCACGAGAGAGAGATGTCTTTATTCGTTAGAAAATTGACTCGAGAAAATATGTGTCTAATTCGAGACAAAGTCGCAGAATTTTGCACGAAGACATGAATGAAACTTATGAAATAGTCAATCTAATGTTGGCGGGTGGGTGGATGGGATTGAACTTGACGGCAGTAACCTCTTAGTGGTGAATTCTGGGTTGATGCAGCCTGTAACATAGAATATGAACTTCGGTAGCTTTAGAAATTCATCTCGTTGCGACAACGAATCTTAACACCCTCAAATTACAGTCTACTTCAAGTGAAGAACTGTCTAATAATTACACAAATACACAATAATCATGTATTTGTTTACAAAATCTACGAAACTTAAGGCCCATTAAGCCCCGACTAAAAATTTTTTACAAACCTTCAATTTTGCATGGTAGATTTTCCATGGGTATGATGCAACTTTTGCCCCATTTCCAAATTCGAATTTAGATTTTTTTTTTAATTGGCCTTTTTTCACTTACTTATATAATCTATCAAACTTTAGGCCCATTGCGCCCCGGCTAAAAATTATTTTAGAGAATTGAAATTTTCCATGGTAAAGTACTATAATATGATGCAACTTTTGCCCCGTATCCAAAATTGAATTTCGAAAAAAATTTTTTTTGGCTTCTTTTCACTCCACCCTAATATATATATATATATATCCCCTAAGTTGCACCGTCGAAGTGAAATGATAAAAGCCATTTCAGGCCCGAACCTCATCTATGTTGAAAATTTGATCAAGATCGATCGGGTGGTTCAAGAGTTATTAAGTCACAAAAATAATCGCTTTCATTTTTATTATTTATATAGATTTTTTCATGATTTATAGATTGTGTTCAAGGAGGACAAGAATTTAGCCTGTTTACTATTTGACTTTCACCCGACAGTAATTTTCAACCAAATTTGAAATTTACATCTAAGATTTGAGTCTAACAACTGCAATATCTTAGACCTTCCCACAAACAGAACGATTTCCTACCTTTATTTACAGAAAACCGAATATCAGTAATTATTTCGTACACCAAAAATCTGGTTATTCCTACGTAATTAACGTTAACTTAGGAATGCTTTATTCTTTCTTGTTTGAAAGCTTTCAAAACCAGGGTTGGCTGGTTTAAACCAGCTGTTTTTTTTTTCAAAAAAACCAACTGGTTTAAACCAAAAAAAAAAAAAGAACGAAAAATGCTTTAAATCGTGTGATCTTCATGGTGACGTTTCCACATATCAAACCATCCGCATTACGTTTATCTACTTTTCACCTTTTAATCAAGGGGTCCCGTGTTCAATTCTCGGTCGAACCACAACCCATCTTTCAAGTGTAAATCAAGTAGCGATTCGAGGTGTCCTTCTAAGCGAAAGTCTTCTCCGTGATAACTTTGGTATTTCATAAGGATGTTAAGCCTAAACATACGAAATGAAACCAAATTATATATTTCTACTTGAATGAATGTCTGTTGTTTTATGAAGAAGCCACGGTTGCTTAAATATATTGATAGAAATTGGCAAAATTTATCAACTGCCTATGTAGCTTCCAACATCAGCTTGGATTTGACTTGGTTTTTATTTTATTGAATAATATCTACATACCAAGTTTGTAATTTAATACCTGTTTTAGCGTAGTGAATATGATACGTTGACCTTAAAATTTTACATACAAATACATTTAAAGTAATCAGGATTTACCCAATGGCTAAGGCGGGAATTTTCCGATTTGTATATAATTCTACTTGTGTAACTATTTACCTTTTTGTCCTTTTGAAATGACTCTTGACAATTATATTAACAAGTAGGCCTATGTAAAGATCAGTACAACGTATTTTTATCAGGAGTCCTTCGTGAGTGAGTCGGCAATCGCATCTGTGACCAATTAGTCCCGGTTTCGTGTACAAATGGACAATTTCTCTTGGATGTAAGTCGAGAAGCGGTTTGGATTCCGTTTTAAGCTTATGTGATTCCTTCCAACATAATTTTTTGTTGCGTAATAACACCAAGGCGAAACAAACTAATTTCTGCCCATATCTAATATAAATACATGGAGTAAATTATTTAAACAAAACAAAAAAAAATGGTTTAAACCAAAAAAAACTGTTTTTTTTTTTTTCAATAAAAACCATGGTTTTTGCCAACCCTGTTCAAAACACATTCGCAAATCTTGTTCTGAATATCTTAACTATCAACCTAATTCAGAGCGAGGACTAGCGGAACAAATAAAAGCCCAGAACTTGCGAATCTTTTCGTTCCTGCCTTAATTCATACTCGAGCATTTCCTCATGGCATTTAGCTTACCTTCTAATATTCAGTTACGTCTAGGTTAGGAGAAACGTTTGGAAAGCTTATTTCAGTGCTTCAATTTTTCTGCAAAAAAACTGTATCACTGCCTGGTGTTATATGTATTTGGTTTAACAAGTATAGTGTTTTGTGCGGTGAGGGGGAAAGGGAGGTAGGAATAATTTAGACATACGTGTTTGGCAATGTATGTAGCAGAATGATGATGATATTGCCTGTGCGGAGTAAATACTTGGAACGATGAACACTAAAAGTCTCTGAAACGAAAAGAAAATAGTGGCTCAGCGTAGCGTCCAACGGTACCGCTAAGAGTAATATAGTTCGATTCCCAGCTGGAACACTCGGTCAAAAAACTTAAACGGCTTTTTCAGACCAGCCATCCTGAATGAGGTTTCCCTGGATTTTTCTAATTCACACCAGACAACTGCCGGGATGGTACCTCACATGGCCGCTTCCTTCCTTCCCCAGTCCTTTTTTCCTTTCAAATTCCCCGGGAAGTGTGACCGCCAAGAGACGTTATCCCTCATTCGTGACGGGTTAACATGGCCAGAGCTGCCAAAAGCCCAGACATCGAAATCCTAATCCAAACGAAACGAAAATACAAATAATGATCATCAACGAGCTATTCCCGTACTGTATTCGGCAATTCCTAAATGCCATAATAAACCTGTGTCCTTCTAGAAGTACGGAATAAAGGGTAAGAACCACCTAACTAAACTTTCTCATTCTCATTTTGTAAAGTGAATGATACCATACGTTAGTCATTACGGAACCGTACATTTACAAAATATGAACAAAATTGTAAAGGCGCTTTTGGAAAACTATATCAAAGAAGAAACATCCAAGAGCAAACCGTCCCTTGTGAAATTTTCACGCAAAATGATTTGTATATTATAGAATTGTAAATTAGTATTTACTGACGAAACAAGACCAAATTAACTGAACAGTTTCTGAGCAAAATGTCTGAAAAAGACTCATCCCTAAGAGTAACCCAACCATATGAATTTTTTAATAAAGTTCTTTATATTACTAAGATAATGGCGGAGATGAATATTACGAAAAGGTGCGGAAAACCCAGACACGCGTGTTAAGTTCGTAAACTGTAAAAGCCGAAAGATCATTGAAAATAGCGTTTCAAACTACAATTAAGTCCTGTTGTTGGCTACAGAAACGTAGATTGACATTTGGTCGTTTCACTGATTCGATACTTTAAGTAATTAGACGCAAGGATCTTAGTTCTGCGCAGCTTCCCTAGTGCTCTATTTCATGCTATGAAAGAAGGCAAGCTTAGTTATGAACATTATAATTTTTATATCTTAAGAGAACTTTTAAAATTTCTATTAGTATTTTCTATTTCTATTAGTACTCTAGGTATCAATTACTTGACAATACACAAAATTATTAATTGGCTGCTTGGGAGCCCGCGTAGCTTTAAACGTTCTAGGAAATTTCTAATAAATACATATATCCTCATAAAAGTTACAAACCATCACCAAGCTAAGAACAAGAAATCTAAAAACAAGAACAAAATCTTACATACAAAAGTTACCTTTTTTTTTCCCCCTGGAGAATCCGAATCTGCAATAAAGCTGAGGGGTTCCTATTTAAGATTTCAAACTTAAGCCCCTCCAGTTCTTGAAGAATGGAAGACGGGTGCCGAGTGTAGTGTTAATCGATGTCCCCCTTCGAGACGACCAAATGTTATTACAACTTTCTTTAAAATTCAATTTATAGATTTCCAGATATTTCCAAAAACAGTTTTAAATGCCTCACCTAGTGGCAGGTAAAATTTAGGAATTCTAACGTTAAAAAAAGTTAGGCTCCAGACTGGTATTTCCAGTGGCCATGGAGAACTGACGATTCTAGAATTGGAATTTGCTATATTTTGCTTCATCACACGCATTTCAATATACTTATTGATAAAGATCTTTACGTGTAATACAATTAAATAGAACAATTACGCCTGAATGAAATAGTAGGCCTATCAAGCTATTTTTTATTAGTTAAAAAAAATCTTATCACTTCTGGATTCGCATCATTCTGAGTCTCGTTATTTAAAAAGCAGGAAAAACACGGCTGAGAAAAGCAAGCAAATGCATTGAAGAAAAAGAAGCTCAATCTTATAATTAATTTTAACACTTAGAAGTCTCTCATAAATTGCCTTAGTATGTTGCCGTCCACGATGTATATATATTAACGTGCAAGTCAAGTTTAGGCAAGCCACTCGAAATAATTGCTGAAAAATAATTTGTCATTAATTGCATCCTTATTGTCCTACAAAAGATCGCGCTGGGTGACAATAACACGCCACCCAGGAGATAGAGTTCAAGGGGACCAACACAACTAATTGATGAAAAGTTTAAATTCCTTCACATGATTTTCGTATAAATACAAAGTCCGGACATATGACATAAAAACTACAATGCAAAACAGTAATCAACCTGCGCTAGGTGGTCACTAAAATGAATGAATGCTACCTAACCGAGTCAGAGCAGGATGAAACTGGAGGGCACGTGTAGAAGCACATTCGAGGAGCAGGAGTATCGGATACGGCGAGTATACGCGTAAGTGAGGGTAGGAAAACACTGGAGTTTTCGCAGTAATACGGTTCCTATAGCACTTGTAATGGTTTCAGAAGTTACGCTGCACTTTCATATACATTCACTTATTCTGACCATAGCACTTGTAATGATTTTACATTCATAACCCTACACTCTTACACATACTATACAGCTGTGTTGTTCACTATTTAATTCTGCCAAATACAGAAATTTGTTCCTGAAAAGACGTCTTCCCAAGCCGAGTATTGAATTTTACTTGTAAGTCTTGCAAAATGTAGTGTGTCTAAACTTAACCTGCACTATATATAAGGTCAATATATATATAGTATCTCGTTTAAAAGGACTATAAACTTTACTCCCCATCCTCTGCAGACGTCACTACCGCCAAGCCAAGGTACTACCAACTCAGTGTTAGTTCGCTGTAAGTAGGATAAAACTGACAAAACAAAAGACACGCAAGTATCTAATGGAAATGTTAAACAACAACAATACTTCCATCAAAATTCCATCAGCTGATTCATATCTCTGAAACCAGCAGTTTGCTATCCCAAGAAAACTTACACAAACACAATGAATTTCATACTTTATGAAACTGTCATAATACTATTACGCCACTTATAAACTGTGAAGCAGAGAACTATCTTACTATTCTATGATTAAGACAAGTATTTTTTGTCGGGGTTTAAAAATGTAAAACTTTTGTTTACTTTCACTTTCGACACCGCCCCTTTTGAGTATATTGAGGTATCATTGTAAACTACCACTTTACGACAAACACTAAAAATTTCAGAAATAAATCAGAAGCAGATAAAGTTTTTCTAAGACTCAATCATTCAGTTTTCAAAACTTACCACAATGATATGCGATCCTTCGGATAATCTAGCATTTCAATCAAAGTTAAAAAGTGCGGGAGAGTATGTGCCTTATTTCTCGCGAAAATTGCTATGATCACCGTCGGATACTTTTTTGTTGGTACAAACGTTGAATTACCATGTGTCCACTGAGTGATGATTTCAAACAAAATCACAATAAAAATAAGTTTTCTCACACCGCTCAATTTCATAGTTACTTCCATCCACACCTTCACGGGGGCCGCCATGTATGTTTACATCTGCAGATTCAATGTTGGCAAGTACTGGAACGAAATATAGCACTCAATTGCGTTCAATTTATCAATATATGGGCCATCACAAAGTTAATTCAAATTTATAGAAATATGCTTCTACAACCTTAAAATAGGGTTTATTCTACTAGTTAGGGTGGTGCAGTTTTACTATACGGATCCACAGATTGTAAAATGTACGAGAAAAAATTGGAGAAGTTTTTAATTTGCCCATTTTATGTCGAGAACAGAACCCAACGAACCTCTGCGGGGCTTCTAACTCGTTCCTACTCCTACTGCTACCCCTAACCCTATCTCTATTCCTATTACTGTTTATACTATGGTTCCATATAGTAAAACTGCACGGTTAGGATCACGATTTTTGACTTCGGGTAGAAGAACGATGAATTTTGAAAAAAATATTGAAGCTTAACAATAATTGAAAATATATTACCACGCAAAAGTAGGAGGTACCCCCAATAGTTCCGAGTTACCTAATTTCTACCCGAATTATGCAGAGTTGTTTGGACGTAAAATTAGAGTCATACTAAACGCCTGACTACTGCAGGAATCATATGTTAGTTGAACTCTTTAGTATGGTACTAACCACATTTTAGTATAACTCTGCATAAGGCCTTACATTATTAAATATTTTGAAATATGTGACTTTAAAATGAAAAGAACGTTACAGATATCTATTTACCGAAAACCGCAACTCGGTACATCTCATAGTTATCGAGTTATGGAGAAAGGAAGAGCAACTAGTGATGGGTAAATTCCCGGGAATATATTTTTTTGGAATATTCCCAGGGAAAATTCCCAAAAATGGGAATATTCCAGGAATTTCTGTGTAAACGAAAGAAACTTGCATTCTATTACTATATTGTTTTAAAAATCAAATTCCTTAATTTAATCATAGTATATTTATTACTGTTGTCTCCACAGGATTCTTTAAAATGTATATTCTGAACGGTATTATGTTATTTTATTATGTTTAGAGAGTACTCACAAATGTATATTTCTTACAATATATTTTATGGGAGTAAATGTGTTGAAAAACATTTGGTATAGGAAGTCCACATAATTTACACCAATAAATGGTTTGGGCCTTATGCAGAGTCCTTTTGACGTGTGATTAACGCCATACTACGGGATTGCCTAATGAATGGGTATCAAAATTGTAGTCAGAGTTTCTGATTAGGACATAGTATTAGTCGAAGTTAATCACATGTGACTAATTAATCTAGAGCAGAGGCTAATCATTTACCCACGGTTTAGCGGGAGACACAACATTTCGTATTTCATATTTCATGTATTTTCATTTTTACAGACTACGCATGCGCTCATCTAATTTTCCGTAGTTGCAACATTTATTTTTCTCAACCGATTAATTGGGTTTATATAGGTTAATCATACTCAAATCAAAGTTTTAGTTGTACTCAAATTAGACTCTGAATACCAAAAAGCGCTCTTTATTTAGTACGAAACTAGTATGCCACTAACTAGTCTGTGACTAGTCAATAATTAACGAATTCTCACTGAATACCGGCCTTTATATCTATATGTAAGTGGATTTTCTAAAGTTGATCCTAATACTGATGTTCTAAATCTATTAAATTTTTAAATGTTATAAACAAATTAAGTTGGGCAACTACAAGAAAACACATGTCTCGCCATTTTATCAACATTTGCGCATACATATTTGTCCACAATATTTGCAAGATACTGACTTATCTTTAGAATTTTGGACGTAACATTGCAACACACGACCTTTCTTCCTACCCATATCTCGAAATTTCGTGCGTTGTTAATTCACGTATAAGAGAAACCTGAGAACCTATTCAGAAGCTCTGAGTCAGACAGCAGATAGACACATCTATTACTAACGGTAATTCGGAGTATACTGATAGTACTTCAACTCTACCTCCACAGAATTTCTAGATTATTTTATTGAGTTGTTCCTTTTCATTTATGAATTAGTGTTTTGCTATTTTATAGTACAAATGGAAATGGAAATTTAAAAATCATATTATTAACTATTATAAAAAGTACAGTCAACAAATTCCAATATTTTAACCTCCAAATTATTTAAAACCTGGTAGTAAATGATAATAAATGAAAATAAAGTAATTAGTCATATAATTATTATAATTTAGAAAATAAAATAAAGAAATGAAAATAAGTTTCTTCCCGGAAATTTATATGCCAGGGAAAAACCCGGGAATATTCCCACTGCCCATCACTAAGAGCAACACCATAGAAGTGTGGGGTTTCCGTACTAGATGGTATAATTTGAAAAAAAATACTGAAGCCTAACAACAATCTTATAAGTAGTTTTACTCCAAAACAAACACACATCCCTACGAGATTTGGGGTACCATGGGTTTTGCAAAACTCCCCTTCTTAAACATTCTCAAAACATGTCTTTAGAAAGTTTTGAAGAACGTTACAGGTATCTGTTTAAGAAATCCGCAAATGGGGCCGCGGTGGCTCAGCGGTAGAGCATTCACCTCTGGTGCTTGGGGCCCCGGGTTCGGTCCCAGCCCCCGCCAAGTGAGATTTGTGGTGGACAAACACCGTGTGCGTGGGTTTTCTCGGGGTTCTCCCGTTTCCTCCTACTTTCTTCATTCCACCATTTCATTCATTACTCATCATCACCGTCTCCTTTAGCCTAACAGGCATAACTGTGGGACGTAAAACTCAAAGATTTCATTTCATTTCAAGAAATCCGCAAGTCGACACACCTAGAGGTTACCGAAATATGGGTAAATAAAGAGCGACAGCATAGATTAATGGAATTTTAGTACTAGATGGTACAATTTTGAAAAATCAATTATTGAGGCCTAATATCAACTCCAAAAACATCTAAATTCATAACAAACGTGCATCCCTATGGGCTATCCGTGGGATTTCATGGGGTTCGTGAAACTCCAATTTCTAAATATTTCCATAATATGACTTACCAAAGCTGTGAAGAACGTTCTAGATATGTGTTTCCCGAAAATTACAAATCGGAATACATATCGGTTACAGAGAAACCATTAAGTGGATGCAACTACATAGGGGCGTGGGGTAGACGTACTTGGCAGTACAATTTCGAAAAATTAACTCATATATGCCCTTATCTGTCTTGTTTTGTATTATGATTTTGGAAAATAGATAGTTTTCGACCTATTCTTGTTGAATTTAGTGTAGTTTCTTTTTGTTGATCTCCCATTGGCTAATTATGATACTGGTTCGAAAACGACCCAGAAGGCATATATATAAGCTTTAGCAAAAAATAAAAAATAAAATAAAATACGTAAGTGGGTCGTTTCCGACCCGGTGGGCTTCAATGGGTTAATTACCGAGGGCTAACAATAACTCCCACAACAGTTTTAGTCCAAAAAAAAACGTACATTCCTATGAGATTTTGGCGTACCATGGGGCTCGAATAACTACCAAAACATATCGGTCATTGAAGCTCAATAACGATTGCAGAAGCAATTTCATCTTAAAGTAAGTAGGTATCTCCTTGGTGTTTTAGAATATCATGAGGATTGCTAAGGTTGAATTGTAAAAGCTTTTGAAAATGTATCATCACATTTTAAAGAATGTTACAAATATGTGTTTAACCAAAATTTAACCAGTCGGTACGCCTAACGGCAAGAGAAACACCGTCAAATAAAAGCGTATTACAAAGGGCGTTCAATAAGTTTGCACAGATGGTCCACAACATTTTCATTATTTCCAATATGATAATGAAACTTAAAGTGAATATACATTGATTCTTTGGTTTCAAAGTGGTAACAATTCTATTTTTCTATTGTTTATAGATAAACCACAATTGACACTGAAGTACACATCACCATCCGGCTCCGGTCAGTAATAGAATTCCTGTTCAAAATCGGTGATGATTCAGCCACACCAATTCATACAATGTAGCTTCTGGCTCACGGAAATTGGACCGCGCATATGTATACACGACTCCAAAAGTGCATTACAACCTGCAATTCTACTTTTCCTGCAATAGCAGGCAACCCAAAAACCTCGGCGGTTGGGTTGGTTGCAAATTCAAAGGTGTTGGACTAAACTTCAATTTTGTCATAAATATATCAGTGTGGCAAACTGCAAATAAGAGAATAAAACAAATTGTTAAGAATGACAATTTTATTATTGTGACGCAGTTGGATGATATCAAAAGTTACAAAATGACTTACTTAAGCAGTTCAAACAAGAAGAATGGAAAGAAACAGATATAAGAAGAAAGCATTTATCTCTTTCCCCCCTCCCCCCCAAAAAAAGAAACTCATTAAAAAAATAGTTATATAATATAAACGTTTCATATAAAAGCCTAACAGCACAAAAACAAATAGCTAAACGAAACGAAAAAGAGACAAACACAGAATAGGGGACACCAGTGGCATAGCAGACTTGCGGCCCTCCCATGCAAGATATAGAAAAGGGACCCTAGTTGTAAACCCCATTGTAATATTATTATTATTATTATTATTATTATTATTATTATTATTATTATTATTATTATTATTATTATTATTATTGTTGTTGTTGTTATTAAAAAGTCATTTCCTTTTCAAAATCTCCGACTCTGCCTAAGAGCATGAATGCATATAGCGATCATGTGTGCACGTTTTGTCAATGAGCGGTCCCAAAGGCCAAAAGGGGTGGAAATCTCCAAGAGAGAGAAATAAAAACTTTCTTATGGTAAATACTAGTTCAAAGTTCAAGTACTTGCATTTGCACGTGATGTTTTGTTTCTTTTTTCAGGGAACAGAAAAGTTCTGGCGCCTAAGAAATTATACCATATAATATTGCAAATTTGCAAGTGGATGTATTTACATTGCAATTTGTGGTAATAGAGATATTATGATTAGAAAAAATATTGTAAAAAGTAAGTTTAATTTCTTCAACCCTTGCAAGTCTTAGAGGCCCCTTATACCTCGCCTCCCCCCGAATATCGATATCAAAAATTTAGAATGATATATTCATGTCCATATATTCGCGATATCGAATGTTGATATATGATAATATAGATATCGACGATAGCGATGTATCGACATATCACAGGCCCAGGTCCGAGAAGTGATGCTTGAAATATACTGGAATCAACAATCAAATTCTAAATAAGTTCTCCATTTCCGTATTCAATGTTGAGGGGGAAGGGTGTGAACCCGAATAGAAATTTTAAGAAAAATAAATGTTAAGATAAAAGTAAGTTTTCCCTCTCCCCTTGAATACAAAAATTAACAGAAAACTATTACTGTAATTTACCTTTTACTTCTGTTTCTGATTGTTATCACAAATCAGCGACAGTACTCATACTTTATATAGTATACCAAAACACTCTATAACTTTTCACAACCAAGCAAGCCGGAAGATGAATTTTCTCTGATATTAAAGTGGAATGATCTACAAAATAGTCATAATTCATTACCCATATTTCTATCAGTACTTTGGTACGGAGTTAATCAAACTACGTTGGTGTAGGTAAGGGATGAGACTCTGAAAGACAGTGTTAGAGCTCAGAGCCGTACGTAGAAATTTTTCTTTGCACGCGGCAAAGTAGAATTCGGCGTCCCCCGACACCCACCTTACCAAGCTTTGACTTTTCCTTTCTGTGCTTTTATTTTTAACACATAAGAGAAACACATTTTTCTTGTTATGCTACTCTGATTTTTTTTACCAAGCCGTTTGGAAAAACCATCGCAACAGCCTAAATTGATCGTTATGTATTCTTTAACAAATAAGAGCCGCTCTCAAGAATCTTATTTTAGACCTGCTACCTTGTATACAAATCCTATTGGAGAATAATTATGAAAAATCATGGAGTAGATTCCCATACGTCAGGGTGACCATATTACACATGGAGTTGGTGGGCGCGAGTGGCAGCGTTGCAAAGGTCCGGGTACCCTGGGTGCAATAGTAATGGCAGATATCAGGCCCAGGACACGAAGCTCAAGGAGTGCGGTAGTGACGTTATGGGTTCGGGTCCCTTCTATTCACCTATTAAACATGAAGTTGTTGGTCGGCGTTGGCGGCATTTTAAAGGTTTTGATCCGATGAGCACAAGTTTGATGTCAAAAATCGATCCCTAGCCTTGAACCTCAAGAAACTGGGTCCGAAAGTTTTAGAGGCGGGTTCTTTTTATTCCCCTTTTAAGCATGGGGTTTTCGAAGCGGATGGTAACATTGGAAAGATCCTAGTTGCTTGAGGACAGCGTAATGTCCGAAATTGGTTACTGGCCTCAAAGCGCCAGAAATAAGTCTCCGAATTGGTTCAATCTCAATACCTGGTTGTGCAAGATAGAACAACATTTATATCTGTATCGATCGTTTATCTTGCGTAATAAAATACTGAGACTGAACCACAGCAAAGATATACATCACAACCCAAACGCTTGGAACCGAATCTGATTTCTGATATCACCGCAATGCTCTAGGATGCAAGACCTCTCCAATGATTAAAGCAAGTCAATGATGATAGAAGAATTGGTTGAATGAAATGTCGGAGGAAGCGGGAGTACCCTGAGAAAACCCACGGATACGACCTTGTCCACCACAAACTTACTAGGCCGGGAATCAAAACAATAAGGTCCCCATGCTCCAGAAAAAGAACTCCACCACTGAGCAACCGCGCCCAATAATTAACGCGTCAATGATAATACAGGAGTTGGTGGAATGAAATGTGGGATGAAGCGAGAGTATTCTGACAAAACCCACGGATACGAACTTGTCCACCAAAAACTTACTTGACTGGGGATCGAAACAATAAGGACCCCACGCACCAGAGGAAGCCTTCTACCACTGAGCCGCCGCGCCGAATGATTAAGGTAAGTCAGTGATAATAGAGGAATTGGTGGAATGAAATGTGGGAGGAAGCGGGAGTATTCTGATAAAACCAACGGATGCGATCTTGTCCACAACAAACTTACTTGGCCCACCAGATGAAGCACTCTACCACTGAGCAACTGCGCCCAAGGATTGAATTAAGTCAATGATAATAGAATAATTGGAGGAATGAAATGTCGGAGGAAGCGAGAGTAGAATTGGTGGAATGAAATGTGGGAGGAAGCGAGAGTAGAATTGGTGGAATGAAATGTGGGATGAAGCGGGAGTACCCTGAAAAAAACCACGGATACGATCTTATCCACCACACACTTACTTGGCCCACCAGAGAAAGCGCTGTACCATTGAGCCACTGCGCCTAATAATTGAGGTAAGTCAATAATAGAAGAATTGGTGGAATCAAATGTGGGAGGAAGCGGGAGTACCCTGACAAACCCACGGATACGATCTTGTCCGTCGCAAACTTACTTGGCCAACCACAGGCAGCGCTGTACCACTGAGCAACTGCGCCCAAGGATTGAAGTAAGTCAAAAATAATAGAAGAATTGTTGGAACGAAATGTGGGAGGAAGCGGGAGTATCCTGACAAAACCCACGGATACGGTCTTGTCCACCACAAACTTACTTGGCCCACCAGAAGAAGAGCTTTACCACTGAGCCACTGCGCCCAATGATTGAAGAGAGTGAATGATAATAGAAGAATTGGTATAATGAAATGTGCGAGGAAGCGAGAGTACCCTGTTAAAACGCACGGGTACGATCTTGTCGACCAGAAACTTACTTAGCCAACCGGAGGAAGGGCTGTACCACTGAGCCGCCTCGCCCAATGATTAAAGTAAGTCAGTGATAATAGAGGAACTGGTGGAATGAAATGTGGGAGGAAGCGGGAGTACCCTGACAAACCCACGGATACGATCTTGTCCGTCGCAAACTTACTTGGCCAACGACAGGCAGCGCTGTACCACTGAGCAACTGCGCCCAAGGATTGAAGTAAGTCAATGATAATAGAATATATGGAGGAATGAAATGTGGGAGGAAGCGAGAGTAGAATTGGTGGAATGAAATGTGGGAGGAAGCGGGAGTACCCTGAAAAAACCCACGGATACGATCTTGTCCACCACACACTTACGTGGCTCACCAGAGGAAGTGCTCTACCACTGAGCCACTGCGCCCGATGATTAAAGAGAGTGAATGATAGTAGAAGAATTGGTATAATGAAATGTGCGAGGAAGCGGGAGTACCCTGTCAAAACGCACGGATACCACCTTGTCCACCAGAAACTTATTTTCCCAACAAGAAGAAGCGCTGTAGCACTGAACCACTGCGCACAATTAATTATTGAAGTAAGTCAATGATAATAGAAGAATTGGTGGAATGAACTGTGGGAGGAAGCGGGAATACACTGAAAAACCTATGGATACGATCTTGTCCATCACAAACTTACTTGGCCAACGAGATGAAGCGCTGTATCACTGAGCCACTGCGCCCAATAATTGAAGTAAGTCAATGATAATAGAAGAATTGGTGGAATGAACTGTGGGAGGAAGCGGGAATACACTGAAAAACCTATGGATACGATCTTGTCCATCACAAACTTACTTGGCCAACGAGATGAAGCGCTGTATCACTGAGCCACTGCGCCCAATAATTGAAGTAAGTCAAAAATAATAGAAGAATTGTTGGAACGAAATGTGGGAGGAAGCGGGAGTATCCTGACAAAACCCACGGATACGGTATTGTCCACCACAAACTTACTTGGCCCACCAGAAGAAGAGCTTTACCACTGAGCCACTGCGCCCAATGATTGAAGAGAGTGAATGATAATAGAAGAATTGGTATAATGAAATGTGCGAGGAAGCGAGAGTACCCTGTTAAAACGCACGGGTACGATCTTGTCCACCAGAAACTTACTTAGCCAACCGGAGGAAGGGCTGTACCTCTGAGCCGCCGCGCCCAATGATTAAAGTAAGTCAGTGATAATAGAGGAATTCTTGGAATGAAATGTGCGAGGAAGCAGGAGTGCTCTGACCAAACCCACTGAAACGATATTGTCCACCACACACTTGCTTGGCTCACCAGAAGAAGTGCTCTACCACTGAGCCACTGCGCCCAATGATGAAAGAGAGTGAATGATATAGAAGAATTGGTAAAATGAAATGTGCGAGGAAGCGGGAGTACCCTGTCAAAACGCACGGATACCACCTTGTCCACCAGAAACTTATTTGGCCAACCAGAGAAAGCGCTGTAGCACTGAACCACTGCGCCAAATAATTGCGGTAAGTCAATAATAGAAGAATTGGTGGAATCAAATGTGGGAGGAAGCGGGAGTACCCTGACAAAACCCACGGATACGATCTTGTCCATCGCAAACTTACTTGGCGAACCACAGGCGGCGCTGTACCACTAAGCCACTGCGCCCAAGGATTGAAGTAAGTCAATGATAATAGAAGAATTGGAGGAATGAAATGTGGGAGGAAGCGGGAGTACGCTGAAAAAACCCACGGATACGATCTTGTCCACCACAAACTTACTTGGCCCACCAGAGGAAGCGCTGTACCATTGAGCCACTGCGCCCAATAATTGAGGTAAGTCAATAATAGAAGAATTGGTGGAATCAAATGTGAGAAGAAGCGGGAGTACCCTGACAAACCCACGGATACGATCTTGTCCGTCGCAAACTTACTTGGCCAACCACAGGCGGCGCTGTACCACTAAGCCACTGCGCCCAAGGATTGAAGTAAGTCAATGATAATAGAAGAATTGGAGGAATGAAATGTGGGAGGAAGCGGGAGTACGCTGAAAAAACCCACGGATACGATCTTGTCCACCACAAACTTACTTGGCCCACCAGAGGAAGCGCTGTACCATTGAGCCACTGCGCCCAATAATTGAGGTAAGTCAATAATAGAAGAATTGGTGGAATCAAATGTGAGAAGAAGCGGGAGTACCCTGACAAACCCACGGATACGATCTTGTCCGTCGCAAACTTACTTGGCCAACCACAGGCAGCGCTGTACCACTAAGCCACGGCGCCCAAGGATTGAAGTAAGTCAATGATAATAGAAGAATTGGAGGAATGAAATGTGGGAGGAAGCGGGAGTACGCTGAAAAAACCCACGGATACGATCTTGTCCACCACAAACTTACTTGGCCCACCAGAGGAAGCGCTCTACCACTGAGCAACTGCGCCCAAGGATTGAAGTAAATCAATGATAATAGAATATATGGAGGAATGAAATGTGGGAGGAAGCGAGAGTAGAATTGGTGGAATGAAATGTGGGAGGAAGCGGGAGTACCCTGACAAAACCCACGGATACGGTCTTGTCCACCACAAACTTACTTGGCCCACCAGAAGAAGAGCTCTACCACTGAGCCACTGCGCCCAATGATTGAAGAGAGTGAATGATAATAGAAGAATTGGTATAATGAAATGTGCGAGGAAGCGAGAGTACCCTGTTAAAACGCACGGGTACGATCTTGTCCACCAGAAACTTACTTAGCCAACCGGAGGAAGCGCTGTACCACTGAGCCGAGATAGTTACGCACGCATTTTATATTATATCGATTTGTAGATTGTTTCTTTGTATCTGTAACAACAAACAAGTGTTTCAGAAGTATTTATGTTCAAGCAGAAATAAATGTCCTTCATTTATTTACGCGCATCTCTCTATTTTCTTTATGATCACCATGTGTACGAATATAATTGTGACATACTGTATAACAGAACTGCAAGAAGAGATATTTTCGGGAAGTATTTCCAATGGGAAAGTCGAATATATGGGAACATTTCTCTCGTGAAAATGATGGTGTTTCTTCAAAATGTAATTACTGTCGAAGTATTATCCACAATCGAAATTCAACGACTGGCTTGTGGCATCATTTAAGATCACGACACGTTGGTGTTATACAGGAAACATCAAGATAGCAGTCACTGGAAGAGATTATTGACGCCGAGGGTGATCCAGAGATGGAGCCACAAAAGAAACAGAGGTAAGTGATTGTACATTGGTGTCATTTGAATCTTCTAGCCCCCTCCCCGAGTGGGGTAGATAAGATTTATTTAGAGGACACTCGTGTTTGACACTCTTAGAGTAAAAATAAAACCATAACGTGACACGAACACACTTAGTGGACTATTTATCTTTACACTCTTGTACATTTTAGAATAATGTAAAAAAGGCTGAAATTTTGTTACAAACTAAGGATGCTACAGTATCACAAACATCCACAAAGATCCAGGCCCGTGCTGGCTTACTAATGAGGGCGGTGGACAAGTCTACCAAGAGGGCGCTCATACAAACGTGATTACGTTATACACACACACACACACACACACATATATATATATATATATATATATATAATATGTGTGTGTGTCTGTGTCTTTTGGAAGATTTAATTCCTGTCTCCAAGATAAAAAGAAAAGTATAGACCAACCTGGGTGTAGAAATGCCTCGGAGCGATGACCACCCGAAAATTTTCGGAAAAATGCAAAACCAGCCATACTCCAGAACAAAATGTCGGATTGAAATTGGGCAAAAGTGAATGTCCATTATTTTTAGTCATAGATTCCATTAGTGTACAATCGGATAAAGTGCAGTGGCGGTGCAAGGGTGGCTCCCAAAGAAACTGGGGTGCACAGTTCTCTTCAATATTGGAAGACGGGCAGATTTAACCCTTTGGGGATCCTATGGTACAATTTGTACCATACGCGTTTTTCATGGTACATTGCGTTATTTATCTTCTATTTGAGCTTTTTCGTCCGGTTTTTTTTGTTTTCCAAGTCCAGAGGCCTTGTAGAAGACATTAAGTATGGTTTCAGACCGTCCTGCTTTCAGACATAGGAGGTGATGACGTCATAAGTCAAAAATTTCTTTCCTCGTTTTCTAAGCCTATGTTCAATGTTTTTTGGCGGGCCTATTTTTTGACGTAGAACATTGAAATTTTGCACAAACATTCAGTCCACCGACTAGTATTTACTAGAAGTTTTTTTTCGATTTCTGCATAAAAACAGGGGGAGTCCAGAGGGGCAAAGTTGAAAAAAGGGAAATTTTGCCCCCAAAATCCCTTTTTTCAGGAATTTCCTGCCTTAGATACATGATGGAGACATGTGAATGGTACCGCCTGAAAGACAGTTCTATTCTGAAGAGAATGATTGGCGAATTATGGTCCTAGGGTAATTAGGGATGTCTCAGGAATTTTTTCCCTGAGATCATAGTGTTTTATGGTAATTTGGGGCATTGTGGGAATTTTTGATAAAAACTCTCCCGCCCTTACTATTCAAGATAGAAACTTGAAATTTGGCACACACATTCAGTATACCAAGTGCTATTTATCAGATTTTTTTAGATGACTACGATCACACAGGGGGTCCAGGGGGGGCCAAAGTTCGAGAAAAAAATTTTCTCTCCGAAATTTTCACTTTGACATTTTTTCCCGCTTCTGGTATATGGTATGAGCATGCAATTAGTACCATTTGAAAGCCAGCTCTGTTCTGAAGAGAATGAGGTATGAACCATGATCCTAGGATAAATAGTGACGATACAGTAGCTGCTTGACTGAAAGTCTAAAAAATAGCCCAAAAAGCCAGGATCCTTTAAGGGTTAAGGCTTTTTTTGGTGGCGAAGGGGCAGATGAGACTCAGATGAATCTGCTTTCTAAGATAAACATGTTGTATATTATATATCAGGCGATGTAGATGAAATACATATCAGTATTACAAATCAGTACCATGAACTTATTCTGAAATCTGAATAGATGCATATTTGTAATTGGTATGCTTCTACTTAGACCGAATTAAATTTTAGGACACTTATTTTATAATAACTTAAATAATGACTTTCCCAAAACTATGAAGAAAGAAAATCAATTATGTGTGACGCAAGAATACTATTATTTGAGAAAAATGATGATCTCAATAGCATTACAGGAATCGTTACAGGAATTAAATAAATAGACTAACAATATTTAAAGACGATTTTAATGTATTGAAATTGGAGGGCAGGCCCTCCATTTCCTCGGGATTTGTGCCCTATCTACAGCTGAGACAATTTTCCAGCATGAGGAGAGGCACATATCCTTTTCTGACATTTATTGCAATTTGTGTCCAAGTAACGGGAGCTGAATTAATACAGATTGATGTGACGTAAATATACCAGGATACGAAGTTTAGTTTGAAATATGAAAGAATACGATTCTTTTTTTAAATGAAACAAGCCAAGAGACATCAATTTCATCTCACTTTCCTTTGTGGCAGTCGGACACAAATCATCACATTTCTCCCCCAAAAACACATTTCAAATCGAATTATTGAGGGGACAGTCCCCCGTAGTTCCAAGGTTGGGGACATGTCCCCCTCATCCTCTCGGGATTTGCGCCAATGACTATATGAATTTACTATATAGAACTGATATACAGAAGGACAACTCCCTCTAACCACTTCCCTCTAACGTGGTGTTTCGCAGAGTGCTCTATGCGCGGGACGCACTGTACCCTTCACGGGTTCTTCACCCACAGTAACACCATGTATTCATTTTATAGAACTAAGCCATACAGAAAAATAAATAAAACCGTTTATCTTTGATGTTGTTTTGCAAGGGTGCCTTGACGGGTTCTTTTCCAACGATAACAGTATGCATATTGTATAGAACTGTGCCATACAGAAGCACTAGCGGATCCAGAGGTATCGTTTGGAGGTGCGGTTCGCTTTCTGAAAGATGAGGTAGCCTAAAACTGACCAGAATTTTAATTTGCAAAAATGGGACACATATGAATCCGGGGCTGGAGAGGGGGGGCGTAAACCTGATTCTCAGATTATATATATATATATATATATATATATATATATATATATATATATATATATATATATATATATATATTTTTTTTTTTTTTTTGTTGTTGTTGTTGAAAGTATATCCTTCCTCTACTATCCATTTCATAAAGATAGGCCCCTGACTTCGTGGTGCTGCCGTGACGTTCAGTCAAAACTTATATTGCATTGTCGTACCTTACAGTTAATGGATGCATCTACATATTGTGCACAGGAAATTATTTCATGTTATCTCCTTTCCGAGATATAGTCCTATAAACATCGATTTACCAAAAAAGTACGAAAAAATACGCACTTTTTCATTAATTTCTATTTTTTTCTCACTACACAGTACAAAGAAAATTTGTATGTCTTAAGTATTGAAAAGACAACATTCCAACAATTCCAACGAGGTACGACAATGTAATATAAGTTTTGACTGGACGTCACGGCAGCACCGCCAAGTCAGGGGCCTATCTTTATGAAATGGATAGTAGAGTTAAATTAAATACGAACTTCCGTTTCGGAGGCGTGTCGGTATCATAATTCACTTCACACTTAGTCACCACAATATATCAGATGCACTGTCTTGCAAAGTACTTACATTGACGATGGCATTTATATGTCATCTGTTATCTGCCACGAAGCCCCTCCCATATCTCCTCTGTGTAATAAATATAGCTTCCCTTTGTTTCACTAAAGTGATCGCAAGAAAACATGAAGTTTGACATAACTATCAATTTCATTATCCATTAGAATGCCTTGACGTTCGTCGACCCCTATCCATGATATTTTTTTTTCACTGTCTCTCTGATCTGATCTTTGATCTATGGCGCTATGGAAAGAACATTTCCTGAGGGCAAGATGTTGGATTTCCGTTACGTTTCGTTTTGCTAAACTCAATATTTCACCATGATTTCAGTTTATCAACATTATTGACATTTTCTTAAGTGCGCGTTAAGATTGCGGCTACACAAGTCGTACCAAAATCTTCTGATGTATCAAAGGTGAAGAAAACATTTCTATGATTGGTATAGAACCCAGGATTCACAAAGAGTTGGGGAGTCATTGAAAGCCTTGACGTTGTGTGTGCATGGAATAGTTCATTTCTCAAGAAAAGCTCCCAACTGTACTCAATTGATGTATATAATGATGAATGTGTAAGGAATTCAATTTCTGGTACATTCAGGAATTTTTAACTTAAGCAGGAGAGAGCAAGAAGACAAATATAGGGCACTATTAGAAAAGTGTAGACCTCTATACATAGGGTATTTTGATTTGTTGCTTGAGCTTAACGTTCCATGGTAGTGACATGACGGCTAAAGGAGACGTGCACTTAATGATTGTAATGGAATCCGAACCACATTTTTCGTTGAAATGTACCCTCACCGGGAATCAAACTGGGGACTATAAACACCGTATAGGGTATTTTGTCCGAATACTCTGCTTTTGCAGTGGTATAATTGAGTATGTAAAAAAAAAAGCATTAGACCAGACGAGGAAGAGGGTGTTGGAAATTGGCTCTATTAATTAATTTCTTAAAAGCAGCATTTAGAAATATGTATGCCTACAACAACAATAAAATTTATTATAGTAGCCTTTACCTAGGTGGGATTTCGCTCCCAGACCCCCAATTTGTTCGGAATACGGCCCTGTACAATGTAGAAAATGCTTCTACGTGTACTGTGCCACAATATTTCGCGTTCTTCCTTCTGTTTCTTTCATATACATATAATTGAATCGAGCTAAAACGCTGTCACGAAATTCAAACACCTCGCAAGGCATTTTAGTCAACCCTCACCTATTTTTTTGCCTTTCTACTGTACGTTAAGTGGCAAAAAATGCTCAAATACATGTTTCATTATTTTAAATGAATAATCAAATTAGCAACTTTCATGTCTCTAGCCGTAAGGAATCCCGAAATATAGGCATCTTATTCTAATAATAATAATAATAATAATAATAATAATAATAATAATAATAATAATAATAATAATACAAAACGCTGAAATATATATTGAATTGTTTTAAGTGAGAAGTCCATATACCTAATTCCATGTTTCTAACCTTCAAAGATTCTTAGATATTGATATCTTATTATGATAATTGCAATCCCCGCCCCCTTTTCTTTACACCTCTTTTCCCCATTTTACTGAAATATCAAAAAATGTTGAAACGCATTATTTTAAATGAGTAATCAAAATCCAAATTTCAGTTTTCTAACCTTAAGGGATTCGGAGAGATGATCATCTTATTAAAATAATTCCCGCCCCATTCCCCCTTCCTTTCTTTGAATTTCCCAAAACTCCTTCCTTAGTGATACCTTAGATCGAAAAACTTATCTACTGTCCGAATTTCAAGTTTCTAGCTTAAGCGGTTTGGCCTGTGCGAAGATCAGGACGACTTCTTTATATATGATTACAATAACAGCTTGTATTATTTCCTAAGAAAAGATGAAATGCCATTAAAAGTCACAATGAATGTTTCCGTGTTGAACCACAAAAGTCACAGTTCTTTGTTGATGTAGTAGCTTTGATATTTGATGCATGAGGTTCTGTGGTTTGATACAAGGTAAGTGAACATAGAACGCACTGAAGTGGTTCAGATCCAACTTCAAACTCTATTTCTCGCTCTGTAAATCATCGCTTTTGACAAACGACTTAAATACATATCAATCAATCAACCAACCGAAAAGTCTCCTCTTAGATTCAGAGAGCTTTTCGGTAAGGAGCGTTGAATATTCTATATTTCTCTTTATTCAAGGTAAACGTAATTGAAGTTTCGGGTTTTGAATCACACATCATTTTTTTCTAGGATATAAGCTTAAATACATGGACATTTTAAATTAGTACGGCATGCTTAATTATATGAAAACTATTTTTTTTACGTTGGTCTACTTGATCTTGATTTGAGACTTTCAAATTTCATCCTTTTTTCTACTGAAATGTATCTGTAAGCCAACAAAGAAATAATTATATATGATAAATTTAAATTCATCTTAATTCAGAATATGAGAAATATTTTACCAATGTATATCGTAAACGTCAGATCCACGGTGTTGTAACAGAGCGATGCTTGAGCGATTGACGGTAGGAATTCAAACTCCGATAAGCGATAATTTCACAGTCTTGTTTCATTACAAGTGTAACCTCTTTAGTCAAAGAGAGGAGGACATGGATCATGGTTCAGAGTTAATGACGATGGGTTTTGTTGGGTCGGAGTTGGTCACAATGGTTCAAAGTGGTTCATCGTTGGTGGTGGGTCAGAGTGGGTCAATGGGTCATTTGGGTGATGGATGATGGTGGATCATTGTGAGTCGTGGATCAAATTTTCATTGACCCACACCATCTCTGGTTAAAATTGTACTCAAGAGAACTGGCACCGAATTATGCTCAAATTTTGCACATAGATTGTGCTCCACTAGAAAGCAGTACATCTGAAACAGTTCACGGTACCACCTCCTAGAACTCGAGATATAGGGATTTGTCTGTTTGGCTAATAAGACCGCAATGATTTATCCTACCGCAAGCAAGATTTTTATCATCGTTTTCCTGAGGAAGTCAGAATTACACGTGGCTAGTAATCGTAACGTTGATTGTTCGCGCCCATCCCGGGGTATTTGTTTTAGTGTTTCTTCTGATTCACCTAAATATAAACAAAGCACGCATATAGGAGATTTAACGTATTTTGGGGATGTAGATTTGTCGTTCGTTGGCGTTCCGTCGTGTCTCTGCCGCTGGTGTTATAATTTTCAAAACTGAAGTGGAGCAATCGCAGATCATCACTGCGAGGCCGTCAATTTTTGACGAGAGATCGTTAGTTGTCCATCGGTGATCCACCGACGCTTACGGCATGGTCCGTTGGCACCCCTAAAAATCTCATACGGTGAAACAGATATGAAAATCGGAAAACACGTATTTAATATTTTCAAAGGTACCCCGTGTCGAGGTAAAACATATGCCAAAGGGCCCCTCGGATGGTCCCAGGATGGGTCCAACTTAAAATTTGAACATGGCAAGCGGAATTTAGTAAATCATTTGAAAGTTTTGCTAGAAGAGGGAATATTTTAAGTCTCAAGTCTCTATGCTAAACTTGAGCAAAATACCGGGTCTTCAAGATGGTAATAAATTCATTGAAAATTCCGTGGCCATGTCTAGAAATGTGAAACTTTGAAACCGATATCAGAAGATGTAAACACTTGTCTTGTCATTGCAAAGTATAATCACCAACGTAGAACAAAAAGTATAATGCACCAACGTTCCTTCCATTTCTGTATTCTACCATTAATTTCATAATTCACAATCACCTTGTCCTTTAGCCTAAAGACACAACCATGGAACGTAGAATTTAATATTAATGATGTAATAAACCCACAATGGGGCACTTCTTGTTTTACCTTGGTGCATTATACTTTTGCAATGGTAAGACAAGTGTTTACCTCTTCTGATATCAGTTTCACAGTTTCACATTTCTAGAGGTGGTCACGGAGTTTTCAATGAAGGATTTATTACCATCTTAAACGTTCGCTATTTTCCACAAGTTTAGCATAAAGACTCGGGTCTATTACCATCTCTTTTAATTTTGGCAATACTTTTAAATGATATACTACTTGATTTCCCTTGCCATTTTCAAATTTTGAGTTGCACCCCTCCTGGGGACCTTGGCGCAATCCTTTTACCTCAACAATTGGTACCTTTGAAATTACAAAATACATGTTTTCCAGTTTTGACATCTGTTTCATCATTTCAGACTTTTAGGAGTGCCAACGGGCTTCATCGATACCATGCTTCTTTATTCTCTTAGTTTTCAGATACAAGCCCCCTTGCCGTAAGCGTCAGTGGACCCCCAATACGCAACTGACGACCTTTCGCCAAAACTTGGTGATATCGCAGCTACGATCCGTGGTGCTCCACTTTTGTTTTGAAAGTTATACCACCAGCGGCAGAGACTCGACGAAACGCCAACGAACCACAAAATTACTCTCCCAAAATATGTTAAATCGTCTATATGCCTGATTTTTTTTATATTCAGGTGAGTGTAAAAAATAGGGATGGCCAGAACCGGTTCCTGGTGGAACCGGTTTTCGAGTCTGAACGGATCCGGTACTGGAACCGGCTCTGAAAACCGGATCTCCGAGAACCGGTTAAGCCGGAACCGGAACTTTGTGGCCATCCCTAGTAAGAACACTAGAAAATAAAGCAAGTACCCCAAGTTGGGCGCGAACCTTCAACCTTAAGTTTACTAGCCGCGTATTTTTCTGACTTCGCCACGGAAAGGATGAAGAAAATCTCGCTTGTAGAAGAATAAATTGTTGAGGTCTTCAATTAGCCAATCAAACAAATCCCTCTATGTTGAGTTCTGCGAGATGGTACTGTGAACCGTTTCGAGATTTCTTTCTATCTGGTGGGGTACTATCTATGTGCAAAATTTGAGAAAATCGCCGACGAGCACCTTCAGAGCCACTCCTCTTTAGTACAATGTTAACCAGACATGGCGTGGGTCAATGAAACCTTGATTAACAACATACTCGCCCACCACACATCGTGACCCACGACCCACTATCACCCACAATGACTCACCACCCAACGTAACCCATTCACCCAACATAACCCACTCTGACCCAACACCAACTATAAACAACTCTGAACCATTGTGACCAACACAGACCCACTAAAATACATAGTCATTAACTTTGATCCGTGATCAACGCAATCCTCTCTACTGACTAAAGAAGTTATATTTGTAATAAATCAGTTTTTTCAGTAGTTAGCATAGAATGATACTAAAGGTTACTGAAATCATACTGAATCCTTTCCCCGAAATCTCTACTTTTAAGTAAGTTTTGCCAAATTTTAGGGCAAGTTTAAAAATTTTAATGCCATTATTATTATTATTATTATTATTATTATTATTATTATTATTATTATTATTATTATTATTATTATTATTATATCAACACCTTGTATAATCTTTAAAAGATATGCGGTTTGTATCTGAATAGTAAAAGCTAATTGACTGTCGATCTCGGTCGTCGAGAAGTCTTCAGGAGGCAATAACATCGGTCACGTTCTGGGTTTTAATTCCGAAGGTTCAAGTATTCGGGCTCGAGCCATAATTGTTAAAAGTTATAGGCTTCAGCCAAACATGTTCAAAACAGCTGGGACCGGGTTTAGGCTTCTCAACGGCTCGAGCGGCTTAATTTACAGCTCATTCACTACCAACCGAACCGAGAAGTGAGCCGAGCCATCAGCTCACCCAACCGAGCCGATTTGAGCCATTGGCTTACAAGTAGACCTCACCACTTCGCCGTTGCGTTAGCGAAAGGAAACAACTACTGTCCTAATGTAGGGTTGAATATAAGACACTGACAAAAATTTTAGCTGCTAATGAGCACTAGAAACTTGGAAAAACGAAATAGAAACATGAATGTGGGAAAGCCATATTCAATATAATTTGATAGTTCCAAGACCGACTTAAAAAAAATAGATGGAGGAGCAATAGTTATGACTTCAACTTTGTAAATCGAGTTAGGAGGGATGTTTTTATGGCATTCCGGATCATGACCGCCATCTTGAAATCCGCCATATTGGATCGACGTCAACTTTTTTAAATGGAAAGAGGGCCATGTGAGGTATCAAACACCAATGATTTTTTCCACCCAATCGCATACTCTAATTAGTTTATCCATATCTAGAACGGTTTACAAATTATAGTTCTTTGAATGTTGAAAAGTTCGTTGTTTGTAGGAGATAACAGATAACTACAGTGGCAAGGAACATAGCTCCAGAGATAGCATTCTTACAGAACAAAATTACGGTAATACAAGAAATGCAAGTCCTCAGCTTTCATAAAGTGCTTCTGACCTAGCCACTTCGTATGTGCCTTTGTACATTCAAACTGAAACTCTAAGCAATAGGGGCAGCACTATGAAGAGAATAGACATATTGATTGCCAATGGTATTTTTGGTCGTAGCAGCTACGGTATAAGGTTGGAACATATTGGCGTACCATATGTGATTATGCAATAAAGGACGAACATTTCCATTCAAAACTGCATGACAGAGATACTATTGTCACTCTGCACTCCCTTATGTACAATCAATTTCAGTCTTCTCGCTTCACAGGAATGATTCAGTGTGCATTTTGTAAATCAGAATATATTGAGGATCCGATCGAATGGTTTGAGGTGCCGAAGAAGTATGCTTTCAATATTCCCGGCGTTAACTTAGTGATATTTGTGACGCTTCATTTCTTATTAGGTGCTCATGGTGCTCTGCAAAATTCCGGTCAGACCATTTTATAGGTGCTGAGGACTTGACTTTCTCGCATTGCCGTAATTTTGTTCTGTAAGAATGCTATCTCTGGAGCTATGTTCATTGTCACTGTAGTTATCTGTTATCTCCTACAAACAACGAGATTTTCAACATTCAAGGAACTGTAAGTTGTAAACCGTTCTAGATATGGATAAAGTAATTAGTGTATGCGATTGGGTGGAAAAAATCATTATTGCTTGATACCTCACATGGTCCTCTTTCTATTTGAAAAAGTTGACGGCCATCCAATATGGCGGATTTCAAGATGGCGGTCATGACCCGGAATGCCATAGAAACGTCCCTCCTAACTCGGTTTACATAGTTGAAGTCATAACTATTGTTCCTCGATCTATTTCGAAAAGAAATCGGTATTACAACTATCAAATTATATTGAACATGGCTTTCCCACATTCATATTTCTATTTCGTTCTCCCATGTTTCTAGTGCTCATTAGCAGCTAAAATTTTTGTCAGTGTCTTATATTTAACACTACATTAGAACAGTAGTTGTTTCCTTTCGCTAACGCAACGGCGAACTGGTAAGGTCTACTTGTTAGTTGAGCTGAGACGTACCATGCTGATGGACTTGTTTTAACTTAGCTGGCTCGAACCGGTTCACATGAGCCGAGTAGGTGACCCATCCCAACCGATAAAGCTCGAGCCACCGGCTCAATTGAGCCGAGTCGATGGCTCGTGCCAACTGTGCCGGCTCAGGTCATCGGCTCGATTGGGCCGAGCCGATGGCTCATCCCAATCAAGCCGACTCGAGCTGTTCGCTCAGTTCATACGAGCCGAGCCGGTTGATATCACTACGCGGGTTGGTCTTCTGCTTGGGCTCAAGAATTCGACCGTGCAGGTCTCAGCCTTGATTTTAAGAACTACAGTATATACTTATATTGGTGGTTACGATATTTAAGGTTGTCACGTAATAATAATAAAAAACTCTTGTCCTCTCGTTATCTAGACGAGACGAGATGCACTAAAATTACGAGACGAGATGCAACCGTGTCATGAGCAACACAGTAGAGGGGTGGCACCTGACCCAAGGTAGCTGAAAAATCGCCTTTTTTCCAGGGTCTCCTGAGAGCAAGGACTCAATTTTCCAGTGTCTCACGATACACTATGGCCCACGCACCATCCACCCACGATCTTTTACGACCTCCATTTTAGGGGTGTATTTGTTCCCTTTTATGAGCACTTTTTAAGGGGGTGTACTCGTTCCCTTTTATGAGCACTTTTTAGGGGTGTATTCATTCTCTTTTATGAGCGTATTTCCCAACCCCTATTTTAACATAGCAGAAATTACACTGAGACTATGAACACACAGGAGAACAGATAATACATAAGAATACGTAAAATAGCAAGGGTGAACTCATTAACTTTTATGAGCATATTTTTCAACCCTATTTTAACATAGCAGATAACACATAAGATTACGAACACATATAAGAGCAGATAACACATAGCCCTATTTTAACATAGCAGGTAACACATAAGATTACGAACACATAGAAGAGCAGAAGACTACGTAACATAGCAAGGGTGTACTCGTACCCTTTTATGAGCACATTTTCCAACCCCTATTTGAACACATAAGACTACGAACACATAGCATAGCAGATAATACATAAGATTACGAAAACATAGAAGAGCAGATAACACATAAATGTACGTAACATAGCAAGGGTGTATTCGATCTCTTTTATGACCACTTTTTCCACCCCTTATTTTACCATAGCAGAAATTACGAACACACAGCAGAGCAGAGAATACATAAGATTCATTCCCTTTTATGAGCACTTTTTAAGGGGCATACTCGTTCTCTTTTATGATCACTTTTCCAACCCCTATTTTACCATAGCAGAAATTACATGAGATTCATTTTTTTCAACCCCTATTTTAGCAGACAATGAAAACCTAAGTAACATAGCAAAGGGGGTGTACATAAGACTACGAACACACATAGTAGGGCTGTATTCATTCCACCCTATTTAAACATAGCAGAACTAGTAAAAGAGTATGGCTTATTTTCCAACCCCTATTTTAACATAGCAGAAACTACGAACACAAAGCAGAAACATTTACATTTCCGATTCGTACGCCCCTTTGAACCGATTTGGATAAAACGAGGTATATGGAAGTTTTCGGACATGCTGATTACGAATACCATTTCTATTTTTACCTGGGTCTTATAGTTCATGTGGGATACGCCCTTTCTATGACAATTTTAATCGATTTGGATGAAACTCGGTATATGGGGGTTTTGGAACATGCTGATTACGAATATCATATTTATTTTTAAATGGGTCTTGTGGTTCATGTGGGATACGCCCTTTCTATGATAATTTTAACCGATTTGGATGAAACTCGGCATATGGGGGCTTTCGGACATGCTGATTACGAATATCATATTTATTTTTACCTGGGTCTTATAGTTTGTGGGATACGCCCTTTGTACGACACTTAAAACCCAATCACTCGTAAACGAAGCAACATATTGAGGTGGTGTTTCCACATTTAGCAATTGGTCATCAACTACTACAAGTTCCAAAAATAATGACCATCGAGGTCAAAGGTCAACATACTTAAAACCTAATAACTAAAAACGGAGCCACATATTGAGATGGTGTTTCCACATTTAGTAATTGGCCATCAACTACTACAAGTTCCAAAATAATGACCATCGAGGTCAAAGGTCAACATACTTAAAACCTAATAACTCGAAAACGGAGCCACATATTGAGGTGGTGTTTTCACATTTAGTAATTGGTCATCAGGTACCACGTGTCCCAAAATAATGACCACCGAGGTCAAAGGTCAAAATACTTAAAACCTAAGAACTCGAAAATGGACCCATAAACTCAGTTGCTGTTTCCACATTTAGTAATTGGTCATCAGGTACCACAAGTTCCAAAATAATGACGATCGAGGTCAAAGGTCAAAATACTTAAAACCTAATAACTCGAAAATGGATCCACATATTGAGGTGGTGTTTCCACATTTAGTAATTGGTCATCAACTACTACAAGCTCCAAAAATAATGACCATCGAGGCCAAAGGTCAAAATACTTAAAATCCAATAACTCGAAAACGGAGCCAAATTTTGAGGTGGTGTTTCCACATTTAGTAATTGGTCATCAACTACTACAAGTTCGAAAATAATGACCATCCTGGTCAAAGGTCAAAATACTTAAAACCTAATGACTCGAAAATGGATTTCATATTGAGGTGCGCTTTCCAAATCTAGTAATAGGTCATCAACTAGTACATGTGAAAAAAAGTACTGACTTTCGAGGCCAAAGGTCAAATATTTAAGCCTTAATAATTCGTAAACGGAGCCAGCAAGAGATTTCTGTAACCTATTAATTTTTTTTGTTCCAAGCAGAAAAAGTGAAGAATGAATAAATTTTAGTGACTTATTTGCTATTGTACTAACGAGAAAAAATCAAAACAACGCCATTTTTTAACTAGCTCAGAATTTCTGTACATTTTTGGGTTATTTAAAATAAAGGAAAAAATAATTTTGATGGACTAACGAAAAAGAAAGCAAAGATATGCCATTTTTGCTAGCTGAGAATTTAAAGAAACAAAGGGAACCTACTCAATTTTCTATCAACGAGAAATGCCATTTCAACTACCTCAGAATTTATGTGCCTTTTTGTGCTAAGGTCTGTTTTAACTCTTCTTGACTAATTAAATAAACGAGGGAATATTGTACCAATGAGAAATGCCATTTTTTCTAGACCATGTTCTAATATTTAAACAAACGAAGGGGTGAATTTGAGTGACCTATTCAATTTTGCAGATCTCTTGAGTGAGATTTCCAATTTTGTAGCAAGAAAGACTATTTTGTAACTAACTCAGAATTTCATTTCATTTTGTAATACTCAAATTTGGATGGAGTGTTTAGTTTTGTTCGAACCAGAAAAATTTGATTGGATTATTTCCTTATGTACAAACTGGAAAAAGTGAAGGGCCATTAATCAAATAAATGAAGGAATAAATTTGGGTAGAATATTTAGTTTTGTACCTAGTAAAATAAGAAAAAGAAGTGAAGAACGAATAAAATTTGGATGGACTATTTTCTTATGTACCAACAAAAAAATGGAGCACCAGCGATAAAAAAGAAACCGAAGGAGGAATAAATTTGGGTGACCTATTCAGTTTGTACTAAGCAGAAAAAATGAAGAAGGATCAGCATTCTATAGTTTTTTCTGCCATTTATTGGGGGTGTCCTATTTCTTTGTGTGCCAACGAGACCATTTTTAACCGACTTAGAATTTGTACCAAACAGAAAAGAGCTACACAAATAAACAAAGCAATCAATTTTTAACTAGCTCAGAATTTCTAGACCATGTTGTACTATTTAAACAAACGAAGAGATAAATGTGTGTGACCTATTCACTTTTGTACCAAGCAAAATAAGAAAAAGAAGTGAAGAACGAATAAAATTTGGATGGACTATTTTTTCATGTACCAACAAAAAAAATGGAGCACCAACGACAAAAAGGAAACCGAAGGAGGAATAAATTTGGGTGACCTAATCAGTTTTGTACTAAGCAGAAAAAAAGGGAAGAAGGTAAAATTTAAATAGCTCAGTGACCTTTGACCTCGAAAGTCAGTACTTTTTTTCACATGTACTAGTTGATGACCTATTACTAGATTTGGAAAGCGCACCTCAATATGTGAATCAATTTTCGAGTCATTAGGTTTTAAGTATTTTGACCTTTGACCAGGATGGTCATTATTTTGGAACTTATGGTACCTGATGACCAATTACTAAATGTGGAAACAGCACCTGAGTATGTGGGTCCATTTTCGAGTTATTAGGTTTTAAGTATGTTAAATTTGACCTCGGTGGTCATTATTTTGGGACATGTGGTACCTGATGACCAATTACTAAATGTGAAAACACCACCTCAATTTGTGGCTACGTTTTCGAGTTATTAGGTTTTAAGTATGTTGACCTTTGACCGCGATGGCCATTATTTTGGAACTTGTAGTAGTTGATGGCCAATTACTAAATGTGGAAACACCATCTCAATATGTGGCTCCGTTTTTAGTTATTAGGTTTTAAGTATTTTGACCTTTGACCTCGATGTTCATCATTATGGAACTTGTAGTACCTGACGACCAATTACTAAATGTGGAAACACCACCTCAATATGTGGATCCGTTTCCGAGTTTCTAGGTCTTAAGTATTTTGCCTTTGACCTCGATGGTCATTATTTTTGGAACTTGTAGTAGTTGATGACCAATTGCTAAATGTGGAAACACCACCTCAATATGTTGCTTCGTTTACGAGTGATTGGGTTTTAAGTGTCGTACAAAGGGCGTATCCCACAAACGATAAGACCCAGGTAAAAATAAATATGATATTCGAAATCAGCATGTCCGAAAACCCCCATATGCCGAGTTTCATCCAAATCGATTAAAATTGTCATAGAAAGGGCGTATCCCACATGAACTATCAGACCCAGGTAAAAAAAGAAATGGTATTCGTAATCAGCATGTCCGAAAACTTCTATATACCTAGTTTTATCCAAATCGCTTCAAAGGGGCGTATCGAATCGGAAATGTAAATGTTTCTGCTTTGTGTTCGTAGTTTCTGCTATGTTAAAATAGGGGTTGGAAAATAAGCCAGTAGTATGGGCCTTACTTTAGGACACTTTTTGGCCCCTGGGTCCCTGCCTCAGGACCCATGGTCCCTGGCCGGGGTCAATGACCTAGGGGTACATAGGACCACCCCCTCTAAATTTTGGCAGGGGTACCTTGGCCCACCCCCTAAATTTTGGCAAGGGTACATAGGACCACCCCCCTTAAATTTTGGAAATTGCCAAATCTAAAAATTTGGTATGGTAGCCTAGGACCACAGTATGTACCTCTATCCGTATTGGGGGTCTATGTCGTTCCCTTTCATGGGTAAAAAATTGCCAAAAAGTCAAATTTCGGGGGTTTTTGACCTAATTTATCCCCTTGGACGAGGTGTTATTACCCTATATAGTTATATGGGCGTATACAGAAGTTCATTCCCTTTCATAAGACATGGGTATATTAATGCACCCATTGAAAAATTTGGGAGGGGTACCTTGGCCCACCCCTTAAATTTTGGAAATTGACCAATTTACACATTTTGGTACAATAGTATAGAACCCTAATATGTATTATGATAAATTTGGGTGGTCCACATCGTTCCCTTCTAGGGGTACAAAATTGCCAAAATATAAACGTAAGCAATACGTAGTACCACGTGTTTGGTTTTTGGTCGATTTTATCCCCTTTGATGAGGTGTTATTATCCTATATAGTTATACGGTCATGTATAGGGGTCCATTACCTTTCATAAGATATGGGTATATTTGTGCACTCCTTTAAAAATTTGGGAGGGGTACTTTGGCCCACCCCTTAAATTTTGGAAATTGCTCATTTTATATATTTGGTATTATAGTATTGGACCCAGGTCCCTGGCCGGGGTCAATGACCTAGGGCTACATAGGACCACCCCCTCTAAATTTTGGCAGGGGTACCATGGCACACCCCCTAAATTTTGGCAGGGGTACATAGGACCACCCCCCTTAAATTTTGGAAATGGCCAAATCTAAAAATTTGGTATGGTAGCCTAGGACCATAGTATGTACCTCTATCAGTATTGGGTGTCTATGTCGTTCCCTTTCATGGGTAAAAAATTGCCAAAAAGTCAAATTTCGGAGGTTTTTGACCTAATTTATCCCCTTTAATGAGGTGTTATTACCCTATGTGGTTATATGGGCGTATACAGGGGTCCATTCCCTTTCATAAGACATGGGTATATTAATGCACCCCTGAAAAATTTGGGAGGGGTACCTTGGCCCACCCCTTAAATTTTGGAAATTGCTCATTTTATATATTTGGTATTATAGTATTGGACCCTAACATGTATTATCATAAATTTGGGTGGTCCACCTCGTTCACTTCTAGGGCTACAAAATTGCCAAAATATAAACGTAAGCAATACGTTGTACCACGTGTTTGTTCTTTTGGCCCAATTTATCCTCTTGGATGAGGTTCTATTACCTTATATGGTTATGTATAGGGGTCTATTCCCTATCATAAGACATAGGTACATTTCTGCACCCCGGGAGGGGTACTTTGGCCCACCCCTTAAATTTTAGAAATTGCTCATTTTATATATGTGGTTTTATAGTACTGGACCCTAACATGTATTATGATAAATTTGGGTGGTCCACCTCGTTCCGTTTTAGAGGTACAAAATTTCCAAAATATAAACGTAAGCAATACGTTGTACCACGTGTTTGGTTTTGACCTAAGTTATCCCCTTGGATGAGATCCTATTACCTTATATGGTTATATGGTTATGTATAGGGGTCTATTCCCTATCATAAGACATAGGTACATTTGTGCACTCCGGGAAGGGTACCTTGGCCCACCCCTTAAATTTTAGAAATTGCCCATTTTATATATTTGGTATTATAGTACTGGACCCTAACATCTATTATGATAAATTTGGGTGGTCCACCTCGTTCCCTTTTAGGGGTACAAAATTGTCAAAATATAAACGTAAGCAATACGTTGTACCACGTGTTTGTTTTGGCTCAATTTATCCCCTTGGATGAGGTCCTATTACCTTATATGATTATACGGTATGTATATTGGTCCATTCCCTATTATAAGACATGGGTATATTAATGCACCCTTTAAAAATTTGGGAGGGGTACCTTGGCCCACCTCTTTATTTTGGAAATTGCCCAATTTAAACATTTGGTATAATAGTATAAGACCCTAATATATATATATATATTACTATAAATTTGGGTGGTCCATCTCGTTCCCTTTCATGGGTACGAAATTGCCAAATTTTAGTACAACTACGTGTTTCGTTTTTTTCACCTAATTTATTCACTTGGATGAGGTCCTATTACCTAATATGATTATATGGTCATGTATAGGGGTCCATTTTCTATCATAAGACATAGGTACATTGATGCACCCCGGGAGGGGTACCACAGCCAATCCCTTAAATTTTGGAAATTTTTCAATTTAAGCATTCGCTATCATAGTACATGACCTCAATATGTATCATGATAAATTTGGGTGGTCCACCTTGTTCCCTTTCATGAGTAAAAAAAATGCCAAAATATAAACATAAGCAATATGTTGTATCACGTGTTTGGTTTTTGGCCCAATTTATCCCGTTTGATGCGGTCTTATTACCGTATATGGTCATATGGTCATGTATATAGGTTCATTTCCTATCATAAGACATGAGTACATTGATGCACCCTTTAAAAATTTGGGAGGGGTATCTTGACTCATCCACTCAGTTTTAGAAATTGTTTAATATAAGCATTTGGTATCTTCGTACAGGTCTTCAATATGTACCACTATAAATTTGGATGGTCCACATCGTTCCCTTTCATGGGTAAAGAACTACCAAAAATCAAATTTCGGAGGTTATTGACCCTTTGATAAGTATTTAGCACGTTATATGGTTTATTACCTTTATATGTTTATGTTCTCTTTTAAATTTGGGAATTATAAAATAACATAATTTGGTAAACGTTTTCTAGGACCCATTGTAGATGTTGGTGTTCCTCTTATGGCCAAATATTCAAAATTTAAAGGTTATTGACCGGCTTTATTATTGAATAACTACAGGATTTATTACTTTTTCATAAGACACAGGTGTATTTGTGTACCAATCTTAAATTTCGGGAGGGGTACATTTCTTATTGTCATATCAATAATTGGTAATTGTTCTTAAAATTGGATAGTATCTCATTCATTGGGTAAATCATTATGATCACGTGATCAGTTATTGACCTATGATGGGATTAGGAGTCCAGGACATTGGTACATTTAAACTTTGTAGGATAATTTGAGAATGCGTCATTGGTATTGATTATTACAGCCAAATATAAACGTAAGCAATACGATGTACCACGTGATTGACCTTGATGAGGTTGTGTACAGGGATACATAGCTAACCTTATTGAATCTTATGACTCATAGTCTTAAAGGAATACATGCTACAACACTGGCAAAGTTATTGTTGATGTAATTTGATTGGTTGATCACTATCTTTCGTGCAATCTGATTGGCTGATCACTATCTTTCGTGCAATCTGATTGGTTGCTGATTTTCAAATCTTTGCTGCATTCAGTTTTGTTTTAACATTTAAAAGTTTGAAACTTTGGTTTGACATTTTTTCGTTTGATATTTTTAGTTTAAAAATTTTTGTTTCGAAATTTTTTGTTTGAAAATTTTGTTTCAAAATTTTGTTTAAAATTTTTTCGTTTGAAATTTTTCGTTTCCAAAATTTTTTTTCTGTTTAAAAATTTTTGTTTGAACAGTTTTGTTTGGAAAATTTTGTTTCAAATTTTTTTGTTTGAAAATTTTTGTTTGAAAATTTTTTGTTTAACATTTTTAAAAGTTTGTGCACTCATTAGTAAAGAACCGGAACTGTTTAGAACTAAAACGTCTGGCAACATTTTGGTGCAATAGTACACGTCAGAAAATGATGCAACGTCATCAGTTTTGCGTCATATATAAGTATCGTTCGAGTTAGTATTCATGATAACATCATCATGGCTACTTGTCTGCAGTTTCTAAACACACGTGATGTAATGAAATCATTTACCAAGATTACTGATTTACAACAGAATGTACCTTATAGAATCTTAGCTAGCCAAACGATCCCTACAAAGTTTGGATTAAGAATCGTAGTGAAGCTTGAAAATGATAAGAATATAATTTTACCAGCAAGATATTTTCCCATGGAAGCATCAAAACAAGAAGAACTGCTGCGTTTCTTAAATACTGGATCTGTATCTTTATGTTACAAAGGATTCTTGGGTCGAAGTCATCAATTTGAATTTAGTACACAGCCAGATTCGTCAGCAATTGTGATGAAATCATGAATTCAAACGTCAGCACATCAGACATAGTTGTATGAATTTGGTTGGTCAGCATGACGTCAGCAACTGTGATGAAACCATGAATTCAAACGTCAGCACATTCCTTTCCAATGACGTCAGCCGTAGTTCTATAAATCAACCAATACACTGTCATCCCACGAAATCATTTGAGCAAGTGCTTTTCAGGAGGAAAGATGTGTACTTCTAACGATAAAGAGTTCATCTTCGCAAGCTATTATCCAATAAATATATTTCAAACAAAACATGTGATGATTGGTATCAGTGCTAAAACATTTGAACCAGTAACTCGATTGGGCAAAGCAGAACAATTTCGTGTACAACTGACCTGTGAAGAAAAGCAAATATTATGTTCACGAATCGACCAAATGAACGATTATTTTCATGATGAGCTAAATCTGACCATAGTCAAATCATTAGGCTCAAATCATGAAGTGGTGCTGCGTACAGTCCTCGAAGAGAAGATGGTGCTGTTACGTAAAAAGAGTACATTCCATGTCCCTCGCAACATGGTGTATCTAACACAAACGGAATGGAACAAATTCATCAGCGTATTTCAGTGTGTTAAACATGCAGCGGAAGTGTGCAACAAAACAAGTATATTCCTGAAAAAGTACTATTTTGAAAAATGTGTTATGCATATTGTACAACATGTATCTAGATATTGTGATGGTTGTCAACATCGTTCGTGGGTGCATAACTGTATTGATAAACAGTTTATTTGTGATCAAATGGACATTGAGTTTCCACCAATTGATATCGCAATAGACCTTAAAAGACTTCAATTGGAATTAAAATTATACGATAAAGTCAAACTAGTGCAAGAAGTTAAAAATACATTGTATCGACAATATCCAGAACCACTATCTGGTATGGATGTATGTGGAGTGTAATAAAATGATCCATTTCAATGAATTGTGTTTTTTCATTTCAAGTACAACCCCATATTCTGATGTGTACTATTGCACCACAATGTTGCCAGAGGTTTTAGTTCTAAACAGTTCCGGTTCTTTACTAATGAGTGCACAAACTTTTAAAAATGTCAAACAAAAAATTTTCAAACAAAAATTTTCAAACAAAAAAATTTGAAACAAAATTTGCCTAACAAAACTGTTCAAACAAAAATTTTTAAACAGAAAAAAAATTTTGGAAACGAAAAATTTCAAACGAAAAAATTTTAAACAAAAAAATTGAAACAAAAATTTACAAACAAAAAATTTTGAAACAAAAATTTCAAACAAAAACTTTTCAAACAAAAATTTCAAACGAAAAGTTTCAAACAAAATTTTGAAACAAAATTTTCAAACAAAAAATTTCGAAACAAAAATTTTTAAACTAAAAATATCAAACGAAAAAATGTCAAACCAAAGTTTCAAACTTTTAAATGTTAAAACAAAACTGAATGCAGCAAAGATTTGAAAATCAGCAACCAATCAGATTGCACGAAAGATAGTGATCAGCCAATCAGATTGCACGAAAGATAGTGATCAACCAATCAAATTACATCAACAATAACTTTGCCAGTGTTGTAGCATGTATTCCTTTAAGACTATGAGTCATAAGATTCAATAAGGTTAGCTATGTATCCCTGTACACTACCTCATCAAGGTCAATCACGTGGTACATCGTATTGCTTACGTTTATATTTGGCTGTAATAATCAATACCAATGACGCATTCTCAAATTATCCTACAAAGTTTAAATGTACCAATGTCCTGGACTCCTAATCCCATCATAGGTCAATAACTGATCACGTGATCATAATGATTTACCCAATGAATGAGATACTATCCAATTTTAAGAACAATTACCAATTATTGATATGACAATAAGAAATGTACCCCTCCCGAAATTTAAGATTGGTACACAAATACACCTGTGTCTTATGAAAAAGTAATAAATCCTGTAGTTATTCAATAATAAAGCCGGTCAATAACCTTTAAATTTTGAATATTTGGCCATAAGAGGAACACCAACATCTACAATGGGTCCTAGAAAACGTTTACCAAATTATGTTATTTTATAATTCCCAAATTTAAAAGAGAACATAAACATATAAAGGTAATAAACCATATAACGTGCTAAATACTTATCAAAGGGTCAATAACCTCCGAAATTTGATTTTTGGTAGTTCTTTACTCATGAAAGGGAACGATGTGGACCATCCAAATTTATAGTGGTACATATTGAAGACCTGTACGAAGATACCAAATGCTTATATTAAACAATTTCTAAAACTGAGTGGATGAGTCAAGATACCCCTCCCAAATTTTTAAAGGGTGCATCAATGTACTCATGTCTTATGATAGGAAATGAACCTATATACATGACCATATGACCATATACGGTAATAAGACCGCATCAAACGGGATAAATTGGGCCAAAAACCAAACACGTGATACAACATATTGCTTATGTTTATATTTTGGCATTTTTTTACTCATGAAAGGGAACAAGGTGGACCACCCAAATTTATCATGATACATATTGAGGTCATGTACTATGATAGCGAATGCTTAAATTGAAAAATTTCCAAAATTTAAGGGATTGGCTATGGTACCCCTCCCGGGGTGCATCAATGTACCTATGTCTTATGATAGAAAATGGACCCCTATACATGACCATATAATCATATTAGGTAATAGGACCTCATCCAAGTGAATAAATTAGGTGAAAAAAACGAAACACGTAGTTGTACTAAAATTTGGCAATTTAGTACCCATGAAAGGGAACGAGATGGACCACCCAAATTTATAGTAATATATATATATATATTAGGGTCTTATACTATTATACCAAATGTTTAAATTGGGCAATTTCCAAAATAAAGAGGTGGGCCAATGTACCCCTCCCAAATTTTTAAAGGGTGCATCAATATACCCATGTCTTATAATAGGGAATGGACCAATATACATACCGTATAATCATATAAGGTAATAGGACCTCATCCAAGGGGATAAATTGAGCCAAAACAAACACGTGGTACAACGTATTGCTTACGTTTATATTTTGACAATTTTGTACCCCTAAAAGTGAACGAGGTGGACCACCCAAATTTATCATAATAGATGTTAGGGTCCAGTACTATAATACCAAATATATAAAATGAGCAATTTCTAAAATTTAAGGGGTGGGCCAAGGTACCCTTCCCGGAGTGCACAAATGTACCTATGTCTTATGATAGGGAATAGACCCCTATACATAACCATATAACCATATAAGGTAATAGGATCTCATCCAAGGGGATAACTTAGGTCAAAACCAAACACGTGGTACAACGTATTGCTTACGTTTATATTTTGGAAATTTTGTACCCCTAAAACGGAACGAGGTGGACCACCCAAATTTATCATAATACATGTTAGGGTCCAGTACTATAATACCACATATATAAAATGAGCAATTTCTAAAATTTAAGGGGTGGGCCAAAGTACCCCTCCCGGGGTGCAGAAATGTACCTATGTCTTATGATAGGGAATAGACCCCTATACATAACCATATAAGGTAATAGAACCTCATCCAAGAGGATAAATTGGGCCAAAAGAACAAACACGTGGTACAACGTATTGCTTACGTTTATATTTTGGCAATTTTGTAGCCCTAGAAGTGAACGAGGTGGACCACCCAAATTTATTATAATACATGTTAGGGTCCAATACTATAATACCAAATATATAAAATGAGCAATTTCCAAAATTTAAGGGGTGGGCCAAGGTACCCCTCCCAAATTTTTCAGGGGTGCATTAATATACCCATGTCTTATGAAAGGGAATTGACCCCTGTATACGCCCATATAACTATATAGAGTAATAACACCTCGTCCAAGGGGATAAATTAGGTCAAAAACCCCCGAAATTTGACTTTTTGGCAATTTTTTACCCATGAAAGGGAACGACATCGACACACAATACGGATAGAGGTACATACTGTGGTCCTAGGCTACCATACCAAATTTTTAGATTTGGCCATTTCCAAAATTTAAGGGGGGTGGTCCTATGTACCCCTGCCAAAATTTAGGGGGTGGGCCATAATACCCCTGCCAAAATTTAGTGGGGGTGGTCCTATGTACCCCTAGGTCATTGACCCCGGCCAGGGACCATGGGTCCTGAGGCAGGGACCCAGGGGCCAAAAAGTGTCCTAAAGTAAGGCCCATACTACTTAAGCCATACTCTTTTACTAGTTCTGCTATGTTTAAATAGGGGTGGAATGAATACAGCCCTACTATGTGTGTTCGTAGTCTTATGTACACCCCCTTTGCTATGTTACTTAGGTTTTCATTGTCTGCTAAAATAGGGGTTGAAAAAAATGAATCTCATGTAATTTCTGATATGGTAAAATAGGGGTTGGAAAAGTGATCATAAAAGAGAACGAGTATGCCCCTTAAAAAGTGCTCATAAAAGGGAATGAATCTTATGTATTCTCTGCTCTGCTGTGTGTCCGTAATTTCTGCTATGGTAAAATAAGGGGTGGAAAAAGTGGTCATAAAAGAGATCGAATACACCCTTGCTATGTTACGTACTTTTATGTGTTATCTGCTCTTCTATGTGTTCGTAATATTATGTATTATCTGCTATGCTATGTGTTCGTAATCTTATGTGTTCAAATAGGGGTTGGAAAATGTGCTCATAAAAGGGTACGAGTAGGTACGAGTACACCCTTGCTATGTTACGTAGTCTTCTGCTCTTCTATGTGTTCGTAATCTTATGTGTTACCTGCTATGTTAAAATAGTGCTATGTGTTATCTGCTCTTATATGTGTTCGTAATCTTATGTGTTATCTGCTATGTTAAAATAGGGTTGAAAAATATGCTCATAAAAGTTAATGAGTTCACCCTTGCTATGTTACGTATTCTTATGTATTATCTGTTCTGCTGTGTGTTCATAGTCTCAGTGTAATTTCTGCTATGTTAAAATAGGGGTTGGAAAATATGCTCATAAAAGAGAATGAATACACCCCTAAAAAGTGCTCATAAAAGGGAACGAGTACACCCCCTTAAAAAGTGCTCACAAAAGGCAACAAATACACCCCTAAAATGGAGGTCGTAAAAGATCGTGGGTGGACGGTGCGTGGGTCATAGTGTATCGTGAGACACTGGAAAATTGAGTCCTTGCTCTCAGGAGACCCTGGAAAAAAGGCGATTTTTCAGCTACCGGGGGTCAGGTGCCACCCCTCTACTAACACTAAAAGTATTCCACATTACTGCTTACATTTCTCATGGCTTTCGCTTTCCAGTCTAATCAGGCCATTATTTTAAAACGAGTTAAAACGAGCTGAACGAGCGAGCGAGCCATTATCAAACTCGACTCAACTCGAAACTCGACCTCGAAAACAGCGACTTAGCTCAGAACTCAACTCAAGAAAATTACCTTTGACTCGCTCGAATTGAACTCGAGTCGAGTCGAATTTTGGCTCGACTCGTGCTCATTCCTATTCGTATTTGTATTTTATGTTTCCACTTCAAAAATTTCGACTCTTTTTTATCCGTTTGCCTGCTGTTTCCCGATTTCTCTTTCGGTGTCGTCCTTTATTTACACCATGCACTAATCTTATTCCCAGCTTGTGACCCGCTTCAATGTCTTATTCAGTTTAGGCTTTTCTCCTTACCTTGACTACACATGTGATTGATTTAATTCTCACTTTCCGCTCAGAACCGATGAAAATTATTATTATTATTATTATTATTATTATTATTATTATTATTATTATTATTATTATTATTATTATTATTATTATTATTATTGTACTATTGAACTTCTCAGCGAAGTAACTGTTTAATACGATATCATTTCTGTAATTTTACTCCATTGTATGTTATTTAGTTTATTAATGGGCACTAAATGGTCTCCAGATCATGGAATAAATTAACTTCGGAATGCACTTTAGTGGAAATATCATTACACGAACATTACCGGTTCCTTCCAAACATCAGGGCCTGAACTTAACAATATTTAGCTTATGATGTTGCATGAGAAGATAATGTAGGGGTGAAGTGTTGGATTTGTAAGTAATATAGATAATCAATATAGCTTCAAATCCTTTTCAAGTTATTTTATTTTCAAAGCAATCGTGAAGGATCAAAGAGTGACTTCTCATACTAAATGAGCAATCCTTAAGAAAATGGACGCGAATACTTGTATCATGATAGAGACGATTTACGCATGTTAATTGGGAAAGGGCAATGAAATTACTAGGACATTCGAAACACTTCGTTCATCTGCAGTATGCACATTTTAATTTATCGTTCTAAGGGAAAAACACTACACCATTTGCTATTGTTAAACTAACTTTGGCTAGCGCAATCGGTGGAATATGATGGTCTGTGTAATACGCACATTGCTGAAGAATTTTGTTATTGTAGAGACTCACATGTGTGAAATTCGGAAAAATATCGTTTTATCGATCATCGCCCTCTGATTCATACCCCTGATTAGATATACTTGTTTCCTCATTTTCATTGTATCACTTCTCTAATAAATGTCAGTGGAATTTTTACCAAGTTTTCACTTAACATTTCAAATGGGTAATACGTTCTCTTTTACCACCTCTCACGTGCTGTATGCATTATTAAAAAGTCATTCTGCTTGTAGTGGATTCGAATATACGTCCTTTATTTTTTCAATCTAGCGTCTTAGCCACTACATTCCTGCACTCTAACCATCTAGAATATGATAATTATATCAATACAGAGAAAACGGAGAAAAAGAAAGTAGAAATTGTCGAAGTGGGAACATAAAATGCCAATGCGAACATATGAGAAAAATAAACACACTGCTGAACAAGACTGCACTTATTTAATATAAAAACACATTTACTCGTGACGTTTCGATCTTCTAGCCAAGATCCTCATCAGACGTACACTGAGTGATACAAAAAACTACTTAAGTATATATACACAATTCATCTCCCTATCTGCTCTCTCATTGGCCCTTTCAAACAGCCAAGCAGAAGCGTGGAAATCTATCTCAGAGAAACTAACGCAATCTTTAAACATGTAAAAGAAAAGGGACATGATGTGAACTGGGAAGAATTTTATTGTGCTGGAACGGGAAAAAAGATTATGGCCGAGAAAGTGGAAAGAGACCTGGTGGATAGAAAAGGAAGGGGATGTAAACTTAATGAATTGGACCAAAGGTATCAGCATTAATAAAGAATGGAGAAATGTTATTGATAAATACAGAAAAATGTATATGAATTAATGTATTCAATGGTTGCTTGCTCCTTGTTGTTTCTTTCTGGTAGAATGTTATGTTGTTCCATTGGTGAGTTCAGATAAATTTCCACGCTTCTGATTGGCTGTTTGAACGGACTAATAAGAGAGCAGATAGGGAGATGAATTGTGTATATATACTTAAGAATTTTTTTTTGTATAACTCAGTGAACGTCTGATGAGGATCTTGGCTAGAAGATCGAAACGTCACGTGTAAATGTGTTTTTATATTAAATAAGTGCAGTCCCTTTCAGCAGGGTGTTTATTTTTCTCATTTTATTCGCAAGACGTTGACTATATTTGTGTGTTAAATGTGAACATATATTCCAAGAGCTAAACGTTTACCAAACAACGATCTTCGTGTAGTGGTTAAGGCGCTAGATTACAAATCCAAAGGATGGCGGTTCGAATTGTCCAAGGAGTATATACTTTTTTAGTTTTTTTAAAAATAATGCATAGAGCATATGAGAGGTGGTGAAAGAGAGCGTATTATCCTTTTAATACGTTAAGTGAAAAAGAGTTAAAAATTTCGGTGAAATTTATTAGAGAAGTGAATCAATGAAAACGAAGAAGCAGGTATATTTAATCAGGGGTATGTATCAGAGGGTGGTAATCTGAAAAACTGCAAAATTTCCCGAATTTCGCAATGTGAGTCTCTACGATAGGCAAATTTCTTCAGAAATGTGCCTATTGCAGAAACCATCTTGCCAGAAATGCCGTAAAATTTTTATGCAATTTTGCCCTCCAGTAGTAGGCCCCCGCGTATATTGCGTCGAGTCAGCAAAAATTTTTGTGACGTGATAGGTCAAAGGTCAATGACCTTGGCCTGGGGTCAATGACCTAGGGGTACCTAGGACCACCCCCTCTAAATTTTGGCAGGGGTACCATGGCCCACCCCCTAAATTTTGGCAGGGGTACATAGGACCACCCCCCTTAAATTTTGGAAATTGCCAAATTTAAAAATTTGGTATGCTAGCCTAGGACCATAGTATGTACCTCTATCAGTATTGGGTGTCTATGTCGTTCCCTTTTATGGGTAAAAAATTGCCAAAAATTCAAATTTCGGGGGTTTTTGACCTAATTTATCCACTTGGACGAGGTTTTATTACCCTATATGGTTATATGGGCGTATACAGGGGTCCATTACCTTTCATAAGACATGGGTATATTGATGCACCCATTGAAAAATTTGGGAGGGGTACCATGGCCCACCACCTAAGTTTTGGAAATTGCCCAATTTAAACATTTGGTATTATAGTACAGGACCCTTATATGTATTATGATAAATTTGGATGGTCCACCTCATTTCCTTTTAGGGGTACAAAATTGCCAAAAATATAAACGTAAGCAATACGTAGTACCACGTGTTTTGTTTTGACCTAATTTATCCCCTTGGATGAGGTCCTATTACCTTATATAGTTATATGGGCGTATACAGGGGTCCATTCCCTTTCATAAGACATAGGTATATTAATGCACCCCTTGAAAAATTTGGGAGGGGTACTTTGGCCCACCCCTTAAATTTTGGAAATTGCTCATTTTATATATTTGGTATTATAGTACTGGACCCTAACATGTATTATAATAAATTTGGGTGGTCCACCTCGTTCCCTTCTAGGGGTACAAAATTGCCAAAATATAAACGTAAGCAATACGTTGTACCACGTGTTTGTTCTTTTGGCCCATTTTATTTCTTTGGATGAGGTCCTATTACCTTATACGGTTATATGGTTATGTATAGGGGTCTATTTCCTATCATAAGACATAGGTACATTTGTGCACCCCTTTAAAATTTGGGAGGGGTACCTTGGTCCACCAATTAAATTTTAGAAATTGCCTATTTTACACATTTGGTATAATAGTATAGGACCCTAATATATATTACTATAATTTTTTTTTGGTCCACCTCGTTCCCTTTCATGGGTACAAAATTGCCAAATTTTTAGTACAACCACATGTTTCGTTTTTGACCTAATTTATTCCCTTGGATGAGGTCCTATTACCTTATATGGTTATATCGTCATATATAGGGGTCAATTTCCTATCATAAGACATAGGTACATTTGTGCACCCCCGGGAGGGGTACCTTGGCCCACCCCTTTAATTTTGGAAATTGCTCAATTTAAACATTTGGTATTATAGTATAGGACCCTAACATGTATTATGATAAATTTGGTTGGTTCACCTCGTTCCCTTTCATGGGTAAAAAATTGCCAAAAATTCAAATTTCGGAGGTTTTTGACCTAATTTATCCCCTTTGATGAGGTGTTATTACCCTATATAGTTATCTGGGCGTATACAGGGTCCATTACCTTTCATAAGATATGGGTATATTTGTGCACTCATTTAAAAATTTGGGAGGGGTACTTTGGCCCACCCCTTAAATTTTGGAAATTGTCCAATTTAAACGTTGGGTATTATAGTACAAGACCCTAATATGTATTATGATAAATTTGGGTGGTCCACCTCGTTCCCTTTTAGGGGTACAAAATTGACAAAATATAAACGTAAGCATTACGTTGTACCACATGTTTGGTTTTTGACCTAATTTATTCCTTTGGATGAGGTCCTATTACCTTATATGGTAATGTATAGGTGTTCATTCCCTATCATAAGACATAGGTACATTGATGCACCCCGGGAGGGGATCCGGTATCATAGTACATGACTCAACATGTATCATGATAAATTTGGGTGGTCCACATCGTTCTCTTTTAGGGTACAAAATTGCTAAAATATAAACATAAGCAATATGTTGTACCATGTGTTTGGTTTTTGGCCCAATTTCTCCCCTTTGATGAGGTTCTATTACCTTATATGGTTATATGGTCATGTATATAGGTTCATTTCCTATCATAAGATATGGGTACATTGATGCATCCTTTAAAAATTTGGGAGGGGTATCTTGGCTCATCCACTCGGTTTTAGAAATTGTTTAATATAAGCATTTGGTATCATAGTACAGGTCTCCAATATGTACCACTATAAATTTGGATGGTCCACATCGTTCCCTTTCATAGGTAAAGAACTACCAAAAATCAAATTTCGGAGGTTATTGACCCCTATTTAGCATGTTATATGGTTTATTACCTTTATATGTTTATGTTTCCTTTTAAATTTGGGAATTATCAAATAACAAAATTCGGTAAACGTTTTCTAGGACCCATTGGTATTCCTCTTATGGCCAAATATTCAAAATTTAAATGTTATTGACCGGCTTTATTATTGAATAAGTACAGGATTTATTACTTTTTCATAAGACACAGGTGTATTTGTGTACCAATCTTAAATTTTGGAAGGGGTACATTTCTTATTGTCGTATCAATAATTGGTAATTGGATAGTATCTCATTCATTGGGTAAATCATTATGATCACGTGATCGGTTATTGACCTATGATGGGATTAGGAGTCCAGGACATTGGTACATTGAAACTTTGTAGGATAATTTGATAATGCGTCATTGGTTTTGATTATTCCCGTCAAATATAAACGTAAGCAAGACGTTGTACCACGTGATTGTCCTTGATGAGGTAGTGTACAGGGATTCATTTCCTTTGTTGTGGTACTTCTTAAGCTTGAGTACACACACACTTCTAGAAAACAGTTGGTTCTACTCAGGTAAACAATTGACGGACATTATTGACCTTATTGAACATATAATGATATGATTAACTCTAAGACTTAGGTATATCAAGAGAAGTATTCTTTAAATTTGGGAATGGTGATAAACAGAATTTTAACATAAGGTGCGAAATTTGAAACAATACATTGAACTTTAGTCACAGCTCATAGTCTAAGATCATTGGTGGTGATTGATTTGAAATCTAATAGCTAACCTTATGGAATCTTATGACTCATAGACGAAAGGCAATACATGCTACAACACTGGCAAAGTTATTGTTAATGCAATTTGATTGGTTGATCACTATCTTTCCTGCAATCTGATTGGTTGATCACTATCTTTCGTGCAATCTGATTGGTTGATGATTTTCAAATCTTTGCTGTATTCAGTTTTAAGTTTTGTTTAACATTTAAAAATCTTGGTTTCGTTCAACATTTTGCACTCACTGATAAATATGATCAAAACCGTTTATTTGTTAATCGAATAGTTAAAAACCGGATAAAGTTTGACGGTTAACCGTGAAACGTAAAATTTTTTTAGTTTGAAATTTTTTGCTTGAAATTTTTTGTTTGAAAATTTTTTCGTTTCCAAATTTTTTTGTTTCAAAATTTTGTTTGAGATTTTTTCGTTTGAAATTTTTGTTTGAAAATTTTTTCGTTTGAAATTTTTTGTTTGAAAATTTTTGTTCGAAAATTTTGTTTAAAATTTTTTGTTTGAAATTTTTCGTTTCCAAATTTTTTGTTTGAAATTTTTTGTTTCAAAATTTTGTTTGAAATTTTTTCGCTTCAAAATTTTGTTTGAATTTTTTTCGTTTGAAATTTTTTGTTTGAATTTTTTTTCGTTTCAAAATTTTGTTCCAAAGAATTTTGTTTGAAATTTTTGTTTCAAAGTTTGAGTTGACATTTTTAAAAGTTTGTGCACTTATTAGTAAAGAACTGGAACTGTTTAGAACAAAAACCTTTGACAACATTGTGGTGCAATAGTACACGTCAGAACCTGGGGTTGTACTTGAAATGAAAAAACACAATTCATTGAAATGGATCATTTTATTACACTCCACATACATCCATACCAGATAGTGGTTCTGGATATTATCGATACAATGTATTTTGAACTTCTTGCACTAGTTTTTCTTTAGCATATAATTTTAATTCCAGTTGAAGTCTTTTAAGGTCTATTGCAATATCAATTGGTGGAAACTCAATGTCCATTTGTTCACAAATAAACTGTTTATCAATACAGGTATGCACCCACGAACGATGTTGACAACCATCACAATATCTAGATACATGTTGTACAATATGCATAACACATTTTTCAAAATAGTACTTTTTCAGGAATATACTTGTTTTGTTACACACTTCCACTGCATGTTTCACACACTGAAATACGTTGATAAATTTGTTCCATTCTGTTTGCGTTAGATACACCATGTTGCGAGGGACATGAAATGTACTCTTTTTACGTAACAGCACCATCTTCTCTTCGAGGACTGTACGTAGCACCACTTCATGATTTGAGCCTAATGATTTGACTATGGTCAGATTTAGCTCATCATGAAAATAATCGTTCATTTGGTCGATTCGTGCCATTCTTCACAGGTCAGTTGTACACCAAATTGTTCTGCTTTGCCCAATCGAATCACTGGTTCAAATGTTCTAGCACTGATACCAATCATCACATGTTTTGTTTATTGGATAATAGCTTGCGAAGATGAACTCTTTATCGTTAGAAGTACACATCTTTCCTCCTGAAAAGCACTTGCTCAAATGATTTCGTGGGATGACACTGTATTTGCTGGTTTATAGTTATTGCTGACGTCATTGGTAAGGAATGTGCTGACGTTTGAATTCATGATTTCATCACAGTTGCTGACGTCATGCCGAACAACCAAATTCATACAACTACAGCTGACGTCATTGGAAAAAAATGTGCTGATTCATGATTTCATCACAATGGCTGACGAATCTGGCTGCGTACTAAATTCAAGTTGATGACTTCGACCCAAGAGTCCTTTGTAACATAAAGATACAGATCCAGAATTTAAGAAACGCAGCAGTTCTTCTTGTTTTGATGCTTCCATGGGTAAATATCTTGCTGGTAAAATTATATTCTTATCATTTTCAAGCTTCACTACGATTCTTAATCCAAACTTTGTAGGGATCATTTGGCTAGCTAAGATTCTATAAGGTACATTCTGTTGTAAATCAGTAATCTTGGTAAATGATTTCATCACATCACGTGTGTTTAGAAACTGCAGACAAGTAGCCATGATGACGTTATCATGAATACTAACTCGAACGATGATGAAAAACTGATGACGTTGCATGATCATGTTCTGACGTGCACCACAATGTTTCCAGAGGTTTTTGCTCTAAACAGTTCCGGTTTTTTACTAATGGGTGCACAAACTTTTAAAAATGTCAAACCAAACTTTGAAACAAAAATTTAGAACAAAAAATCATTGAAACAAAATTTTGAAACGAAAAAAATCGAAACAAAAAAATTTTAAACAAAAGAATTTGGAAACGAAAAATTTCAAAACAAAAATTTGGAACAAAAAATTTTAAACAAAAAAATTTCAAACAAAATTTTGCAACAAAAAATTTCAAACAAAAATATTTTCAAACAAAAAATTTTGAAACAAATTTCAAACAAAATTCTGAAACAAAAAAATTCAAACAAAAAATTTCAAACTAAAAAAATTTTACGTTTCACGGTTAACCGTCAAATTTTATCCGGTTTTTAACTATTCGATTAACAAATAAACGGTTTTGATCATATTTCTAAGTGAGTGCAAAATGTTGAACGAAACCAAGATTTTTAAATGTTAAACAAAACTTAAAACTGAATGCAGCAAAGATTTGAAAATCAGCAACCAATCAGATTGCACGAAAGATAGTGATCAGCCAATCAGATTGCACGAAAGATAGTGATCAGCCAATTAGATTGCACGAAAGATAGTGATCAACCAATCAAATTACATCAACAATAACTTTGCCAGTGTTGTAGCATGTATTCCCTTAAGACTATGAGTCATAAGATTCAATAAGGTTAGCTATGTATCCCTGTACACTACCTCATCAAGGTCAATCACGTGGTACATCGTATTGCTTACGTTTATATTTGGCTGTAATAATCAATACCAATGACGCATTCTCAAATTATCCTACAAAGTTTAAATGTACCGATGTCCTGGACTCCTAATCCCATCATAGGTCAATAACTGATCACGTTCCCAATGATTTACCCAAAGAACAATTACCAATTATTGATATGACAATAAGAAATGTACCCCTCCCAAAATTTAAGATTGGTACACAAATACACCTGTGTCTTATGAAAAAGTAATAAATCCTGTACTTATTCAATAATAAAGCCGGTCAATAACCTTTAAATTTTGAATATTTGGTCATAAGAGGAATACCAATGGGTCCTAGAAAACGTTTACCAAATTTTGTTATTTGATAATTCCCAAATTTAAAAGGGAACATAAACATATAAAGGTAATAAACCATATAACGTGCTAAATAGGGGTCAATAACCTCCGAAATTTGATTTTTGGTAGTTCTTTACCCATTAAAGGGAACGATGTGGACCATCCAAATTTATAGTGGTACATATTGAAGACCTGTACGAAAATACCAAATGCTTATATTAAACAATTTCTAAAACTGAGTGGATGAGTCAAGATACCCCTCCCAAATTTTTAAAGGGTGCGTCAATGTACCCATGTCTTATGATAGGAAATGAACCCATATACATGACCATATAACCATATAAGGTAATAGAACCTCATCAAAGGGGAGAAATTGGGCCAAAAACCAAACACGTGGTACAACGTATTGCTTACGTTTATATTTTGGCAATTTTGTACCCCTAAAAGGGAACGAGGTGGACCACCCAAATTTATCATGATACATGTTGAGGCATGTACTATGATACCGAATGCTCAAATTGGAAAATTTCCAAAATTTAAGGGGTTGGCCATGGTACCCCTTCCAAAAATTTAAAGGGTGCATCAATGTACCCATGTCTTATAATAGGAAATGGACCAATATATACATGACCATATAACCATATAAGGTAATAGGACCTCATCCAAGGGGATAAATTGAGCCAAAACCAAACACGTGGTTGTACTAAAATTTGGCAATTGTGTACCCATGAAAGGGAACGAGGTGGACCACCAAAATTTATAGTAATTTATATTAGGGTCCTATACTATAATACCAAACATATAAAAGGGACAATTTCCAAAATTAAAGGGGTGGGTCAAAGTACCCCTCCCGGGTGCACAAATGTACCTATGTCTTATGATAGGAAATGAATCCCCATACGTGACCATATAACGTATAAGGTAATAGGACCTCGTCCAATGGAATAGATTAGGTAAAAAAACGAAACACGTGGTACAACGTATTGCTTACATTTATATTTTGGCAATTTTGTACCCCTAAAAGGGAACGAAATTACATTAATATATATTAGAGTCCTATACTATTATACCGAATGTTTAAATTGGGCAATTTCCAAAATTAAAGGGTGGTCCAAGGTACCCCTCCTGGGGGTGCATTAATATACCCATATCTTATAAAAGGTAAAAATGAAATGAAATCTTTGAGTTTTACGTCCCACGGTTATGCCTATTAGGCTAAAGGAGACGGTGATTATGAGAAATGAATGACATGGTGGAATGAAGAAAGTGGGAGGAAACGGGAGAACCCCGAGAAAACCCACGCACACGGTGTTCGTCCACCACAAAGTTCACTTGGCGGGGGCTGGGATCGAACCCAGGACCCCAAGCACCAGAGGTGAACGCTCTACCACTGAGCCACCGCGGCCCCTTATAAAAGGTAATGAACCCCTGTATACGCCCATATAACGATATAGGATAATAACACCTCATCAAAGGTGATAAATTAGGTCAAAAGACCAAACACGTGGTTGTACTAAAATTTGGCAATTCTGTACCCATGAAAGGGAACAAGGTGGACCACCCAAATTTATAGTAATACATACTAGGGCTCTATACTATTATACCAAATGTTTAAATTGGACAATTTCTAAAATTGAAGGGGTGGGCCAAGGTACCCCTCCCGGGGTGCACCAATATATCCATGTCTTATGAAAGGTAATAGACTCCTGTATACGCTCATATAAACATATAAGGTAATAGGAACTCATCCAAGGGGATAAATTAGGTCAAAACCAAACACGTGGTACTACGTATTGCTTACGTTTATATTTTGGCAATTTGGTACCCCTAAAAGGGAACGAGGTGGACCATCCAAATTTATCATAATACATATTAGGGTCCTATACTATAATACCAAATGTTTAAATTGGGCAATTTCCAAAATTTAAGGGGTTGGGCCAAGGTACCCCTCCCAAATTTTTCAATGGGTGCATTAATATACCCATGTCTTATGAAAGGTAATGGACCCCTGTATACGCCCATATAACTATATAAGGTAATAACACCTCATCCAAGGGGATAAATTAGGTCAAAAACCCCCGAAATTTGACTTTTTGGCAATTTTTTACCCATAAAAGGGAACGACATAGACCCCCAATACTGATAGAGGTACATACTATGGTCCTAGGCTACCATACCAAATTTTTAGATTTGGCAATTTCCAAAATTTAAGGGGGGTGGTCCTATGTACCCCTGCCAAAATTTAGGGGGTGGGCCATGGTACCCCTACCAAAATTTAGAAAGGGTGGTCCTAGGTACCCCTAGGTCATTGACCCCGGGCCAAGGTCATTGACCTTTGACCTATGACGTCACAAAAATTTTTGCTGACTCGGCGCAATATACGCGGGGGCCTACTACTCCTCCTCTATCATCACCTCTGAAACGGAAAGAGAGAGACAGAGACAGAAAGAGAGAGAGAGAGAGAGAGATGTTCCCGGAACTAAGAGTGAGGTGCTTCCATTCAAATCAACGAGTTGACAAATGGACGCTTACATAATGAGAATGCGGAATACAAACAACTATAAAACATTAAAATTATAATTGCAAGCATTATCACCTAAGTTTCCGGAACCGTGACGGTCAATGAAACATGGTCCGATGTCGAAAGTCAAGAAATAATTTGATATTGAAATGAAAACAGAACTTTATAAAAGAATTTATTATAATGCACTAGACACAACATGATAGCCTGTTTCTTCTCTTCATTTTAAATTGCCTCTTTTTAGCGATGCGAGACGAAGCTTGTGTCTCGTCTCAAGGCTATCCCAGTGTCATCTCGTCTTTCCAAAACGAGACAAATTGTTATCGCGTCTCCTTTCGTGTAATTTTCTTTCGTAAACCTCATAATAATAGAAGTAAAATTGGAAGCCATGCGACTTCGAAATGTAACGAAGTTTACAAGTTAGAATTGATAATCGGACAAGAGAGGGCTATGGAATGCTTTCAAGACATTTAAAACGCGACGAGTCCAGACAAGGACCTATCACGTCTCGTCTAGGAATACGAGACGAGACAGACGCTTTTACAGGATGCTATACATAATGGACTAAGCAGAGTGTGTTGGTGGGTCGTAATGGGTATGTAGGTTATGGCAGGTCGCTGGTTTATGGTGGGTCACTGCGGATGGTGGGTTGCAGTGTGTCACGTCCTGTTGACCCACTGCCCACGATCTACTCGATTTACTTCATCTCTGGTGAGAAGCTTCCAGTTCATCATGGGCGAGACAAGATAGGCTTTGTTAAATCCGAGACGAGACGAGACAAAGCGTCTGTCTCGTCTCGTTTTCCTAGAAGAGACGTGACAGGTCGTTGTATGGACTCGTCGCGTTTCAAATGTCTTGAAAGCATTCCATAGCCCCCTGTTGTCCGTTGTAAACTTGTACATTTCGAGGCCGCATGGCTTCGAATTTTACTTCTATTATTATGAGGTTTACGAAAGAAAATTAGACGAAAGGAGACTAGATAACAATTTGTCTCGTTTCGGAAACACGAGTTGATACCGGAATAGCCACGGAACCAGTGGCGGATCTAGAAGTTAAAAACTGGGGGGGACTGTCTGAATTTAGACAATGATAAGTATATCATGACCTTACTATAAATTTTCAAAATTACATAAATAATAGCTTAAAGTATTTTCGTCAATCTGAAAGTGGGGGGCCTAGGCCCCCCGCCCCCGAACTAGATCCGCCACTGCACAAGACGAAACACAGCCTTTTTCTCGGCTCTCTAAAACGAGATATTTTCGTATGACGAGACGAAACAGGCAACTATGTTGTGTCTAGCGCATCATAACCATTCCTTTTATAAAATTCTGTTTTCATATCATTATCAAGTTATTTCTCGAAATCCGACATCGGATCATCTTCTTTTCATTGACCGTCATTGTTTCCTTCACTAACTTGCGTTCATAATTGTAATTTTTTTTAAATCATTTTATTTTCTACGGTTTTCATTCCACGGTCAGTCTACGGTTTTCATTCTGCCACTTGTAAAGTGGAATTAACATATGATAGGTTATAATGGTGTTGCGAATGTTTGATATGTGTCTAATTGTTTGAAACCAGTGTATATTTAGACAATCGATATTACGTGGGGTTAATTGCGTTCATCTATTACTGCTTAACTGTCTATGTATTGTATATCTATAAGTGTAATGTTCTACGTTCCCTTTCGTAGAAGAGAGTTGTTTGAAGGCTCTGGATTAAGTGTAATGGAATTGTATAATAGTCTAGGCATGTAATTTTGATGGGGGAATGGAAGTTACAACTACAGCATGAAGTATGGAAAGAGGGATCTTTCTTTTTTTCTCTTGAAATGTCTGTAATGCATTGTTTGTTCCGTTCACCGTATCGCTGTCTGTCCTCGCTGCTTCCTTCAGGCGTTAATCAAGCGTGCCTCGGTGGCTAGCTTCTGCATAGCAAAACTCACGAGTGTAATATGCATGATTCACTTTGTAAAGCAGTGTTGCAATGACTTCGCTTTGTCGTTAACTAATATAGTGCTTTTGCTGTCTTAAATATGAATAAAACTGGTTGTGGAAAAAATAACTGAATATGAATCTGCTAAAAGAATACTTATATGGTTTAATATTGTAGTCTCAATATGGTTCCTCATCCCAAGACTTGTGTTTGTTTTCACAGGACACATTTGGGGAGAGGGGGAGTTGTGTAAGTCATAATATTTTGGCATTCGGGATATTAGTGATATGTTGTTCGGATCTTGGAACCTTAGGTGATAACGCTTACAATTATTACTTTGCTATTTTATGGCTGTTTGTATTCGGCATTCTTATTATGTAAGCGTCTATTTGTCATCTGGTTGATTTGAATGGAAGCACCACACTCTCAGTTCCGGGAGCATCTCTCTCTCTCACTCTCTCTCTCTCTGCAATACGGACATTTCTGAAGAAATTTACCTATCGTAGAGACTGACATGGGCGAAATTTGGGAAAATTTCCAGTTTTTCCGGTCAACACCCTCTGATACAACCGCTGATTAAATATACTTGCTTCCTCTTTTTCATTGCCTCACTTCTCTAATAAATATCACCAAAATTTTTAACTCGTTTTCACTTAACATATTAAACGTGTAATACGCTCTCTTTTACCACCTTTCATGTGCTGTATGCATTATTTAAAAAAATATAAAAATACACTACTTGGAGCAGATTCGAACCGCTGTTCTTTGCATTTGTAATCTAGTGCCTTAACCACTACACCATGATCGTTGCTTGGTAAACGCTTAGTTGTTGGCATATTTGTTGTATTTGTATTTTATGTTCCCACTTCGACAATTTTTACTCTTTTTTCTCCGTTTAGCAGCTGTTTCTGACTTTCTCTTTCGGTGTCGCCCTTTATTTACACTATGCACTATTTCTATTCACAGCTTGTGCCCCTCTGCAATATCTTATTCAGATTAGACTTTCCTTCTTGGCCCTCAGTAAACATTTGATTGATTTAATTCTCATGCTCTCCATGGATGGAGCGCAGGAATGCCAGACTCAAAAAACAGGTGTACATTTACTTTCCTGACAGATAATACATGTATATGTAATTTGGCATTAATAAACTAAGTATACTACGAACGGCATATGCTATTTTTTTTGCACTTTAATGCGGCAATTGCACTTACATTGATATTTCACATATAAAGTGCAAAACTAATTCGTAAACTTTTTACTATTAATTAAAATCAAATTTGCAGAATGAGGGAGTAGGTCAAGTGAGTATAAGTCCTTAAAAGCCGGTTCATTTCTTTTGCAAGTCTATCCATCACGACTCTGGAACTCACTAAAGAAATAATAAACACTTCTGACCAGAGTATATACACTTGTTTATTAAAAACTAAATTCCAGTGTAACAGTTTCAACAGCGTAACGTTGTCTTCATCAGACACTAACTCTGTTCTTGCAATCGAGTGTCTGATGAAGACAACGTTACGCTGTTGAAACTGTTACACTGGAATTTAGTTTTTAATAAACAAGTGTATATACTCTGGTCAGAAGTGTTTATTATTTCATTTCTTTTCCATGAATATGTTCTTGCAATCGACTATTCGAGAAATTAAAACAATGAGAACATGGATGTGCACAGTACATCTGGAATAGCGGTAAGAACTGATTATTCGTTCTGTGTTTGTTCGTACATCAATTGTGCAACTGGTAGTTTTATATACAGGTATGTGTTACACAGGGGGAATGATATGTTGAAATGAGAATATATAATTCAAATAAATTCTTAATAATTGTAGTATATTTTAATTATATTTTATAATAAGAAATAATCAATTCTGATTACGACTTAGTTCATTATTTTATGGAAGTTCGTAAGACTGTGATGTACAAAATTCAAAATGAAATTCACCTATTGAACATCCCTGAATGTTATGGAAGTACAGAAGATTATTGAGTTAGACTAATAGAACATTCGGTTATCTGGATATTACCCTTTATTCGTCTTCCGGATGTAATCAGCTATCCGAATGTTCTATTATTATCCGTTCTATCCAGATATTATCCGTTATCTTAAATTTATAAATTACCCAGATAAATCCCTTATCCGGATATTATTCGACGTCCAGATATTATCCGTTATCCGCCATCCGGATATCATCCGTTATCTAGATCTTATCCGTCATCCGTTATCCGGATATTATCCGTCAGTCCGATATTATCCGTTATCCGGATATTATCCGTTATCTGTCATCCGTTTTGTTATTCGTCAACCGGATATTACAAATCCGGATAAGTTTCTATCCGGTATCAGAATAAAAAATTATCCAGATGTGGCCATCCCTAATCAGCATCGTCAGAAGCATACAGGAAACTAAATGTCTTCAAAGTCTGCTACACAAGAGCAGGTGCCGATCCAAGGGGCGATCATGGCGATTTTCCCCCAGAGAGGGAATCTTTCTTATTTTATATATAAATAAAACCCATTCCAGAGTTTGGAGCTCTTAGAAGTAGCTCTAAGCAGGAGTATTATCAACCACCGAACCCCCAGAAGTCCATCGAAGATCCGCCTCTGGACAAGAGAATGGGAAACACTTATAATTCGCATTCAGTTTGCACATCTCAACAAATAAACAATATTTTCATTCACTTTCAAATACTACCGCATTCTTCTGAAGTGTAAGCACTTTTTATGTTTAAAAATAGTTATTCATTTTTCAATAATTGTAAATGTTTATAAGTTCAGTAATTTACCATAAATAGAGTCAACTAGAAGTGTTTTTGTAACGAAGAAATAACAACATGAACTGTGAAATATCTTTTCACAAACTGTCGAGATTTGAGAGTCGACAAACTTTACTTTTTCGTTTACCGATTGCCTCGAAACCGCGGCAGCCAGAATTAGCCCAGAATACGGGAGTTATATTAAGAAAATGAAAATCTCAGGAAAATGCAGAAGTCTTTTAGTCTGAGAAAAAAAGGAATGAAATCTCTAATTTCTAGTTCTGTTAGTCTTGTAGCTCTTAGTCCGTACCAAAGTACTGATAGAAATATGGCCAATGAATTATGACTATTTTGTAGAACATTCCACTTTAATAACACAGGAAATTCATCTTCCGGCTTGCTTGGTTGTGAAGAGGTATAGAGTGTATTGGTATATTATGTAAAGTATGTGTGCTGTCGCTGATTTGTGTAACAATCAGAAACAGAAGTAAAAGGTAAACTACAGTAATAGTTTTCTGTTAATTTTTGTATTCAAGCGGAGGTGGAAAACCTACTTTTATCTTAACATTTTTTTTCTTAAAATTTCTATTCGGGTTCACACCCTTCCCCCTCAACATTGAATACGGAAATGTAGAACTTACTTAGAATTTGATTGTTTATTCCAGTATATTTCGAGCATCACTTCTCGGACCTGGGACTGTGATATGTCGATACATCGCTATCGTCGATATCTATATTATCATATATCAACATTCCATATTGCGAATATATGGACATGAATATATCATTCTAAATTTTCCAAATCGATATTCGGGGGCGGCGAGTTATAAGGGACCTCTAAGACTTTCGATGGATAAAGAAATTAAACTTACTTTTTACAATATTGTTTTCTAATCATAATATCTTTATTACCACAAATTGCAATGTAAATACATCCACTTGCAAATTTGCAATATTATATGGTATAATTGCTTAGGCACCAGAACTTTTCTGTTCCCTGAAAAAAGAAACAAAAAATCAGGTGCAAAAGCAAGTGCTTCGAACTTTGAACTAGAATTTACCATAAGAAAAAATTTTTATTTCTCTCTCTTGGAGATTTCCATCCCTTTTAGCCTTTGGGACCGCTCATTGACAAAACGTGCACTCATGATCGCTATATGCATTCATGCTCTTAGGCAGAGTCAGAGATTTTAAAAGGAAACGACTTTTTAATAATAATAATAATAATAATAATAATTATTATTATTATTATTATTATTATTATTATTATTATTATTATTATTATTATTATTATTATAAGAATGGGGTTTACAACTAGGGTCCCATTTCTTTATCTTGCATGGGAGGGCCGCAAGTCTGCTACGCCACTGGTGTCCCCTATTCTGTGTTTATCTCTTTTTCGTTTCGTTTAGCTATTTGTTTTTGTGCTGTTAGGCTTTTATATGAAGCCTTTATATTATATAACTCTTTCTTTTTATGAGTTTCTTTTTTTGGGTGGGGAGGGGGAAAGAGAAATGATTTCTTCTTTTATCAGTTTCTTACCACTCAGTTTGTTTGAACTGCTTAAGTAAGTCATTTTTTTAACTTTTGATGTCATCCGGGGGGCGCGGTGGCTCTGTGGTAGAGCGTTCACCTCTGGTGCTTGAGGTCCCGGGTTCGATCCCAGTCCCCGCCAAGTGAACTTTGTGGTGGACAAACACCGTGCTCGTGGGTTTTCTCGGGGTTCTCCCGTTTCCTCCCACTTTCTTCATTCCACCATTTCACTCATCTCTCATAATCACCGTCTCCTTTAGCCTAACCGGCATAACCGTGGGACGTAAAACTTAAAGATTTCATTTCATTTTGATGTCATCCAACTCCGTCACAATAATAAAATTGACATTCTAAACAATTTGTTTTAATCTCTTATTTGCAGTTTGCCACACTGATATATTTGTGACAAAATTGAGATTTAGTCCAACGCCTTTCGAATTTGCAACCAACCCAACCGAGGAGCGTTTTGGGTTGCCTGCTATTGCAGGAAAAGGAGAATTGCAGGTGGTAATGCACTTTTGGAGTTGTGTATACAAGGAGTTAGTATTGAAAAACACTGAGCGCACAACCAACAAGCAATACATCGCCGAGAGCAGGCATGCCGACGTCATCCATGCACTTGAAGTGGGTAACTACTATGTTGTGTGTTGTGTATCACATGCATAGTGTCTTGTGTTGTGACAATAACAGATTTGCACCAATCAGGAACAAGCTGACAAGGGACATCACCCAGGTGTCCGGCTCCGATTTCAGTGAAATTTTGTTTTCTGATAGAGGACATGTATGCATTATTTGTGATGACAGAAATTTTTACCATGATGCATGTTTTCTATTTTTTTACAATTTTTAAGAGTTGTGGTTATTAGAGATTACTGCAGAAGTCCCTTACTATCCTTTGTAAACGAAGTGTTAATGAAAGGAAAAACATGTAGATACGTATAAGGCCTAGGAGGAAGTCGTATGGTAGGTATGACCTTGACGGCAGCAATCTTTTAAACCCGCCATTTTGAATTAAGGTTAAGCTTTTTAAATGGGAATAGGGTAATACGGTACATAATTTCAGGCTAGAATTTAATCAGAAAAACAATGAAGTTAGTTTAAGATGCACACATTTGAGGAAAAGTTACAGGCATATTAATTGTTTATACTTGCTGTGTGCGTAAGTCCCTTACCTCAGCTTCTAACCCGCTTATTAATAATAATATATGAATAAAAGCTTCGGTGATACATATTATGCTTAGAGGCAAGTGTTACGGTAAGGGTAACCTTGACGGCAGCCATCTTGAAATCTGCCATTTTGAATTAAAGTGGTTTTGAAAAATGAAAACAGTAGCATGTGACACCTCACTTTAATAGCATTTTTTTTCTAAAAGCCAATGGTATGCTTACTTTTTTCTATAGTTAACCAGTATGAATTTAGGACTGCTTCTAATGTGCACCAAACGTCCATTATTCGATCTTTTAAATTGGCAACACTTCTAATTTTCACCACATGTTTTAAGATTCCAATTGGCACTTTGTAATTGTTGCCATGGCTCATGTTTTCTAAATTTATTACACTTTTTAAGAATTGCGATTTGTCAGTTCGTGAATAGAGTTGGGGTAAGAATCCAGCAATGTTTCTGAATTTTGAAGACTTGCAATGTAATTATTTATTTCCAATACCTGCCCTTCAAAAACTCGTTTCCTGACATGAGTCGTTGCACAACGAATCAACTTCAACTTTGCATTCAGGTAAAGATGTAGCTTGTAATGGATAGTACATGAGACGAGAAATAAAATGAAAATTCATTCCAAAAAGGAAAACGAAATATTATTGTTCTGTAATTCAATGCTCTTTTGTTTGTTTTATATTTATTTCTTTATTGTTTACTTATTTATTTATTTTCTATGGCAGTTTTTAGGTAGTCAGACAAGAATGTAAATCGTTTTCTAGCGATTGTTGTCGAAGGTTCATATTTGTAAAATTTATAATAAGTTTTGATCGGAAACTTGATTAAGTTACACCTCTTTATAAACAAGTTACCTGTTTTCATATTATGTTCATGGTAGTGATTGGAAAAACGATTCAACTCTCAGATTCGCCGCTAAGTAGTTCACTCACTAAAATGAATCCGTTCATTTGAAGGCTCAGTGACTCGCTTATATTTTTACAACCGGGAGAAAGGAATGTTAAAACATAAAATCGTATTATCAGATCAAATTCAATTAACAGATGTAATGTACGAAAAAGCGTGATTCAAATGCAAAATCAAACAATTTGGATCAAATAAAAGTATTAATAATAAATCTAAAAATACAATAAGAGTGCAATATATATATATAGGATACGAGCCCGCTTATTTTTAGTAAAGAGTTTACATTCCGAGTTTCATATTTCTAACTTAACAGCATCGTGATAAACTTTTTTCAAATGGCCACCGCTCACCCCCATCTCTTAAGAACCAATGAAATGAAAAAATCGAGTTCGAGGTTAGTGTTAACTATATCTATAATTTCATTTAAACGGTTCAATTGTTTTCTTGTGATATAAAATAGATTTATTCTGTCAATAATATAATATTGCGTTTAAGAATTTTTGAAATACACAGTCGTAATAAGGGCGTCGGCCTCAACTCCCTAATCTTCTGTACTTCCATAACATTCAGGGATGTTCAATAGGTGAATTACATTTTGAATTTTGTACATCACAGTCTTACGAATTTCCATAAAATAATGAACTAAGTCGTAATCAGAATTGATTATTTCTTATTATAAAATATAATTAAAATATACTACAATTAATAAGAATTTATTTGAATTATATATTCTCATTTCAACATATCATTCCCCCTGTGTAACACATACCTGTATATAAAACTACCAGTTGCACAATTGATGTACGAACAAACACAGAACGAATAATCAGTTCTTACCGCTATTCCAGATGTACTGTGCACATCCATGTTCTCATTGTTTTAATTTCTCGAATAGTCGATTGCAAGAACATATTCATGGAAAAGAAATGAAATAATAAACACTTCTGACCAGAGTATATACACTTGTTTATTAAAAACTAAATTCCAGTGTAACAGTTTCAACAGCGTAACGTTGTCTTCATCAGACACTCGATTGCAAGAACAGAGTTAGTGTCTGATGAAGACAACGTTACGCTGTTGAAACTGTTACACTGGAATTTAGTTTTTAATAAACAAATGTATATACTCTGGTCAGAAGTGTTTATTATTTCTTTAGTGAGTTCCAGAGTCGTGATGGATAGACTTGCAAAAGAAATGAACTGGCTTTTAAGGACTTATACTCACTTGACCTACTCCCTCATTCTGCAAATTTGATTTTAATTAATAGTAAAAAGTTTACGAATTAGTTTTGCACTTTATATGTGAAATATCAATGTAAGTGCAATTGCCGCATTAAAGTGCAAAAAAAATAGCATATGCCGTTCGTAGTATACTTAGTTTATTAATGCCAAATTACATATACATGTATTATCTGTCAGGAAAGTAAATGTACACCTGTTTTTTGAGTCTGGCATTCCTGCGCTCCATCCATGGAGAGCATGAGAATTAAATCAATCAAATGTTTACTGAGGGCCAAGAAGGAAAGTCTAATCTGAATAAGATATTGCAGAGGGGCACAAGCTGTGAATAGAAATAGTGCATAGTGTAAATAAAGGGCGACACCGAAAGAGAAAGTCAGAAACAGCTGCTAAACGGAGAAAAAAGAGTAAAAATTGTCGAAGTGGGAACATAAAATACAAATACAACAAATATGCCAACAACTAAGCGTTTACCAAGCAACGATCATGGTGTAGTGGTTAAGGCACTAGATTACAAATGCAAAGAACAGCGGTTCGAATCTGCTCCAAGTAGTGTATTTTTATATTTTTTTAAATAATGCATACAGCACATGAAAGGTGGTAAAAGAGAGCGTATTACACGTTTAATGTGTTAAGTGAAAACGAGTTAAAAATTTTGGTGATATTTATTAGAGAAGTGAGGCAATGAAAATGAGGAAGCAAGTATATTTAATCAGCGGTTGTATCAGAGGGTGTTGACCGGAAAAACTGGAAATTTTCCCAAATTTCGCCCATGTCAGTCTCTACGATAGGTAAATTTCTTCAGAAATGTCCGTATTGCAGAGAGAGAGAGAGTGAGAGAGAGAGATGCTCCCGGAACTGAGAGTGTGGTGCTTCCATTCAAATCAACCAGATGACAAATAGACGCTTACATAATAAGAATGCCGAATACAAACAGCCATAAAATAGCAAAGTAATAATTGTAAGCGTTATCACCTAAGGTTCCAAGATCCGAACAACATATCACTAATATCCCGAATGCCAAAATATTATGACTTACACAACTCCCCCTCTCCCCAAATGTGTCCTGTGAAAACAAACACAAGTCTTGGGATGAGGAACCATATTGAGACTTCAATATTAAACTATGTAAGTATTCTTTTAGCAGATTCATATTCAGTTATTTTTTCCACAACCAGTTTTATTCATATTTAAGACAGCAAAAGCACTATATTTGTTAACGACAAAGCGAAGTCATTGCAACACTGCTTTACAAAGTGAATCATGCATATTACACTCGTGAGTTTTGCTATGCAGAAGCTAGCCACCGAGGCACGCTTGATTAACGCCTGAAGGAAGCAGCGAGGACAGACAGCGATACGGTGAACGGAACAAACAATGCATTACAGACATTTCAAGAGAAAAAAAGAAAGATCCCTCTTTCCATACTTCATGCTGTAGTTGTAACTTCCATTCCCCCATCAAAATTACATGCCTAGACTATTATACAATTCCATTACACTTAATCCAGAGCCTTCAAACAACTCTCTTCTACGAAAGGGAACGTAGAACATTACACTTATAGATATACAATACATAGACAGTTAAGTAGTAATAGATGAACGCAATTAACCCCACGTAATATCGATTGTCTAAATACACACTGGTTTCAAACAATTAGACACATAACAAACATTCGCAACACCATTATAACCTATCATATGTTAATTCCACTTTACAAGTGTCAGAATGAAAACCGTAGACTGACCGTGGAATGAAAACCGTAGAAAATAAAATGATTTAAAAAAAATTACAATTATGAACGCAAGTTAGTGAAGGAAACAATGACGGTCAATGAAAAGAAGATGATCCGATGTCGGATTTCGAGAAATAACTTGATAATGATATGAAAACAGAATTTTATAAAAGGAATGGTTATGATGCGCTAGACACAACATAGTTGCCTGTTTCGTCTCGTCATACGAAAATATCTCGTTTTAGAGAGGCGAGAAAAAGGCTGTGTTTCGTCTTGTGCAGTGGCGGATCTAGTTCGGGGGCGGGGGGCCTAGGCCCCCCACTTTCAGATTGACGAAAATATTTTAAGCTATTATTTATATAATTTTGAAAATTTATAGTAAGGTCATGATATACTTATCATTGTCTAAATTCAGACAGTCCCCCCCAGTTTTAAACTTCTAGATCCGCCACTGGTTCCGTGGCTATTCCGGTATCAACTCGTGTTTCCGAAACGAGACAAATTGTTATCTAGTCTCCTTTCGTCTAATTTTCTTTCGTAAACCTCATAATAATAGAAGTAAAATTCGAAGCCATGCGGACTCGAAATGTACAAGTTTACAACGGACAACAGAGGGCTATGGAATGCTTTCAAGACATTTGAAACGCGACGAGTCCATACAACGACCTGTCACGTCTCTTCTAGGAAAACGAGACGAGACAGACGCTTTGTCTCGTCTCGTCTCGGATTTAACAAGGCCTATATTGTCTCGCTCATGATGAACTGGAAGCTTCTCACCAGAGATGAAGTAAATCGAGTAGATCGTGGGCAGTGGGTCAACAGGACGTGACACACTGCAACCCACCATCCGCAGTGACCCACCATAAACCAGCGACCTGCCATAACCTACATACCCATTACGACCCACCAACACACTCTGCTTAGTCCATTATGTATAGCATCCTGTAAAAGCGTCTGTCTCGTCTCGTATTCCTAGACGAGACGTGACAGGTCCTTGTCTGGACTCGTCGCATTTTAAATGTCTTGAAAGCATTCCATAGCCCTCTCTTGTCCGATTATCAATTCTAACTTGTAAACTTCGTTACATTTCGAAGTCGCATGGCTTCCAATTTTACTTCTATTATTATGAGGTTTACGAAAGAAAATTACACGAAAGGAGACGCGATAACAATTTGTCTCGTTTTGGAAAGACGAGATGACACTGGGATAGCCTTGAGACGAGACACAAGCTTCGTCTCGCATCACTAAAAAGAGGCAATTTAAAATGAAGAGAAGAAACAGGCTATCATGTTGTGTCTAGTGCATCATAATAATTTCTTTTATAAAGTTCTGTTTTCATTTCAATATCAAATTATTTCTCGACTTTCGACATCGGATCATGTTTCATTGACCGTCACGGTTCCGGAAACTTAGGTGATAATGCTTGCAATTATAACTTTGATGTTTTATAGTTGTTTGTATTCCGCATTCTCATTATGTAAGCGTCCATTTGTCAACTCGTTGATTTGAATGGAAGCACCTCACTCTTAGTTCCGGGAACATCTCTCTCTCTCTCTCTCTGTCTCTCTCTGTCTCTGTCTCTCTCTTTCCGTTTCAGAGGTGATGATAGAGGAGGGCAAGATTGCATAAAAATTTTACGGCATTTCTGGCAAGATGGTTTCTGCAATAGGCACATTTCTGAAGAAATTTGCCTATCGTAGAGACTCACATTGCGAAATTCGGGAAAATTTGCAGTTTTTCAGATTACCACCCTCTGATACATACCCCTGATTAAATATACCTGCTTCTTCGTTTTCATTGATTCACTTCTCTAATAAATTTCACCGAAATTTTTAACTCTTTTTCACTTAACGTATTAAAAGGATAATACGCTCTCTTTCACCACATCTCATATGCTCTATGCATTATTTTTTTAAAAAAAACTAAAAAAGTATATACTCCTTGGAGCAATTCGAACCGCCATCCTTTGGATTTGTAATCTAGCGCCTTAACCACTACACGAAGATCGTTGTTTGGTAAACGTTTAGTTCTTGGAATATATGTTCACATTTAACACACAAATATAGTCAACGTCTTGCGAATAAAATGAGAAAAATAAACACACTGCTGAAAGGGACTGCACTTATTTAATATAAAAACAGATTTACACGTGACGTTTCGATCTTCTAGCCAAGATCCTCATCAGACGTTCACTGAGTTATACAAAAAAAACTACTTAAGTATATATACACAATTCATCTCCCTATCTGCTCTCTTATTAGCCCGTTCAAACAGCCAATCAGAAGCGTGGAAATTTATCTGAACTCACCAATGGAACAACATAACATTCTACCAGAAAGAAACAACAAGGAGCAAGCAACCATTGAATACATTAATTCATATACATTTTTCTGTATTTATCAATAACATTTCTCCATTCTTTATTAATGCTGATACCTTTGGTCCAATTCATTAAGTTTACATCCCCTTCCTTTTCTATCCACCAGGTCTCTTTCCACTTTCTCGGCCATAATCTTTTTTCCCGTTCCAGCACAATAAAATTCTTCCCAGTTCACATCATGTCCCTTTTCTTTTACATGTTTAAAGATTGCGTTAGTTTCTCTGAGATAGATTTCCACGCTTCTGCTTGGCTGTTTGAAAGGGCCAATGAGAGAGCAGATAGGGAGATGAATTGTGTATATATACTTAAGTAGTTTTTTGTATCACTCAGTGTACGTCTGATGAGGATCTTGGCTAGAAGATCGAAACGTCACGAGTAAATGTGTTTTTATATTAAATAAGTGCAGTCTTGTTCAGCAGTGTGTTTATTTTTCTCATATGTTCGCATTGGCATTTTATGTTCCCACTTCGACAATTTCTACTTTCTTTTTCTCCGTTTTCTCTGTATTGATATAATTATCATATTCTAGATGGTTAGAGTGCAGGAATGTAGTGGCTAAGACGCTAGATTGAAAAAATAAAGGACGTATGTTCGAATCCACTACAAGCAGAATGATTTTTTAATAATGCATACAGCACGTGAGAGGTGGTAAAAGAGAACGTATTACCCATTTGAAATGTTAAGTGAAAACTTGGTAAAAATTCCACTGACATTTATTAGAGAAGTGATGCAATGAAAATGAGGAAACAAGTATATCTAATCAGGGGTATGAATCAGAGGGCGATGATCGATAAAACGATATTTTTCCGAATTTCACACATGTGAGTCTGTACAATAACAAAATTCTTCAGCAATGTGCGTATTACACAGACCATCATATTCCACCGATTGCGCTAGCCAAAGTTAGTTTAACAATAGCAAATGGTGTAGTGTTTTTTCCTTAGAACGATAAATTAAAATGTGCATACTGCAGATGAACGAAGTGTTTCGAATGTCCTAGTAATTTCATTGCCCTTTCCCAATTAACATGCGTAAATCGTCTCTATCATGATACAAGTATTCGCGTCCATTTTCTTAAGGATTGCTCATTTAGTATGAGAAGTCACTCTTTGATCCTTCACGATTGCTTTGAAAATAAAATAACTTGAAAAGGATTTGAAGCTATATTGATTATCTATATTACTTACAAATCCAACACTTCACCCCTACATTATCTTCTCATGCAACATCATAAGCTAAATATTGTTAAGTTCAGGCCCTGATGTTTGGAAGGAACCGGTAATGTTCGTGTAATGATATTTCCACTAAAGTGCATTCCGAAGTTAATTTATTCCATGATCTGGAGACCATTTAGTGCCCATTAATAAACTAAATAACATACAATGGAGTAAAATTACAGAAATGATATCGTATTAAACAGTTACTTCGCTGAGAAGTTCAATAGTACAATAATAATAATAATAATAATAATAATAATAATAATAATAATAATAATAATAATAATAATAATAATAATAATAATAATAATTTTCATCGGTTCTGCGCGGAAAGTGAGAATTAAATCAATCACATGTGTAGTCAAGGTAAGGAGAAAAGCCTAAACTGAATAAGACATTGAAGCGGGTCACAAGCTGGGAATAAGATTAGTGCATGGTGTAAATAAAGGACGACACCGAAAGAGAAATCGGGAAACAGCAGGCAAACGGATAAAAAAGAGTCGAAATTTTTGAAGTGGAAACATAAAATACAAATACGAATAGGAATGAGCACGAGTCGAGCCAAAATTCGACTCGACTCGAGTTCAATTCGAGCGAGTCAAAGGTAATTTTCTTGAGTTGAGTTCTGAGCTAAGTCGCTGTTTTCGAGGTCGAGTTTCGAGTTGAGTCGAGTTTGATAATGGCTCGCTCGCTCGTTCAGCTCGTTTTAACTCGTTTTAAAATAATGGCCTGATTAGACTGGAAAGCGAAAGCCATGAGAAATGTAAGCAGTAATGTGGAATACTTTTAGTGTTAGTAGAGGGGTGGCACCTGACCCCCGGTAGCTGAAAAATCGCCTTTTTTCCAGGGTCTCCTGAGAGCAAGGACTCAATTTTCCAGTGTCTCACGATACACTATGACCCACGCACCGTCCACCCACGATCTTTTACGACCTCCATTTTAGGGGTGTATTTGTTCCCTTTTATGAGCACTTTTTAGGGGTGTATTCATTCTCTTTTATGAGCATATTTTCCAACCCCTATTTTAACATAGCAGAAATTACACTGAGACTATGAACACACAGCAGAACAGATAATACATAAGAATACGTAACATAGCAAGGGTGAACTCATTAACTTTTATGAGCATATTTTTCAACCCTATTTTAACATAGCAGATAACACATAAGATTACGAACACATATAAGAGCAGATAACACATAGCACTATTTTAACATAGCAGGTAACACATAAGATTACGAAAACATAGAAGAGCAGAAGACTACGTAACATAGCAAGGGTGTACTCGTACCCTTTTATGAGCACATTTTCCAACCCCTATTTGAACACATAAGATTACGAACACATAGCATAGCAGATAATACATAAGATTACGAACACATAGAAGAGCAGATAACACATAAAAGTACGTAACATAGCAAGGGTGTATTCAATCTCTTTTATGACCACTTTTTCCACCCCTTATTTTACCATAGCAGAAATTACGAACACACAGCAGAGCAGAGAATACATAAGATTCATTCCCTTTTATGAGCACTTTTTAAGGGGTGTGCTCGTTCTCTTTTATGATCACTTTTCCAACCCCTATTTTACCATAGCAGAAATTACATGAGATTCATTTTTTTCAACCCCTATTTTAGCAGACAATGAAAACCTAAGTAACATAGCAAAGGGGGTGTACATAAGACTACGAACACACATAGTAGGGCTGTATTCATTCCACCCCTATTTAAACATAGCAGAACTAGTAAAAGAGTATGGCTTATTTTCCAACCCCTATTTTAACATAGCAGAAATTACGAACACAAAGCAGAAACATTTACATTTCCGATTCGATACGCCCCTTTGAACCGATTTGGATAAAACGAGGTATATGGAAGTTTTCGGACATGCTGATTACGAATACCATTTCTATTTTTAGCTGGGTCTTATATTTCATGTGGGATACGCCCTTTCTATGACAATTTTAATCGATTTGGATGAAACTCGGTATATGGGGGTTTTGGAACATGCTGATTACGAATATCATACTTATTTTTACCTGGGTCTTATGGTTCATGTGGGATACGCCCTTTCTATGATAATTTTAATCGATTTGGATGAAACTCGGCCATTTTACCTTCTTCCCTTTTTTCTGCTTAGTACAAAACTGATTAGGTCACCCAAATTTATTCCTCCTTCGGTTTCCTTTTTGTCGTTGGTGCTCCATTTTTTTGTTGGTACATGAAAAAATAGTCCATCCAAATTTTATTCGTTCTTCACTTCTTTTTCTTATTTTGCTTGGTACAAAAGTGAATAGGTCACACACATTTATCTCTTCGTTTGTTTAAATAGTACAACATGGTCTAGAAATTCTGAGCTAGTTAAAAATTGATTGCTTTGTTTATTTGTGTAGCTCTTTTCTGTTTGGTACAAATTCTAAGTCGGTTAAAAATGGTCTCGTTGGCACAAAAAGAAATAGGACACCCCCAATAAATGGCAGGAAAAAACTATAGAATGCTGATCCTTCTTCATTTTTTCTGCTTAGTACAAACTGAATAGGTCACCCAAATTTATTCCTCCTTCGGTTTCTTTTTTGTCGCTGGTGCTCCATTTTTTTGTTGGTACATAAGAAAATAGTCCATCCAAATTTTATTCGTTCTTCACTTCTTTTTCTTATTTTACTAGGTACAAAACTAAATATTCTACCCAAATTTATTCCTTCATTTATTTGATTAATGGCCCTTCACTTTTTCCAGTTTGTACATAAGGAAATAATCCAATCAAATTTTTCTGGTTCGAACAAAACTAAACACTCCATCCAAATTTGAGTATTACAAAATGAAATGAAATTCTGAGTTAGTTACAAAATAGTCTTTCTTGCTTCAAAATTGGAAATCTCACTCAAGAGATCTGCAAATTTGAATAGGTCACTCAAATTCACCCCTTCGTTTGTTTAAATATTAGAACATGGTCTAGAAAAAATGGCATTTCTCATTGGTACAATATTCCCTCGTTTATTTAATTAGTCAAGAAGAGTTAAAACAGACCTTAGCACAAAAAGGCACATAAATTCTGAGGTAGTTGAAATGGCATTTCTCGTTGATAGAAAATTGAGTAGGTTCCCTTTGTTTCTTTAAATTCTCAGCTAGCAAAAATGGCATATCTTTTCTTTCTTTTTCGTTAGTCCATCAAAATTATTTTTTCCTTTATTTTAAATAACCCAAAAATGTACAGAAATTCTGAGCTAGTTAAAAAATGGCGTTGTTTTGATTTTTTCTCGTTAGTACAATAGCAAATAAGTCACTAAAATTTATTCATTCTTCACTTTTTCTGCTTGGAACAAAAAAAATTAATAGGTTACAGAAATCTCTTGCTGGCTCCGTTTACGAGTTATTAAGGCTTAAATATTTGACCTTTGACCTCGAAAGTCAGTACTTTTTTTCACATGTACTAGTTGATGACCTATTACTAGATTTGAAAAGCGCACCTCAATATGTGAATCCATTTTCGAGTCATTAGGTTTTAAGTATTTTGACCTTTGACCAGGATGGTCATTATTTTGGAACTTCTAGTAGTTGATGACCAATTACTAAATGTGGAAACACCACCTCAAAATTTGGCTCCGTTTTCGAGTTATTAGATTTTAAGTATTTTGACCTTTGACCTCGATGGTCATTATTTTTGGAACTTGTAGTAGTTGATGACCAATTACTAAATGTGAAAACACCACCTCAATATGTGGATCCATTTTCGAGTTATTAGGTTTTAAGTATTTTCACCTTTGACCTCGATCGTCATTATTTTGGAACTTGTGGTACATGATGACCAATTACTAAATGTGGAAACAGCACCTGAGTATGTGGGTCCATTTTCGAGTTATTAGGTTTTAAGTATTTTGACCTTTGACCTCGGTGGTCATTATTTTGGGACATGTGGTACCTGATGACCAATTACTAAATGTGAAAACACCACCTCAATTTGTGGCTCCGTTTTCGAGTTATTAGGTTTTAAGTATGTTGACCTTTGACCTCGATGGTCATTATTTTGGAACTTGTAGTAGTTGATGGCCAATTACTAAATGTGGAAACACCATCTCAATATGTGGCTCCGTTTTTAGTTATTAGGTTTTAAGTATTTTGACCTTTGACCAGGATGGTCATTATTTTGGAACTTGTAGTAGTTGATGACCAATTACTAAATGTGGAAACACCACCTCAATATGTGGCTCGGTTTTCGAGTTATTAGGTTTTAAGTATTTTGACCTTTGACCTCGATGGTCATTATTTTGGGACATGTGGTACCTGATGACCAATTACTAAATGTGAAAACACCACCTCAATATGTGGCTCCGTTTTCGAGTTATTAGGTTTTAAGTATGTTGACCTTTGACCTCGATGGTCATTATTTTGGAACTTGTAGTAGTTAATGACCAGTTACTAAATGTGGAAACACCACCTGAGTATGTGGATCCATTTTCGAGTTATTAGGTTTTAAGTATTTTGACTTTTGACCTCGATGGTCATCATTATGGAACTTGTAGTACCTGATGACCAATTACTAAATGTGGAAACACCACCTCAATATGTGGATCCGTTTCCGAGTTATTAGGTTTTAAGTATTTTGACCTTTGACCTCGATGGTCATTATTTTTGGAACTTGTAGTAGTTGATGACCAATTGCTAAATGTGGAAACACCACCTCAATATGTTGCTTCGTTTACGAGTGATTGGGTTTTAAGTGTCGTAAAAAGGGCGTATCCCACAAACTATAAGACCCAGGTAAAAATAAAAATGATATTCGTAATCAGCATGTCCGAAAACCCCCATATACCGAGTTTCATCCAAATCGATTAAAATTGTCATAGAAAGGGCGTATCCCACATGAAATATAAGACCCAGCTAAAAATAGAAATGGTATTCGTAATCAGCATGTCCGAAAACTTCCATATACCTAGTTTTATCCAAATCGGTTCAAAGGGACGTATCGAATCGGAAATGTAAATGTTTCTGCTTTGTGTTCGTAGTTTCTGCTATGTTAAAATAGGGGTTGCAAAATAAGCCATACTCTTTTACTAGTTCTGCTATGTTTAAATAGGGGTGGAATGAATACAGCCCTACTATGTGTGTTCGTAGTCTTATGTACACCCCCTTTGCTATGTTACTTAGGTTTTCATTGTCTGCTAAAATAGGAGTTGAAAAAAATGAATCTCATGTAATTTCTGCTATGGTAAAATAGGGGTTGGAAAAGTGATCTTAAAAGAGAACGAGTACACCCCTTAAAAAGTGCTCATAAAAGGGAATGAATCTTATGTATTCTCTGCTCTGCTGTGTGTTCGTAATTTCTGCTATGGTAAAATAAGGGGTGGAAAAAGTGGTCATAAAAGAGATCGAATACACCCTTGCTATGTTACGTACTTTTATGTGTTATCTGCTCTTTTATGTGTTCGTAATCTTATGTATTATCTGCTATGCTATATGTTCGTAGTCTTATGTGTTCAAATAGGGGTTGGAAAATGTGCTCATAAAAGGGTACGAGTACACCCTTGCTATGTTACGTAGTCTTCTGCTCTTATATGTGTTCGTAATCTTATGTGTTATCTGCTATGTTAAAATAGGGTTGAAAAATATGCTCATAAAAGTTAATGAGTTCACCCTTGCTATTTTACGTATTCTTTTGTATTATCTGTTCTGCTGTGTGTTCATAGTCTCAGTGTAATTTCTGCTATGTTAAAATAGGGGTTGGAAAATATGCTCATAAAAGAGAATGAATACACCCCTAAAAAGTGCTCATAAAAGGGAACGAGTACACCCCCTTAAAAAGTGCTCATAAAAGGGAACAAATACACCCCTAAAATGGAGGTCGTAAAAGATCGTGGGTGGACGGTGCGTGGGTCATAGTGTATCGTGAGACACTGGAAAATTGAGTCCTTGCTCTCAGGAGACCCTGGAAAAAAGGCGATTTTTCAGCTACCTTGGGTCAGGTGCCACCCCTCTACTGTGTTGCTCATGACACGGGTGCATCTCGTCTCGTAATTTTAGTGCATCTCGTCTCGTCTAGATAACGAGAGGACAAGAGTTTTTTATTATTATTACGTGATAGCCTCAAATATCGTAACCACCAATATAAGTATATACTGTAGTTCTTAAAATCAAGGCTGAGATCTGCACGGTCGAATTCTTGAGCCCAAGCAGAAGACCAACCCGGGTAGTGATATCGACCGGCTCGGCTCGTATGAACTGAGCGAACAGCTCGAGTTGGCTTGATTGGGATGAGCCATCGGCTCGGCCCAATCGAGCCGATGACCTGAGCCGGCACAGTTGGCACGAGCCATCGACTCGGCTCAATTGAGCCGGTGGTTCGAGCTTTATCGGTTGGGATGGGTCACCTACTCGGCTCATGTGAACCGGTTCGAGCCAGCTAAGTTAAAACAAGTCCATCAGCATGGTACGTCTCAGCTCAACTAAGCCAATGGCTCAAATCGGCTCGGTTGGGTGAGCTGTTGGCTCGGCTCACTTGTCGGTTCGGTTGGTAGTGAATGAGCTGTAAACCGAGCCGCTCGAGCCGTTGAGAAGCCTAAACCCGGTCCCAGCTGTTTTGAACATGTTTGGCTGAAGCCTATAACTTTTAACAATTATTGGCTCGAGCCCGAATACTTGAACCTTCGGAATTAAAACCCAGAACGTGACCGATATTATTGTCTCCTGAAGACTTCTCGACGACCGAGATCGACAATCAATTAGCTTTTACTATTCAGATACAAACCGCATATCTTTTAAAGATTATACACGGTTTTGATATAATAATAATAATAATAATAATAATAATAATAATAATAATAATAATAATAATAATAATAATAATAATAATAATGGCATTAAAATTTTTAAACTTGCCCTAAAGTTTGGCAAAACTTACTTAAAAGTAGAGATTTCGGGGAAAGGATTCAGTATGGCTTCAGTAACCTTTAGTATCATTCTATGTTAAAATTATTCATCACGGATACAAGTCAGAGCTGTAGTGTACCATCCTTGCAAATACAGTCCATGTTTCCCTGTATGTATGTGTACTTTTGTCCACACCTCAGTTGTCTACTCGGCCGGGCCTATAGTGATTCCAGGCCCTGCAATGTCTGCATATTCTGCTTGTTGCTGTACCGTCGCACCAAAACACCATGTCCGGAGGTGTTCCTTCGCCTTGCTCCCCGACGCTGAAGTGGATAATCCCCATTTTCCAGCTCTCACCCCACCGTTCGTGCGTAAGCCCTACGATACACGTCATCGTACATACGTCTGTGTCACTTTGCACTGCCCCTACCATGTCTGCTTTGGTGACTCTTCGTCTTTCTGTGTGAAGTCCCCTTGCGCAGTTCCCTCTCCGCCATTCGGTTTGCACCATCGTTTCCCTTGGTCTGATTTTAATTCTTTTGTTTTGGACTGACGTCAATATCTCTCTTCGTTCGGGAGATATTCTACTTCGCCGACCGTGTGCGGTGCTCTTTCGCCCGGTTCCTGCTGGACCACGCCGTCTTTGTCGACCTATGTTTACATGGGCTTGTTTCCTTGTTTTCAGTTGTGGAATCACCTCCTGACGTGTCTTCCCTCCACGTCATATCCACAACTTCGTTGTTGGTCATCTGGTGGTTATGCAACTACACATAGCGGATATGAAGTTGTCCAACATTTCGTCTCTGTTTGAGATCCTGACATGGCACACACGATTTATGGTTGTCAGGTGGGAAACCTATCCATTAACCTATTTTGACGTCTCTTTCCTTGACATATTTTCCAGGAATCCCTACGTACCTGTGGGGAATTCCTTTCGCACGGATTTCACTATTGTGACATAAACATTTTTGCATAGAGCAGGTTTGGTTTCTTTGGGAGGACCAAGCCGCCTTTGACCTATCACTCACACTCGTGGCGCTATAACGGTCTAAAGTTCCTTTTACCCCGTTTTCGGCGGCCTATAACTCCGAAACTAAGCACTTTTGACCCCAGGTTCATAGAACTTTTTTTTCTTGTTTTGATGTAAGGAATCACCTCCCGTAGTTTTTCGGTGGAGTTTCCAATCACCCTGTATAGTTAGGATTAGTATATGAACAGTAAGAATTTGATTAATCTGCTCCTTCTATACCTGTCTTCTGAAACTTTAACTGCCTGATATGAATAATGGGAATGATTTACACAATTTACTTTTACGATGAATTTAATGTAAAAGATTTAAGAAAACACGGTATATATTATTTTGGTAATTAAAATTTTGTTTCCTTGATTTGAAGACAGTTCGTAGTAAAGCCAACAATATTGAGCGTTAAATCACTCGAATATATCGAAGAGAAACTCCGTTTGATTATGCAACTTTCTTTACTTGGTCCTGAAAGCCTTTACATGGGTGGGAGTTTTTTTGAACATGACTGTACAGTTGTAAACTCAGAATAGCTGACACCTCCTCCGTTTCCAAGAAAGAATGTGTCCTGGAACTTTTGACTCCTCCTGTATAAGCCACAGTGTAAAAACTTAAAATAAAAGCAAACACTTTATTTTCGCTGAGGGGTAAAACGCTCACCTTGTTTAAGATATATTTCTAAATTTAAAACTGCTTCACTGGATTATATACACATCGTTTATTGGATTAGAGCTTAAAGAATCTTAGTTAAGATCGTGTAACGCACCATCAGATTTCACAACTAAAAGTGAAAGATGTAAAATTTTATGTGCATGTGCAACCGTTACCTGAAGCGCGCTTCATTGTTCTCCATCTATTGAGAGCATTATTACGTAAATCAGAATTTCGTTTTACGGAAATTTTGGATTTGATAGTGTGGTAGCTTTTAGTGTAGTGGGCATAAGAATTATAATAAAACGTAAAACTGCGGTGTCTTTCTGTTATTGTGTGTGGAAGAACAAATCTGGTTGTGATAAATGTACTACAGGTTGTGTTTTCGAGTTATATAGAGAGAGTTTCTGTGAAATTCGAAGTGTGGATGATATAACACATCATGTCGTTAAGTGTACATCCTGATTCCATAATTGAAATACTCATATCTAATCTGCAGAAGGAAATTAACAGTGGAAATTCTATAAATGAGCTCTGCGTGTGTTGTTTAACAGATTCTACCACGAAGTACTGTATTCAGGGTAATGAACTAGGTGAAGATGTAATAACCCGTAGTATATTCGACATATTTTCTGTGGAGGTAAGTAATTTTAGTTTTCAATAAGTGCATAGATCAACACGAATGTAATTATATTCTATATCAATTTCGAAAACAAATGGAGTGGAAGTGAAGTTAGTATTCGGTTTGTTTTCTATGTTATATTTGTATGAAACTTAACAAATATTAATTACAACCTAGTTTCATTTGCAGCAACCTTTCAAATTAATTCGTTTCAGCCATGAACTTCTTATAGGCCTATTACGTTTTACATTTTAATTACAATTACTGACGCTAAGAAGAATAGGAGTTATTAATGCTGTAATTAAAGAATATTGAATATTGACCAGATATGCGAAAGTCTGAAACGAAAAGCTAGGAATTATTATTAGTTGGATGGTTGAATTGGGGAGTTAGCTTTCCTTTCAGCACCAAAGTTATATAAGGGCAGTAAAATGCTTAGTAACCGTGAAACTCTGCTAAGCTACAAGTGCGCACCATGAAAATAGCAACCAGAGGCAGGGTAGGGATCCAATCTTTAGTAGTGGTCGAGGATTAGATTGACGTGAATGTATCTGGACAGTTGAACAATGTCTCATCGTCGAATATGACAACAATTCCAGCAGCCTTCCGTATTTGACCGAGAAGAATTGTGATGTTTCGCACTGCGTATTATTCTTCTGGGACGTTGGTATCTGTTTTGAACGGATTACAGCCACAGTGTTGCTATCTTCAGGAAAAAATACACAACAACTTGCACGATTCAAACGGCTGCTTCATACCGCGAACCGAAAGGACTGACTTCTTGTACGCATAAATAGGGCTGATCAGTGGGTAACATTCGCAACGCTGGTGCATGAATTCTGAGTTGACGTGCAGCGAACAGCGTCGCTAGTTACACCTCAGCGTTGTCTGGCTGGGCGAGGAGTATTTACACGGGGTCCATTCCACAGTTTCCTTTGATCATACACGTGTGCTGCTACAATGATGCTGTGAACATCGCACATGGTAAGAAGAATAGCACGGTATTTTCTCGAACAAATTCCACTTCTGTTTCTGTGTTTAGCAACATAATGGCTGCATCCGTGTCTGCCTGTACCTTAATAAGAAACTGGGTGGTTTGAATTAGGGATGGCCACAAATTTCCGGTTCTGGAACGGATTCCAGATCTAGATCCGAAAACGCGGTTCCAGAACCGGTTCCAGACCTGGATCCAAAAACCCGATTCCAGAACCGGATCTTAGGAACCGGTTCCAGACCTCATTCCGAAAGCTCCCAAAGACCCGTAAAGGAAGCACAAAGTTCACCTTCAAAACACTGCAAAGAAGGCCACGCCCTTCCCGCCCAGACCCACTTGTGCCCCCAGAAAGAAAATGGTCCACCAGAGGGTGTTTGGCCAAATGAGTTTGCCTGTTTAGCCAATGAGTTCGCCAGTTACCCAGTTTGTTTAGCCAAACAAGCCAAGCGGCCGCCGCCTGGGCGCCTGCCTGTCGCTTCCATCAATTCATCTAGCATACTGTTCACAGCCTGCCAGCACCTCGGGCTTAGCGGAGGGATGACCACAAATTTCCGGTTCCGGTGAACCGATTCTTGGAGATCCCGTTTTCGGAACCGGTTCCAAACCTGGATCCGAAAACCCGGTTCCGGAACCGAATCTTGGGAACCGGTTCCAGACCTGGATCTAAAAACCCGGTTCCGGAACTGGTTCCCGGTCTGGATTCGAAAAATCGGTTCCGGAACCGAATCTTCTAGAACCGGATTCGTTCAGATCCGAAAACCGGTTCCATCAGGAGCCGGTTCTGGCCATCCCTAGTTTGAGTCCTACATCGTCATATACGTTCGGCACTGGGCATTGGATTGGATTTCTTTCTTGTAATACGCATTACTCTTTGCCAATGGTACATCAATGTGCTGTTGGACCCCGCTGTGATTCCATTGTTGCATGTTTTGCATGAAGCCATTGTCCAACAGATAAAACACAAACTCATGTAGCACACAAGCTCTACATTTCCTCAATAGAGACAATGTTTTAATGCTTCCTGCGAGTTCACCTGATCCGATGCCGATTGCAAATATCTGATCCATGATTGCAAGTGTCGCACACCAGAAACCTCTCCGAGCTATAGTTCACAGATGAATGTCTTCTCATACCGTAGGAGAACAATCAAGTTCTCATATTCTGTATACCTCATCGTGTAACAGACGTTATAGACATCCATAGTGGACTGACCTTTGGACTTAGTTTTCCGCGTCCAATACTCGTGCTCTCACATCAAATAAAGCGGTAACTGTAATTATTTCACATTTGTAACTTAAGCTGTCTTCCACATTTGGAGCTCTTATCTCTTTTTGTTGGTATTACATTTGTTGTCTCAAACAGTGTATTTTACTTTGATTTGTCATTTTCTTTTCTACAATTTAGACATTGCTAGGTGTTCTCCCAACCCTTCATCTCACTGTATGCTATACGTTAAAATCGAACTTAACAATTATATACAGAGAGTTGATTAATTCGTGTGTCAATTTCATTTGTTCACTGTGCAAAAGTGGTATGAGGTAAAGCCGTACAATTTGGTGTAACTTTAGATGAAGAACATAAGTTTTGTTTCGCCATAGAAGCATGTCACTCGTACTAAAGATTGAAGAGATATAGGGTCAAAGGTCAAATTGCGATTTTTTCCTTATGGAACTACAATGGTAAATTCTGAAAGAGCCTGAGAAAACGTAAATCGAAGTGATAACAAAAAAAAAAAAAGCTGTATGGTATGATTCTATGTCGCAAGCCGACCAAATATGGTCAATCAAGTGTCAAGGTCAGAGGTCACGGTGAGATCAAGGTCACAGGGCACCTTGAGAACCCATTTGAATAAACTGAAAACAACGCAATGTCCTTACCTCATCATGCCAAATGGGTTCTCAAGGTGACCTGTGACCTTGATCTGACAGTGACCTCTGACCATGACACTTGATTGACGCATATTTGGTCGGCTTGCGACATAGAATCATATCATAGAGCTTTTTCTTTGTTATCACTTCGATTTACGTTTTTGCAGGCTCTTTCAGAATTTACCATTGCAATCCCATAAGGAAAAAAAAAATTCGCAATTTGACCTTTGACCCTATATCTCTTCAATCTTTAGTACAAGTGACATGCTTCTATAGCGAAACATAACTTATGTCCTTCATCTAAGGGGGCGCGGTGGCTCAGTGGTAGAGCGTTCACCTCTGGTGCTTGGGTCCCGGGTTCGATCCCAGCCCCCGCCAAATGAACTTTGTGGTGGACAAACACCGTGCTCGTGGGTTTTCTCGGGGTTCTCCCGTTTCCTCCCACTTTCTTCATTCCACCATTTCACTCATCTCTCATCATCACCGTCTCCTTTAGCCTAACCGGCATAACCGTAGGACGTAAAACTTAAAGATTTCATTTCATTTTTTTCCTTCATCTAAAGTTACACCAAATTGCACGGCTTTACCTCATACCACTTTTGCACAGTGAACAAATGAAATTGACACACGAATTAATCAACCCTCTCTCTCTCTCTCTCTCTCTACACTATATATATA